>NC_087359.1:72990973-73294003 GCF_030014295.1 Loxodonta africana | reverse complement strand
CTGGTGCCTCTTCCCTTTCCATATAAAGTTAATGATAAGTTTTTCCAACTCTTTAAACAATGCTGTTGGTATTTGGATGGAGAGTCCATTGTATTTGTAAATTGCTTTGGGTAGAATTGTCATTTTCAGAATGTTGAGTCTACCTATCCATGAGCATGGTATGTTTTTCCATCTATGCAGATATCTGGTTTCTTGTAGTAATGGTTCGTAGTTTTCTTTGTATAGGTCTTTTACATCCGTGGTTAGATTTATTCCCAAGTATTTTATTTTTTTAGGGGCAATTATAAATGGTATTGTTTTCCTGATTTCCTTTTCATCATTCTATTTATTGGTGTATAGGACTCCAACTGATTTTTGTATGTTCATCTTGTACCCTGCTACTATGTTGAATCTTTCTATTAGTTCCAGTGGTTTTCTTGTGGAGTCTTTTGGGTTTTCTATGTATAGTATGATATCATCTGCAAACACGGACAGTTTAACTTCTTCATTACCAATATGGATGCCCTTTATTTCTTTTTCTTGGCTTATTTCTCTAGCTAGGACTTCCAGCACAATGTTAAATAGGAGTGGTGATAAAGGGCACCCTTGTCTTGTTCCTGTTCTCAAGGGGAATGCTTTCAGCCTCTCTTCATTAAGAATGATGTTGGCTGTTGGTTTTGCATAGATGTCCTTTATTATGCTGAGAAATTTTCCTTCTATACCTATTTGATTGAGAGTTTTTATCAGGAATGGACATTGAGCTTTGTTGAACACCTTTTCTGTGTCAATTGAGATGATCATGTGATTCTTTTCTTTCCTTTTATTTATGTGGTAGATTATGTTGATTGATTTTCTAATGTTGAACCATCCTTACATACCTGGTATGAATCCTACTTGGTCGTGGTGTATTATTTTTTTGATATGATGCTGAATTCTATTGCCTAGAATTTTGTTGAGAATTTTTGTATCTATATTCATGAGAGATATTGGTCTGGCATTTTCTTTTTTGGTGGTGTCTTTGCCTGGTTTTGGTATCAGGGTTATGCTGGCTTCATAGGATGAATTCAGAAGTATTGCTTCCTTTTCTATGTTAATTGAAGAACATTTTAATCACTCAAAAAAAAAAAAAAACCATGTATCTATTAGCAATCACACCCTATTCCCCTCACTTCCCCTATCTTGGCCGCATTAATCTACCTTCTGCCTCTACTAACTTGCCTATTCTGGATATTGTATATAAGTGGAATCATAAATTATGGCACTTTTGTGTCTGGCTTTTTTCACTCAGCATAATGTTTTCAAGGTTCATCCATGTTGCAGCATGTATCAGTATTTCATTGCTCTATATCCACTGTATGGATATACTGCTTTTTGTCTATCCAGTTCTCAGTTGACAGACATTTAGGTTGTTTCCACTTTTTTGGCTATTTTGTATAATGCTGTTACGAGCATTCATTTACAAGTTTCTATAAACATATGTTTTCAATTGCCTTGGGTATATACCTAGAACAGAAGTTGTTTAACACATTTTTATGATCAAGATTAACTAAAAACATATGGCAAATGTCATAATGACTAAACATTAGATGCAATCCAATAAAAGTCAGCCACAAGATAAAGATGTCTGCTATATTAATACTATTCAATATTGTCCCAAAGGTCTTAGACAATCTAATAAGAGAAGAAAAAAAAATACATAAATTCAAAAGAAAGACAAAAGTGTTTCTTTAATTCTTTGTTTGATTATTTGTGCATGAGAAAAAAACCTCGAACTGAATCATATAACATATTATTAAAAGTGATAAGGGAGTTCGGCAATGGGGACAGAGAAAAGATAACAAAAAAAAAAAATCACTAGCTTTCTGAAACACCATATGTGTTACGGAATGTATTTGTGTGTAACAGAAAATCTGAGTAACCAGTGCCTTAAATAAATTAGTGGTTTATTTTAATTTTTTGTCACACAATAAGAAATCTAGCTCACAGATGTCTACGCTAGGTTTTCTGGAGTCCTCTTGGCCTTCTCTCAAGGCTATAGCTCCAGTCATTACGACTGCGCTCTATGCAGGAGAAAGAGTAAGAGGGGCAAGAAAAGGTAGTGCCAGTAGAGCCTCCCATCTTTTATAAAAGAGTCTTTCTGGAAGCCCCACCCAGAAGCATCTTCTTGTACTTCAAGAGCCAAAATATTGTCACGTGGTTACCCTTGCTGGACAGGAGTCTGGGCTTAGCTGGGCATACTGCTGCCACTAACAAAACTAGAGTTCTGAATAGGTGAACTTGTCTGCCATGTGCCAGTAATAACCAGGTAGAAAGAGTAATAGGAAAAACAATCGCCTTCACCATAGAAACCTTTATGAAGACAACTGGAAAATCTGACTGAAGAACATTAAAAAAATAGAATAAATAGAAAAATACATCACACTTATGGATTGAAAGGCTCACTATTGCAAACGTATTGATTCTTATCAAATTAACCATTTGTTAACCCATTATTCAATTTAATCCAAATCAAAATTGCAACAGTATTTTCCATATAATCTAAAAAACTGATTCTAAAATTCATAGTGTGCAAGAATTGTCATGACATCTTTGAGAAAAAATGAGGTAAAATTTGCCCTACTAGATATCACAACATATGTGCTACTGATAGAGAAATATGGTACAAAATATGGAATCTACAAACAGATCACATTTACACACACATTTAGTGGCATGGCAAACCTGGCATTTCAAATAAGGGGGAATGTTGGCCTATTAAGTAAGTACTGCTGGGAAAATTATCTGTCAATAGAAGAATAAAATAGAAATCAATTTCTACCTATACCATTCACACAGAAAAACCTATACAGCTGGGTTATAAACTTCAAGATTAAAAAATAAATCATTATATTAAAAGTACAGAAGAATATATTTATGACCCCGAGTCCTTGAGTTAGGAAAAGTCTTCTTTCACAATACACACAAAAAGCAAAAATATAAAGAAAAAATTTACAATTTTGACTACATAAAAATTTAAAACTTCTAAAAGCCAAGATGCCATAGCAGAGTTAAGATAACTATTAGACCAGGAAACCTTTTGCAAGCTCTATAACAGAGGAATGATTACAAATCCAGAACACATGGAATTTCTACACAGTGACTTTTAAATGAATAATATCAAAGTAATCCAAGGATGGAGGGAATGGGTAAGGCTACAGATGAAACAAGACTGACCGTGTAGCAATAATTATTAATGCTGGGTGATGAGTCCATTGGGTTCGTTATATTATCCCCTCTACTTTGGTATACATTTGAAATTTTTCTATATTATTATTCATGTACTAATATGCAAAAATGATCCAATAGGAGAGAATTAAAAAAGCAAGTCGGTAAATATGTAAACTATACTATCTACATTTTGAACAATATGGGCCAATTTTTGTAAGCCAGTTTCATTAATCTTATTTTCCTAGAAAATATATATGTGTGTATGCATAGAAAAGATCTCAAATATTATATACCAAACTGATCAATGGTTACTTCTGGAGAGAAGGAAGGGTACCTGTATTATGCATATTCATCAAAAGGGAATTTTAGCTTAATGTGTAAGGCTCTAACTATGCATGTAAATAAAATGTAAGAAATTACACAATTGCACATTTATCCAAACTCACAGAACTGGAATTGCTCTGCACTCTGTCTATGGCGGCCATTATAAGAATCGATGCATGGGTAAAAACTCAGAGGACTAAACACCAGCAAAGGTGAATTTTATTGTATGCAAAGTTTAAAGATTAAAAAACATACAACTGTCACCTAAAAAGGGTGAATTTTGCTGTATGTAATACCTCAATATACCTGACCTTTAAAAAAGGAAACATTTTAATTTAAAAAGAAGGATCATAATGCAATTTGTTTAAAGAATAAGGGTTAAATTACATTAATGGTATGGAAAATTACCTATGACATATATACGGCGTATAAAATCTCTTTAAAGCGGACTATAAGCATGTGATACAGTGTAGTATGATTCCCACTTACACGTTTATAGCTCATCTCCTGATATTGAGATCACAGGTATTTTCCTCTTTGCTTACCTGTATTTGTATTGTTTATACAATGAATACATAATTTTTTCAGTGTTGGGCGTGTGGGCACTGGCCCCATGGTGGAGACTGAGTGTAGTTGGTGCTCTCACAGTGACTCCGCTGCCCCAGCTCAGACTTCAAGGGTGAACCTTGGCAGTGGCCCAAGGGAGCGCAGTGTGGGTTCCTGCAGCAAGAAAAAAAGAACCGTGGTCAGGGCCCTGACAGCAATGAGTCGCTGAGTGTCTCATCATTGGGTTACCACAGCCATGCTTGAAAGAGTCTGCCAAATCGAATATAGCTCTTATTAATGTACTCAGAGGCCCCACCAAGCACTGTCAGGGATTACCTTCCCAGCACACTAGAAAGCACTCTGCCGGCAGATTGGCCCCTAACAAAGTATTTATAGGAGATTGGTTCGCATACTCAAAATGATATGAATACTTCTAATTATATCCAAACATGCCAAATGCCAGAACACATTATGCTGAGGGTTCATGTTGCCAAATGTCGTGCCCTAACAAAGAGGATGTGGCTGCGCCTCAGCACATTAGTTCCTATATAAGTACGACTGACTTTGGTGCCTTATCTCCACTGAGAACCCAGAGGTGAGTGATGGGGACCTTGGGACTTGAAACACCCAGGGGGCAGAAAGAGCTGGCGCAAACCTATCTCTCCGAGCATGAAACTCTTCCTCTCAGCTTTGACTTTTATTTCCATAAAGCCAAGCTGTAAGCCAGGGAGATTTTAATTCTGTAACTCTATTATCTTGGAACTTCGCTAATTAAGATATTTGTTGTTTACAGTGTTGGACACTTTTGAATCTGTGTTTTCACCTACAACTTCAGAGGTAAGGCTGGGCTTCATTAATTTAGCGATGACAGAGGATATTTAGTGCAATGAAGTGGTGAACAGTTCTCATTTACAAGCCATTTCCATGTTTTCACAGTTATATAAGTAGACGGTGTTTCTGAGTAAATGCCTATAAATGCTGGAAAACCGTTGTTTCAGAATGCCTTATTCCCAGAGGCTATCTCGTCTGAGTTGCAGGATTAAAGGACCATTTAGGACAGAAGGAACTGTGACAGAGAGTTCTCAGCTGCATTAGAAAATTGTCCAGGCACAATAGACTATTCCATACTAATCTCCCTCTACTGAAAAATATTGGATACATTTTTTTAAACATCTTGGAAATTTTTTTATCTAAAAATGTAAACACACACATCTTGTTAAAATCATAATATTTTAGCGAGTTTTTGATTATTTGCTGTTATTTGTTGTTAGAAAGATTTGCTATGGATTGCTTAAAAAGTCACAAGTATTAAACCAACAATGTGCTAAGTACTGGCTCTTCCCCCAAGTAATTTACTATCTGAAAATAAAGGAAAAACTCAACCAGTCTAACATGCCAACGTTACAGGGGCACGTCTGTCAACCAGACAACAATGGTTTACATGCAAGTGATAATTTTTCTTTTCTTTTCTTTTTATGAATGGAAAGAAAAGAAGCCCTTGGAATTTATGTGAAAAGGGCCGTCTTCATGCTGAAGCTTTGGTTTTCTACAGTTAGATCTGCTAACAGACAATGAAATGTCTCCTGTGGAAAGGAAAGCATCAAAAGGGATTCTGGAATTAAGGCAACGCTAAGTCTCTCAGCAACACGCCAAATGACAAAAAATCCAAAGCGCTAAAAATTTAATGTTATTATTTTAATGACAGACTGAGAGATATATATAAGTGGTTAAGTGCTACGGCTGCTAACCAAAAGGTCAGCAGTTCGAATCCACCAGATGCCCCTTAGAAACTCTGTGGGGCAGTTCTTCTCTGTCCTATAGTCGAGATGAGTCGGAATCGACTCGATGGCATCGAGTTTGTGGAGGAGATATAACACCAAATGTCAATATAAAGTAGATGTTAAAAAAAAATTGTTTGGCTTATGAGAGAAAATGGGCATCTAAAAGGAAAAGCTGTTTTTGATAGCTCTGAAAATCTCAGCCTTCATTTGCACAAGACAGACTTTCCTTCCTAACTGTGTGACTGTCCTCGCACATGGTAGATGCAAACATTATGCAGAAGGAGAAGTGGGGATTAAATACTGCAATTTATTAACAGTTTTAGCTACAGCTATTGTTACATTTTAGAGATTAAAAGTGTGCAAGGATTCCATTTTAATTCAATTGTAGGTACCCTAGCCCTGAGAATCAAGATATATTATGTATAAAGGAAATTTGCAAGGTCCTAAAAGTGAAGCTTCAAATTACAGTCTCATTCCAAACTAAATCCTTTAGGCTACCTTAGAGCACTGGTGAATGACAGACTGGGAGAACAGTTACAGCCCAGGCTAAGGATATTCATCGTTTCTGTTATTTCATACACTAACTCGCCTGTCTGACTTATGATTTCTATTCCTCCTTCTTCCCCCGGATCTTTTTCCCCCAAGGCAGAACCATCTGCTAAATAAATCTCAGCCATGAGCGGGAGTTCAGACACTGAGATGGCCATTTTTGGCGAAGCTGCTCCTTACCTGCGAAAATCAGAAAGGGAGCGGATTGAGGCGCAAAACAAGCCTTTCGATGCTAAAATATCTGTCTTCGTCGTGGAGCCCAAGGAGTCCTATGTGAAGAGCGCTGTGCAGAGCAAGGAAGGCGGGAAAGTCACTGTAAAGACTGAAAGGGGAGCCGTAAGTAAAAAGAGAAGGAGGAAATATTCCTGTTTTACTTCTCTGTCTCCTCGATTCATGAGTGGAAGCCTTACTTGTTGGGAATCTCTAAGTCTATCGCCCATACAAACACTTTCCTGGTTAACTTACAGACATCAGATTTGGAAGGCAGAAGAAATTCTCCGCAGTAACCTCATTTCTCCCCTTCCCAACCCCCCAAAGGACTTTACCCCATTAGTCTCACCCTTCACCATTTCCCTTCAGTTCCCCACTTCCTAGTCTAAATCCCAAAACTTCAAAGAAGTAAAAACTAGATTCTCCTATCAGAAGAAACTTTGAGTTATTTACTTCGTTAAATAATGTTTTTCCCCAAAACTTGAAGTTTCTTATAATAAATAAAAAAATAGCAAGGAAAAATAAAAACTTTCAACCTAAGTAAAAAGATATAAAATGATGAATAAATTTAAGATGGGGGAAAGAACATGGGAGAAAAAAAATTTTTTTTAAGTAATAAAATAGCTCAACATATGAAACACATTTTCTTAGCACCAAACTCTGAAATGAATATATTTCCATGCCTTTACTTAGAGGACACTGAATAAAGTATGGAAGGTGTCTATAACTGTGGTTTTATAACTAAAACAGACATGCAAACATAAACCCGACCTCTAATCATTAATACAAACCGGAATCTTTACTTGCCAGACTCTAACTGTCAGGGAAGACCAGGTGTTCCCCATGAACCCTCCCAAATATGACAAGATTGAGGACATGGCCATGATGACCCATCTGCACGAGCCTGGAGTGCTGTACAACCTCAAAGAGCGCTATGCAGCCTGGATGATCTACGTAAGTTTCCTTAAATTTCTTTCTTTCCGTTTAGTCTTGAGTACAAACAAGATCCAATGATGAATTTTCTGATTTTCCCAGACCTACTCAGGCCTCTTCTGTGTCACCGTCAACCCCTACAAGTGGCTGCCGGTGTATAACCCCGAGGTGGTGACGGCCTACCGAGGCAAGAAGCGCCAGGAGGCCCCGCCCCACATCTTCTCCATCTCTGACAACGCCTATCAGTTCATGCTGACTGGTGAGTGACTGATGCATCATCTATTTAGAGAAATGTGTAAACAGAATACTTAATGAACAAACAGACCTTGTCAGGGCCTTGACTATAATAACACATTCCTGCCACAAGTGGCTTCACTGTTTTCAAAGAACCTTCCGAGCTGTGATTGTCATCTATTCTTCCCAACGGCCATTGCCATTTTACAGATGAGCAAAGGGAAGCTCCTTGAGTTAAGTGATCTGGACGACTAGCACAGCTAGTCTAGCTGAAACGATAACGGGTCTCTGTAAAGTTATTGTTTCCCCATATTTTTACTTTCCAGTTTGGGTAGAAAAAAAGCTCAGATAGATTTTTTAAAATATCCAGATACACAGCAATCAAGGAAGACAGTTGTCAAGTATAACTGGAAAATGCTGTGAACTCTTATCCTGTAACTTTAAATGACACTCTAATGTTACCAGTCTTTGGTGGCAGAATGAGTAAAGACTGAGCTCTGATTTTTCCTCCCAAAGTTTTTGAAGCATTTTCCTAATAGAATGGAACTTTAAAAAAAAAATCCTTTCTTTGAAAATATTTTTTAATGGTATCCAAGTCTGTTTTTCCTGCCTTATCAAAGCATAAACAAATCGCTTCATACCGTTATAGTCTCCAAATACAGCACCGAAGCCTTTTCTCTCACCAAACATATTGCCTTTGGAAATGTTCTAAATTCCTTTTGTTCCATAAGGCTCTGGAAACTCACTGCGGGGTTTTGTTTTTTGTTTGTTTGTTTTTAAATTGTCTTTTCAAGAAGGAGAGACAGAGGAAATGATAAAATAGAAATGTTTCCATTACGAATTGGCCAGCAGTTCTACAAGTATTCCATGCCAATAACTGTGCTTTGGCTGGTCAACAGAAATTACCCAAAAGCTGACTTTTTTCAGAGGTCTTAAAATTCACCTCTGCATTTACATTACTGTGCACGTTCATGCACCTCTCACCAAAATTCCCATTCTCCAGGCATTGGAGCTGCTCCAAATTCAAGGTTTCTTATGGCTTGTGAACATCAGTTTCATATAAAATCATGTAAACCAGGGGCACTTGACCTGGTAATGTTATTTTACATTCCCAAAAGAGACCGTAACTTTTTTTAAAATCTATGCTCCCATTAGATGCAATCTGATCTTTCATGATTTTCCTTATACTGGAAAATAAATCAGTCTGGTTATGATACAAAATTGCTATCTACTTCTCTGAATTCTCTATAATCTGTATCTACATTTAATGAAATCCAGACCGTATCTATTTCTCTGACTAGAATTTTATAATTCTCTAAAATCTATCATCTATCAGTATAGAAATAGAGATTTAACAAATAAGCAATTTGGTGTAGTACCAATATGTCAATCACATAACTAGTGACATTTGTTTTCTGTTATTTAGAAATGTATATAAGACTAAAAGGAAAATAAAATTAAATAAACATAAACGATCACAATTCTAGATCAATTTCCTTAGTATTACCAGCAATCAAGTTAATGATATCAACAGCTGGGAGGAACCTTCACCAAAAACTCATAAAATATTATTGTTAATTAAAAAAAAAAGAACTAGGAGAAGGCCAGATAGCAGAAAAATATATAAACTGAAAGTTAAAAGACCTCAATATCTCCGGCTTTAACAGGTTATGTAGTTAGTATCAGAAAAGCCGATTTTTCATCTGTTAAATGAAAGAGTTAGCAAGCATATTCTAAGATTCCTTATAACTTCAAAATTGTATGATTCTTACTGAAGTATTTACATATGAAATTATATTTCTGGAGTTTTCTTTAAAATAATCCAATGGAACTGGGATGGGATATAGAGGAAATAAAATCGCCCATATATTAATAATTGTTGACCTTACATGATGGGTACATGGGAACTCATTTTATTATTCTATCCTTGTACATGCTTGAAATTTTCCATAATGAAGGCTTTAAAAATAAAATACAAAAAAAATCAATAATTCTTTGCCTTTCACGTTCACAAATTTTACTTCGAGAGTCAAGTGGTTACTCTGGACGCTAAACACAAAACCAAACTCCTGGGCGACATCTTCAAAAATTTAAAACAAACATGCCGTGTTTCACCTGAACTGATTAAATAATCTTCATATTGAATGTGCTTCTTTTTTTAACTGATGGTCTTGATTTTTCTCTCACAGATCGTGAGAACCAGTCCATCCTG
The DNA here is from genome assembly GCF_030014295.1 of Loxodonta africana. Lineage (NCBI taxonomy): Eukaryota > Metazoa > Chordata > Mammalia > Proboscidea > Elephantidae > Loxodonta > Loxodonta africana. The sequence goes on along the minus strand of NC_087359.1, from coordinate 73,284,028 downwards.
ATCACGTACGTAATTTTGTCTTACTGCTCTGGTTTGGGGTGACTGTTTTTCATGTTGACAATGTGGGTTATCGTTTTGACCTCTGCTCTGGTTTCTCTTTGACAGCGGAGAATCCGGGGCAGGGAAGACTGTGAACACCAAGCGTGTCATCCAGTACTTTGCAACAATTGCAGTTACTGGGGAGAAAAAGAAGGAGGAACCTGGCAAAATGCAGGTGGGTCCAAAAGCTATTACAGTTGGAATCCAGATGCTGGGAGGGCTCTCAGGAAGTCCGAAGCCCCAGATGTGAGGACTGCTCTTTCCTTGCAGGGGACTCTGGAAGATCAAATCATCAGTGCCAACCCCCTCCTGGAGGCCTTTGGCAACGCCAAGACCGTGAGGAATGACAACTCTTCTCGCTTTGTAAGTCTCTTGTTCACAGAGGGGTCTTCTCTGTCCTTGAGTGCCAGAGAAGCCATGTCTGAATTACTATTTCAACTGCATCTGTCTTGTGTGCTTCAGTTTTTTCTACATATTCTGAATAGTCTGTCTCTTTTCAAGGGTAAATTCATTAGAATCCACTTCGGTACTACTGGGAAGCTGGCTTCTGCTGATATCGAAACATGTGAGTAACAGAACCCCTGAAATTCAAACTGGGGAAACTAGCGATTTCACATGCAGGGATATTTTGCAAGACTTGCTGTGCATGAAGCCTGTAAAACACTGGCCTGCTGCCAGCATTGCCTGTGGGGTAATGTCAGACTTATGCATATCCGTTGCGTGCTCCAATGGCCTCAGTCTCAGATGGATGGTTCTGTAGCACATTCTAGAGCAATTCCTGACTCAGAAGCAATGATGATTCCCCCCACCCCCAGGACAAATATGAGGGTTACCTCTAAGTTATCATGGATTACTGATGGGTTCACAAAACATCTCTGTGATTTGCTCTTGATCTGAGCCTTGGTAGATGTTATCAGAGTGAGTTGAAAGCAAACCAACAGGGAGGGGATATCAGAGATCAAGTATAATACAGAGGTCACTGGTCCTCCATGTGAAAAGTTAATTTGCCCTAGAGCAGGTATGCTTTAATCTCTGCTCTTAGATGGTGAGAACCATGGGCAATTGCCATATATATCTGCAATTCTAATACGTAGCACCAAGGGGATCAATGATCATGATGAAATCTCAGTGGCACCAATTTGGGCCAAAGATGCTGAGATTCATTTACTGATGTTTTTTCTAACTTAGTATCTTTTTTCTCTCTTTTCAGATCTCCTAGAAAAGTCTAGAGTTACTTTCCAGCTAAAGGCAGAAAGAAGCTACCATATTTTTTATCAGATCACTTCCAATAAGAAGCCAGATCTAATTGGTAAGAACGAACTTAAATTTGCAGATGGAAATTAATATTTTTATTAACAGTTTCTAACGTAAAACATATACCCTAAATTCTCTGTACCCAGAAATGCTCCTGATCACCACCAACCCATATGACTACGCCTTCGTCAGTCAGGGAGAGATCACAGTCCCCAGCATTGATGATCAAGAGGAGTTGATAGCCACTGATGTAAGCCACACACACACATACTTCAAAAAAAATCCATTATGTATGGGGATGACAATAGCAACCCACTGTAGGTGTGGTTACCTTAGGATACAGTATAAATTCTCCTAAATAAGTTAGTCTCTTCAACTCTAACTTTTGTCTTATCGTCTCTTCCGGCAGAGCGCCATTGACATCTTGGGGTTTACTCCTGAAGAGAAAGTGTCCATCTATAAGCTCACAGGGGCAGTAATGCATTATGGGAACATGAAATTCAAGCAAAAGCAACGTGAGGAGCAAGCTGAGCCAGATGGCACTGAAGGTATCAAATGACCCTCTGTCTGAATTTGAATCATAGAATATGGCAAAAAAAAAAAAAGCCTGTTCTAAACACTACATCTCCTTTGTAGCTCAGGTGATAAAGGGCATACATACACACACACACACACACACACACACACACACACAGGGACTACAAAGTAAATGCAACAAAAAACAACACATAAAATGCAAACAAAAATTCTCTCTTTATCACTCCAGCAGTCTCTCCCCATATTCTATTTAGAAAATGTTCATACAGAAATAGGTTCACAGCTATCCGTCCACCTACATACACATCTGTTTAGCCACCCACCCATTCATCCATCCATCTATCCATCCATGGTGTTCCCGAAGAGGCTATAGAGCCCACTGTCTTCCATAGGAATTGTGAGTCTAGGGAAATCACATTGCGTGTCTCCTTCACTCCATTCCATTCCTCACATTCCCATATCTTCGTCATTGCTATCCAGCACAGATATGTTAAAATGAACTCTAACAGAAATTTTAAGGAGATAGCTAAAAAGCACAGCGTAGGGCCAGATAACTGGAGACAGAATGAGATGGAATAGCGTCCCCACTTTTCGTTGGGAACGGTGGAGAGGCACCTAGGATAACATTGTATACTGGTCCATTTTAGCACTAGCTAGAAAAACCTAGTATCTAGCAGTATAGGATCTGCCCAGAACAGGACTCTTGGCAGAGGATGCCCCTAGAACACCTGTATATAAGTGTCTGTTGTCTGCATATAGACCTGTAAACAATGTACGCAGCAAATAAGATAAAAGCAATTGAAAAAGGAAAATCATATATTCTACCTAGGGAAAGAGCATGCGATGACAGCACCTACCATGGAAAGCTAAAGTTGTCTGCTCTTTGAAACCTCTCCGGACAATGCCAGCTTGACATTCTCTCTCCCTACTCTAAACTTTTGAGAGTTACATTTGTCCCTGACATGTAGCATTATATTTATATTGTATTTATTTATATTTATATTATAGTCATTGACAGAATTTTAGAAAGGAACTCTGTAGAGGTTACCCTACTCACTGATGACATGGACTGACACAAGAGCCTGAACAGTGGACTCCAGCACACAAATGATCATGAAGATGGCTAAGATAGGGCAGGATCTCATTCTGTTACACACAAGGTCACCATGAGTCAGAACTGACTTGACGGCAACTAACAACCACAAAGGTCACTCAGTAAAGTCTAATCACCACATTTTCAGGAAAAGAAACTGGTGTAGTGAAATTAAATTGTGAGTGGCAAAACTGAGATAAGAATCCAAATACTCTTTTATCCCTCTCAAACAGTGAATATTAAGATATATTCATCTTGTCCTCCCAAGTACATCTAATGTGTCTTAAGGGCAAGGACTATGTCCTTCACCTTAATAAGCATTCCAATAAACACTGGACATATGCTAATTGCTGATAAATTTCCCAAAAGCTACTTGCAATAGTAGTACACCAAAAGCTAGTATATGCGAGCGGCCCTTCAGTGGCAAGTACATGTTCTAATGTATACAGAATCTCGTTTGATCTTCTATAGAACAATTTGAAGCTTTTTATTTAGAAAATAAAGAAATTGGATTGGAGGACATGGAAAGATTAGGCTAGAGAGGCTGTCCCTCATTAAACATCATTTCTTGAATTATGTCTCTGCAGTTGCTGACAAGGCGGCCTATCTCCAGAATCTGAACTCTGCTGACCTGCTCAAAGCCCTCTGCTACCCCAGGGTGAAGGTCGGCAATGAGTACGTCACCAAAGGCCAGACTGTGCAGCAGGTAAGTGCTCTTCAGTGAGTCAGCCACAAGCTAGGCCTTCATGACACGTCTTTAATAACACCGACAAACACTGCCCTGTCTGTGCAGGTGTACAACGCCGTGGGTGCCCTGGCCAAAGCCGTCTACGAGAAGATGTTTCTGTGGATGGTGACCCGCATCAACCAGCAGCTGGACACCAAGCAGCCCCGGCAGTACTTCATTGGTGTCTTGGACATTGCTGGCTTCGAGATATTTGATGTGAGTTATTTTCACATTAAATGAAAAGTGGGAAGGAGGCAATTGAGGGCTTTGATATACTAGGTATTATCATTATTCGTTTACATTTATCGTGTCCACAATGCTTTCTCCAACAATGCACCTAGAACAAGAGTTGTCTCCAAAATATCTAGGAGGTAAAAGAAATAACAAAAGTTAACATTTATTGAGCAATCAGTGCATTTCTAGCACTATTCCAAGTACATCCAAATGGGACTTCACTTAACCTTCAAAACAAACCATGAAGGAATAAAAAAAAAATTTTTTTTTAAATAATAAAAAAAAGAATAAATGCTAATAAAACTGAGACTCAGGAAAATCTAAACACTTGCTAAAGATCACCCAGCCAGTGTAAACAAAACCAGGACAAGAACACATACCTGTAGCATCTGGTCCATACACAAGGCATCTCCCATGGAGAAGACAGGGCCCAAAAGATGAAACCTAAAGACAGATCACAGCCTCTCCTCTTCCAGGTTCATTTCACACAAAACATATCACCTCTGGGGCATCAGCCCCGCCATCAATAAAACGATGGAGTAAATCATCACAAAGACTCTTTCAGATCTCAACTGCTATACTATACCAGGCCTCTCATTCACAGCCTTGACAGGAGGGATATCAAATGTTTGACATGAACAGAAATTAGCCTATTCATTTCACTTTGTACAGCAGTTAAAGGTCTTAAGATAAGTTTTCCTTAATAATATGACAACCAAAGGTGAAACTGTGAACTTTATCTTGAATTGGAGAGCGGGGGCGTTAAAAGAAGTGAGATTTTCCAATAAATACTTTCCCCTTAACCCTTAAATCTGAACTGTAACTCACAGGGCCATGATGTACTTTTAATGTACATTATCGCCCATGCAATCTTAGAGATGGAATGAGGTGGGTTCCTACCAGAACTTTTGATATGTAATTGATAACTTGCACCCATAAACAATGCCCAGAAGTCATAAGAAAGGCTCATATTAATAATCACCAATATTTTCTGGAATTTTTTTTATTGTGCTTTAAGTAAAAGCTTACAGTTCAAGTCAGTTTTTCATTCAAAAACTTAGACACACATTTTTATGTGACCCTAGTTGCTCTCCCTATAATGTGACAACACACTCCTCCTCTCCATCCTGTATTTGCCGTGTCCATTCAACTAGCTCTTGTCCCTCTCTGTCTTCTCATCTCACCTCCAGACAAGAGCTGCCCATTTAGTCTCATGTGTCTACCTGAGCTAAGAAGCACGCTCCTCACCAGTATCATTTCATGTCTTGTAGTCCAGTCTAATCTTTGTCTGAAGAGTTGGCTTCAGGAATGGTTTTAGTTTTGGGCTAACAGACAGTCCAGGGGCCATGTCTTCTGGGGTCCCTCCAGTGTCAGTCAGACCATTAAGTCTGGTCTTTTTACTAGAATTTGAGTTCTGCACCCCACTTTTCTCCAGCTCTGTAAGGGTCTCTGTTGTGTTCCCTGTCAGGGCGGTCATTGGTAGTAGCTGGGCACCATCTAGTTCTTCTGGTCTCAGGCTGATGGAGTCTCAGGTTTATGTGGCCCTTTCTGTCTCCTGTGCTCATATTTTCCTTGTGTCTTTGGTGTTTTTCATTCTCCTTTGCTCCAGGTGGATTGGGACCAACTGAGGCATCTTAGATAGCCACCTGCTAGCTTTCCTGGGATTTTTTAAAAGAATAATAATTAGTTTCAATTGTATTTCATTACTACATTCCACGTTTTTTTCAGGAAGAAAATTCTTTCATTAATGAAGATTCCACTGCTACAATAATCCATGTAATGTTGGAAATCTCTACTATTTTGTACAGTTCAACAGCCTGGAGCAGCTGTGCATCAACTTCACCAACGAGAAACTGCAACAGTTTTTCAACCACCACATGTTCGTGCTGGAGCAGGAGGAGTACAAGAAGGAAGGCATCGAGTGGGAGTTCATTGACTTCGGGATGGACCTGGCTGCCTGCATTGAGCTCATCGAGAAGGTTTGTGTAACTTCCAAAGAAAAGAAGTATCTCTGTAATCTCAAATAGTTTTGCGATCAGAACAAAGTTGAAAAGTTACACTTTACTATTTGGAAATGATTTCCTTTTTTCAATATTTACCAAAGAGATCAGAGAGCATTTAGTTTAGTTCTAACCATTTTTGTTCTAACACTGACTCAAATCCGATTTTAAAGCACCACAGAGAACTCGACTGGGATGGTCTACTTCACTAGAAGAACTACCTCATTAGGTTTAGTTCTAAACCTATCTCTATTACGATCCAAGATGACAGCAATAGAAACAAATCTCTTTTCTAAATCAAAATTAATGTACACGTAACATGCTTAAGGCTTATATGAGAGTTAATCTGTTCGGAAGGCATAAGTCAAATTGCTTATGCTTCTTCCTAATCTATCTTTAAGACACAAAATACCCTTAATAAAGTTTTGGTTATTTATTCTGTTAAACCATTTGCATGTGGGGTAAACATTATTCTAAGTCAGTAAGTCATTTTTGTGCAAAATAAAACCTTGAGAAAAGATTAATTCACTTAATAAGAAAAATGTGTGATAACCATTTAAACAAATAACTCCCACATGCCACGCTGACATTTGGAGTTTATATCCTGCTGTTCTTTTAATGGAGCCTTGGTGGGCAGTGATTAAGAACTCAGCTGCTAACCAAAAGGTCAGCAGTTCGAATCCACCATCTGCTCCTTGGAAACCCTATTCTGTCCTATAGGGTCACTATGAGTTGGAACCAACTCAACAGCAAAAGGCATTTTTTTTTTTTTTTGCTTCATTCTTTTTATTAAAAACGATACTATGGATTGGATGTGAGAAGGAATCATGAAAAAAATCATTCTAGTAATAACAAAGGTACTTCTTTGAGCTGTGACCCTCGTTTACATCATAAATGTATTTAATCGGGGGCCCTCAAAAATCAATCAAATGACAGTCACCATGTCTATCTTTGAGAGAAGCTGGGCTGAAACCCAACATCTTACTTTTCTGAATTCAGCCACTGGGCATCTTCTCCATCCTGGAAGAGGAGTGCATGTTTCCCAAGGCCACAGACACTTCCTTCAAGAACAAGCTGTATGACCAGCATTTGGGCAAGTCGGCCAACTTTCAGAAGCCCAAGCCCACCAAAGGCAAGGCTGAGGCCCACTTCTCACTGGTGCACTATGCTGGCACCGTGGACTACAACATTGTCGGCTGGCTAGACAAGAACAAGGACCCCCTGAATGACACCGTGGTTGGGCTCTACCAGAAGTCCGCAATGAAGACTCTGGCCAGTCTCTTTTCCACATATGCTAGTGCTGAAGCAGGTACTTTTCGTGTCTTCAACCTGAGTTAAACCTATTCCCAGAGAACGTTCATGAAGTATTAGCCTCCAAGAGCCTACTTTAACTGATGGGTTTTCTTCTCACCTCAGATGGTGGTGCAAAGAAAGGTGCTAAGAAGAAGGGCTCTTCCTTCCAGACTGTGTCAGCCCTTTTCAGGGTAAAGTACAACTTTAATTTGAAAATCCCAGTCAGCGTCTATGAATTATCATAATTATTGGATTTAGAATAAATTAGGAGGGAAGGGAATGTTAATAGAAATCATTTTAAATACATCTCTCGTCAGAGTATAACCAAAGCAATACTTTCCTGTAGGGAAGGATGCTTCTCCCATTATTCTTTTTTTTCCGACTCTTCCCTGGGTTGAGTAGATTTCAGCTGTGTTATTCTTGTTGTAGTTGCTGACAAGTTGATTCTGACTTATGGCAACCCCATGTGTTACAGGGTAGAACTGCTCCATAGGGTTTTCTTGGCTGTAATCATAATGGAAGCAGCCAGGCCTATCTTCCATGACAACACTGGGTGGGTTTGAATCACCAACCTTTAGGTTAGCAGTCAAGAGCAAACCATTTGTGCCAGCTAGGGAGCTCCATTATTCTTTATTATGATTATCTAATCTATTCAGTCAAGTCCCTGAGTGGCAAAAACAGTTAAGCACTAGACTACTAACGGAAAGAAAGTTTGGTGGTTCACACCCACTCAGAGGCACCATGGGCGACAGGCCTGGCAATCTGCTTGGAAACCCTATGGAGCAGTTTTACTCTGCACACATGGGGTCACCATGAGTCGGAATCGACTAGTCGAAACTAAAACAATGGCATTCAAAAATGCCAAAACGTCCTTAGAAGCTTTCTGATTATGTAATGAGGCTGGCTTTTGCAGAAGCACAGCTGAAGGTCGAAGCCGTCCCTGCAGAAGGCCGTATCCTTATTCCACTAATGTCGACCTGTGAGAACGGTCCTGAGTTCCTCTTTGAGAGTGAGCCTGAGATACACTTGTTAGAACTCGCTTCCACCAAACACATCTTTGTCCTCTGAGGGTGGCTTTAATTTTTTTGCAAGAGCTGGAAATCATCTAAAGTCAAGCCTAGTGATTCAGATGGATGATTAAGCTAGAAGATAATTCTTGAGATTAAAATAACAACAATAATAATTTTACTGCAAAATCATGTGATTTTCCTATGTAGCTTAAAAACTGGCCCTTCCAAAGAGGAGTGTGGAAAATGTCTGGTCTATTCTGCTCTATCAGAATTTGTATGGCTAAGTCTCATTCCTTTTAAAACTAAAATGCATATGTGACCTATGACCTAAACAGGAGAACTGACCTTTTTACTTTTCTCTCTCAGTATCAATTTGCAGTATCTCACCACAGAGACATCTTTCATCAACTGCCCTTGTACATGTTTCTAAAATTAGAAATTCACCTTACTTGTTTTGTTTTCCTAACAGTTAACTGAGATATGAAAAAATTCTGACTTCTCCAAGAGTATACCTAAGAAATACTGAGAAATATTTACATGTGAATTTTCTGTGGTTGAATAAAACATCATCTTCTGCCCATTACTCTCTTTCTGGAATAACCACCCCCCCATAGGCCTCAGACTGTGGCTCTTAGGTACCCAAGATCTGCCCACACAGGGAATGTTGTCTCATGATTTTAGACTCTTCCAAAAACAAAGCAAAACAAGAGGTTAGAGATCCCAGGGAATAATAAGCCTGAGGAAGGAATGGCAAGTTGGGAAATTTGCTAACTTGAGTTACTATGAAATATGATGGTAAAAATCATTACTTCTGAGAGAGATAGAAGAGACTTTAGAGATAATCTCAACTATTTTAAAGATTATAGCCTAGGAAACCCTATAGGGTCGCTATGAGTCATAATCGACTGTACAGCACACAACAGTAACAACAAAAATTCTTATGCCAATAGCTGAGATAGTGCCCAAATTAATTCCACGTAATTATAAAAAAGCAATGTGAAGTAGAACTTTCCCGTAAAGTCCCTTCTATCTGGTTTCCTAGGAAAACTTAAACAAGCTGATGACCAATCTGAGGAGCACTCACCCCCACTTCGTACGGTGCATCATCCCCAATGAGACCAAAACTCCTGGTAAGACGCAAGGGCATGAAATAGTCAGACGGGCCCATGTTTTAAAATTCAGCACCCAGTAGTAAGAATTCTGGTATGTTTTTAGGGGCCATGGAACACGAACTTGTCCTGCACCAGCTGAGGTGTAATGGTGTTCTCGAAGGCATTCGGATCTGCAGGAAAGGATTCCCAAGCAGAATCTTATATGGGGATTTTAAACAAAGGTCAGTCTCTCTTTATTTTATTTCACTAAATGCCATGAATATTTTATCATTCTTACTATTTTCATCTGTTCATTGTATTTCATGTATCCCATGAAGTATACATGGTGAAGTCAAAGAACATATTCTTCTGGTAGCAGGGCAGAATAACAGGCTAGAAGAAGAGGTGGTATTTCTCAAAAACAGGAAGGAGGCATGCGTTAGTGAGAGTATGATTTACTGTGGCCTATCTGACCAGAAGGGACACTGGATTTTCTACTTGCATTTTTTCTGTCAGATTTTTATCGATGACTCTTTTTGAAGTCATTTGTTTGCATATGGGATCCTGATCCTTCTTTCTTTGTTTACCTGAACAGGTACAAGGTTTTAAACGCAAGTGCTATTCCAGAGGGACAGTTCATTGACAGCAAGAAAGCTTCTGAGAAACTTCTTGCCTCTATTGATATTGATCACACCCAGTATAAATTTGGACATACCAAGGTATAAAACCTGTTGCCATCAAGTGGATTCCGACTCATAGTGACCTGTTATTTATCTGCACCTGATCGAGATACCGTCTGCCATTTCTGTGTCTCCTGTAGTATGGGGATGATTTGTGACTCTTTCTTCATCCAGGTTTTCTTCAAAGCTGGCCTTCTGGGTCTCTTGGAAGAAATGAGAGACGAAAAGTTGGCCCAGATTATAACAAGGACCCAAGCGGTCTGCAGAGGATTCCTAATGAGGGTGGAATATCAGAAGATGTTGCAAAGAAGGTAACAACCGTACAGAAGATCAGGATTCTATGGGTCCCTTGGGGACTTACACTCAGCTTTCCTCATTCGTTAACTCTGCAATCCTGTGCCTAATATATGGCTCCCACCCAGTTCAGAAATTGCCCCTACAATACTTCAGCCTTTGCTTAACCCCTTACACCTGGATTTTCTCTAAAACTTCTCTCCTGCCTCCAATTTCTCCCTTCCCATCCATCTCACATACAGGTGCAGGAAAAATGTACAGTAAACACTACCTTCATTGTGCCACTTCTCAGTTCATGGCTGCCTGACTCAAGGCTCTTTCTATTTCCCTGCTCGTTTGTCATTTCCGAGCACATAACCTTTTCCAGCCAGGCTAAACAATATACTATCTCCTAGCCTCATATCTGCACACATCCTCTCCCCTCATCCTAATTTATCTATTTACCAATTCAAGACTTCCCATTCTCCTTTCCCTAATTAACCTCACCCTGCGCTCTCCACCTAGTACTCCTGCACGCTCTTGCCCTACACACACACTGTGCATCGATTTGCTCCTCTGTGCTTCTTTAGGTACTGCGTTATAAGTGTTCCCAAGTCTTTTCCATGGGTCGACATTATGTTTTGTTGTCTTAGCGTCTGGCTTCTGAGAGTTGCAGTTCTTATAAAATTGGACCCGCAGAAACAGAATTTCCATTTTAACAGGCCTGAAGAGACACACACATTGCCATCAGATAGTCAAACATTGCCAGTCTATTGCTATCATTTGCAGCATGGGTATCTTTTATTATTAGTTAAAAATTGCATTTAACAAATTTTGGAAGTAGAAGAGCACAATCCATCCTGAATGCCCTGAAGATATTACCAATCTAGTTGTGCAAGTAAAACTGAGGAACTTGAAAGAATTTGAGAGAAACCAAGATAATATTTGAAGAAGCTGACAAGAGAAGTGTAGAGAGTGGATAACTTATTGGCGATCAAAATAAAGGGAGAGGCTTCCAGGAAGAGCTGATAAACCATAGCCCAATTTAGGTGAGGCAATGCAGAAAGCAACCTATGCCATTTCACAGTTCCTACCTGTATGCTGACGGTGGAGCGGCACAATCAGTTTACAGCTGCCACACCCACTCCCAAATCGCTAATGTTGTCATATGTCATAACGATCGTAAGAATGGTACCTGCTGCTCATATGGTCAAATTATTCACCCTCTAAAGGCAGCTGCTTTGTTAGTCTGACAGGGACTTGAGAACACAGAATTGTTGAGTATCAAGTTAGCAAAGTGGACTACTGAGTGTGTAGTGTGGACACTATGAGTGTGAGTGTGCAAGTATGTATGTGTGTTTATGTGTATCATCATGCATATAACATATACAGAGTTAGACGTGTGTGTGTGTGTGTGTGTGAAGTGTTCTTTAAAAGGATTCTATGTGTAGTAAATAATAATTACATACCTAACAGAACAATCGACACTGAAATTTGTATGGCTTTTCAGGGAAGCCCTTTTCTGCATCCAGTACAACATCCGTGCCTTCATGAACGTCAAGCACTGGCCCTGGATGAAGCTGTTCTTTAAGATCAAGCCCCTGCTGAAGAGTGCGGAGACCGAGAAGGAGATGGCCACCATGAAGGAGGAGTTTGCCAAAACCAAAGACGAACTCGCCAAGTCAGAGGCCAAACGGAAGGAACTGGAGGAAAAAATGGTCACTCTCTTGAAAGAAAAAAACGATCTACAACTCCAGGTCCAATCTGTGAGTCCTCTATTCCGAACGCTTCCCGTTACTGACAGTTTCGTTATTACGCTTTAGGTGCAAGTTTACAGAGCAAATTAGTTTCTCACGCAAAAATTTATACAGAAATTGTTTGGTAACATTGGCTGCAATCCCCGCAATGTGTCAGCACTCTCCCTCTTTCCACCTCGGTTCCCCGTTTCCATTCATACTAATGGTTTTTTTGGAACATACTCATTGAACTTACAAAAGTCTTTTCCTTGAAAAAAAAAAAAAAAAAAAACTCAAGTTGCTTTTTTTGGTATTTCACTAATCTTTCAATATTTCTACAGGGAAAGTAAGGCACAATTATTTCCAAGTTACAAATGGAGACGGGGAGATTGAAGAATTTATTCAATATTATTACAAAATTTAACGGCCATGAAGGAAGGAGTTTAAATCCAAGGCTCCCAAATCTGTTGAGTTTTATCAATTTGCCTTGGGTGCTTCATCCCAACCTTTAAAGTATACTCTATTTTCCGAGTGCCAGTCTACTAGATTGTATTTAGACTCAACAAAGAGAGTATTCTTTTGTTCTCTCAGTATCTCCTACCCACAACCCCCAAGAATTTAGCAGTAAATTTACTTGAGTTTACTTGAGCTGAGCTACCAGAAAATGTGCCCTTTGTGATCCTTCCTTTGAGACATGCCTGATGTTCTTAAGACCTCTGTTTAGAGGGTAGGTTTGGCACCAGAGCTCTAGCCAAACCCAACCTCCTAGTTCCTTGGTTCAAAAAGCCCAACACCAACAATGCCAAGAAACCTGTGAAAGGGGTAAGTTTTCCTAAATTTTTAAGCTATTTGAACTTTTCCTTCTGATAGCTTTTACTTCTCTGAAGGTTACACTTTTCTAGAACCATAGCCTCTTCATCCTAATCAGCTTCACCAGAGTTATTAACAACAGTCAGTAAATATTTATTGAATGCGTTTACTGTTAAAAATAAAAGCAAAGGACCCCTGGGAAGTCCCCATTAGCATCCATGTAAACATTTTAAAATTTTAGGCTATTAACAAAGTGAACACTGTGAAATTACAGAAAATCTCCAGTCCAAAGTAATCTAAGAAATTAGTGGTTCCACTGATTTTTATTTGACTTCTTTAATTAGTCATTTGTGGAAACTTTTTTGAACTATGCAACTTCTCAGGATTACATGTTCTTATACATTCTAAAATTAATTTTGAGACTAACAGGTAATTATTTAAATGAAAATTTTGCAGAATTATAACACTACTTATGGACTATCAGGAAGATTTTGAGTACTTAAAGATGCTACACAGAAAGATATCCAGAGGCATTAAATTATTTCAGTTTTCTTTCTTTTGCTTTTCTTTTTTTAGTCAATCAAGCAAATAGTTATCTGAAGGGGGTTAAAAATGGCCAGAACCAAAACTAACCAGTTGACTAAATCAAAATCTTTGAATTTTACAGCTGAAAAGCTCTTAGCAATGATTTATTTCAACCCCCTGATTTACATATGAGGAAGCTGAGAAGAAGTAAAGGAAAGCAGTCTGCCCAAGGTCTTATATCTTGAAGCAATATTGGGACAAGAACCCAGGTTTCCTTTTGCCCTATCTAGAGATCTTTCCGCTCATGTACACACTGTATTTTTAAACAATTGATCACAGCAATTTAAGCATTTTTTAAAACTAGTTTGCTTCTAAAGCTGTAAATAGTCTCACTTCTCTTCTCATTAGCTACATTTCTCCAGGCCATGTAATGTTGAGTTATGTTTAATACTCCTACTGAAAAGTTTATCAATATTCAGTAAACGCTACCATTTTGTACAAAGAACAAGTTCAGGGTAAGTACCAATCTCTCTAAATATCTTCATGTCTCTCTCCACAGGAAGCTGATGCCTTGGCTGACGCAGAGGAAAGGTGTGAGCAACTGATTAAAAACAAAATCCAGCTCGAGGCCAAAATCAAAGAGGTGACAGAGAGAGCCGAGGATGAGGAAGAGCTCAATGCTGAGCTGACGGCCAAAAAGAGGAAACTAGAGGATGAATGTTCAGAACTGAAGAAAGACATAGATGACCTTGAGCTGACATTGGCCAAGGTTGAAAAGGAGAAATATGCCACAGAAAATAAGGTATGAGTCATATTCTGCTATACTATGTAGAGGTTCTACCATCCAACTGAGCTGCTTTATAACAGAGATCATTTCTTTCTTGATTTTTCAAGGTAAAAAACCTCACAGAGGAGATGGCAGGCCTGGATGAGACCATCGCAAAGCTTACCAAGGAGAAGAAGGCCCTCCAAGAGGTGCACCAGCAGACCCTGGATGACCTGCAGGCAGAGGAGGACAAAGTGAACACCCTGAACAAGGCGAAAACCAAGCTGGAACAGCAAGTGGATGACGTAAGTGCATTTTAAATATCCTTTTGAAAAAAAAATTTTTTTTAATGTATTTTCCATTTTAAACATATTTTACTTTTTCATTAGCTTGAAGGGTCTTTAGAACAAGAAAAGAAGCTTCGCATGGACCTAGAAAGAGCAAAGAGGAAACTGGAGGGTGACCTGAAACTGGCCCAAGAATCTACAATGGATATAGAAAATGACAAACTGCAACTTGATGAAAAGCTGAAAAAGTAGGAGCTCCAGAAAAGAATTCTATGTGACATCATCTTCCAATTCATACGGGTATTAATATGTCTTGTTCTTCTGTCTAAAGGAAAGAATTTGAAATCAGCAATCTGATAAGCAAAATTGAAGATGAACAAGCAGTAGAAATTCAACTACAGAAGAAAATCAAAGAACTGCAGGTGAGTTGTCTACCTCTGCCTTCTCCACAAACCAGAAAAACTGAAAGTGGGTGAAGTTCTTAGTAATGTGCCTGTGTCACTCCCAGGCCCGCATTGAGGAGCTGGAGGAGGAAATCGAGGCAGAGCGGGCCTCCCGGGCCAAAGCCGAGAAGCAGCGCTCTGACCTCTCCCGGGAACTGGAGGAGATCAGCGAGCGGCTGGAAGAAGCTGGAGGGGCAACTTCCGCCCAGATTGAGCTGAACAAGAAGCGGGAGGCTGAGTTCCAGAAAATGCGCAGGGACCTGGAGGAGGCCACCCTGCAGCATGAGGCCACGGCGGCCACCCTGAGGAAGAAGCACGCGGACAGCGTGGCCGAGCTCGGGGAGCAGATAGACAACCTGCAGCGGGTCAAACAGAAGCTGGAGAAGGAGAAGAGTGAGCTGAAGCTGGAGATTGATGACCTTAGCAGTAACGCAGAGGCCATCTCCAAAGCCAAGGTACCCAATACTGTCTCTAAATCAGGGTAATTAATAATCTACAAGAACACTCATTGAGCTCTGTCATTAAACATTGTTTGCAGGCAGTTTATAGCACTACCCTAATATTTTCTACTCTAATATATTCCATTCTATTTCTTTCTTTCTTTTTTTTAAACAAGCTCTCACCAGTTCTACTAAGAAAAACTATGCCCCATTTACTTTTGGCCAGCATACTTATGATATTGCAATTACCTGGATCAGTGACAGCCAGTGTGCATACTCCGTGCTGTTTTCCACACGCTGTGCCCAATTCAGTATTACCGCCACTGCAGTGATGGACACCCGTTTGGCTAACATGGCGTAGGACTTTATCTCAGACTTCCTCAAGGCAAGGATGTTGTTGGAAAGGATGACCAGTTTCGCCTTGCCTTGCCTGATCATCTTCAGAGCCTACTTGTGCCAAGCATGTATTTTCCACTTTTCATAATGAGTTGGCGTCTAGATTTGCTCGACTCCAGCGGCTTTTTCATCTTCTTTGTGGACACCATCTTCCTGCCTTAGGTGCAGGAAGGGCCCCTAACCAACTGTAGCTGCCAAGATGGCCAGTGAGGGAGAAAAGCTCTATTTCACTTCTTTAAATGCTGGGTATGACCCATTAGGATGATTTCAAAATTTACTTTAAACAGCTGCCCATATGATGAAAATAAGTGAATGGTCTCCAACAAAGACCAGTTTAGAGACATTGCGCACTCACCGTGCTAGAATTCTGGCATCTTCCACAGAGTTGACATCATCACTTTCTACTCACACTTGACATAAATTTATTCACTCTAAAAATCTTCTAGGAATCAAGTTTTAACTTTTTTTTCATGCACTCTCAGTGTCTCATCTTTCATTGCCACACGTCTCATAGGGAAATCTTGAGAAGATGTGCCGCACCCTAGAAGATCAAGTGAGTGAACTTAAAATAAAGGAGGAAGAGCAGCAGCGGCTGATCAATGAACTGACGGCAAAGAGAGCGCGCTTACAGACGGAAGCAGGTAAAGACATCTTCTCTGGGTCTTGCCACTGTGTACTAGACAAAAGTGATGCCAGGGGTCCTGAATAAATAACAATATTTCCATTTTAGAGGGGGATGAACAAACTATCAGAATTTCCCAAGCAAGTCAGAAAGAAAAAAAGCAAGAATGAGCAGACCACTTATTACACTCCTACGGCAACCCTGCTTTTTAAACTCTAGTTCTAATCAGTTCTATAACAATATTAAGAAGCAAATAAGGTATATAAACATATATATGTACATATATATACACACTATATATGACATATATGTCATATATATGCATCTAACATATGTATCATATATGTATATACATAAATGCACACACACATATATATATGCTTTAGGCTTTTGTGTGTGTGTGTGTGTGTTTGCCATTTACAAATTCCTTTGCTGCGATTATTCTCAGGTGAATATTCCCGACAATTAGACGAGAAAGATGCTTTAGTCTCTCAGCTTTCAAGGAGTAAACAAGCATCCACTCAGCAGATGGAGGAGCTGAAACGTCAGCTAGAGGAAGAAACTAAAGTGAGTTTTACCAAAGATCTTCTTGTCTAATCAAATCGAAAGTTGTACATTTCGGTTCTGCTTGAGGTGTGCAAATTAAGGATCAGTGAATAAAAGAATTTAAATCACTGAACTGGTACTTCTACAGGCCAAGAACGCCCTGGCCCATGCCCTGCAGTCCTCCCGCCATGACTGTGACCTGCTGCGGGAACAGTACGAGGAGGAGCAGGAAGGCAAAGCCGAGCTGCAAAGGGCGCTGTCCAAGGCCAACAGTGAGGTTGCCCAGTGGAGGACCAAATATGAGACAGACGCCATCCAGCGTACAGAGGAGCTGGAGGAGGCCAAGTATGTGCTATGAACTCGGGAAGAAGAAAAAGACATGGTCTCTCAGCTGCCCAACTCAGCAACTCCAGAAGCAGCTGTGATGATGTTGATGAGGAAGAAAATAATAGTAATAACAGAGGATAATATTTACTAAGTGCATACTACATGTCATGTACTATATGTATATTAGCTCGTTTAGTTTTCAAAACAAATTCATGTCGTTATTGTTTTACAGATGAGGAAATTGAGGCTATGAGAGGTTAAGCAACTAACCCAAGGTTATATGGCTAATAAACTGTACAGCTAGGATAGGAACCAGACACTCTGATTCCAGGGCCCACCTTCTTAAGCATTACAGTAGACAGACACATCTCTTAAAACTCATGTTGGAGGCCACCATACTGCCCAAAATGCCCAGGGCTGATCTACGTAAAGTAAACCCTTAGTCTCTGTATAGACCACAGGAGACGTTCTTTCAGCATCAGGGCTACGGGCTTTTGTGTACCTTAAGGATATATACTTGGCACATAATTCAAAATGAAACAAGAACCCGGAAAGGGAAAACCCCTGTCCTTGCTGAAACTGCAGGAATTGTCCTTATTTATCCATTAATTTCCTTCTCTGAAGATGGCACAAATTTATACGATTAGAAGAAACTGGTTATTCTCTAGGGGAAAGGTATATAAAATGAAGTGGAAAGTCTGGGACAACAGATGAGTGTGCCCAGTATATATTTACCCAATGAAACATCTAGTTAGCCTCAAATCCTCTTTGGAATGAGATGGGATATACTGAGTTAACCCTTCTCCACAACCATACTCAACCAGAAGTCCTGAAAATCCTGAATTGCTGAAGGTAGTAAGACACATACAATGGTGCAACCATGGTGGCCTCTAGGAATTCAGTAGCATACCAAGCACTTGAACCCAGCTGTTCATCACTTTGGACCTTGTTGCGCAGTGTATCAATCTAGAAAGCAGTTCTAGCTGCCACAGTTTTGAAAACAGTATGTTATATGCCATTGTACACTCAGGAATGTAGAAAGGGGCCAAGGAGGTTATAGCATTGCTCCTGTTCTTGGACACTCTCCTTGACTGCCTGGCTAATCCATCAGGAAGAAGCTGGCCCAGCGTCTGCAGGATGCTGAGGAGCACGTAGAAGCCGTGAACGCCAAATGTGCTTCCCTTGAAAAGACGAAGCAGCGGCTCCAGAATGAAGTGGAGGATCTCATGCTCGATGTGGAAAGATCGAATGCTGCCTGTGCAGCTCTTGATAAGAAGCAAAGGAACTTTGACAAGGTGACCAAGATGCCGGTTTAAACTTGTAAATGTTTTTACTTGGTCTTTCTCTTTGTGTAGGCTGACGATTTATTGTTTTTCAGGTCCTATCAGAATGGAGACAGAAGTATGAGGAAACTCAGGCTGAACTTGAGGCCTCACAGAAGGAGTCCCGCTCTCTCAGCACTGAGCTGTTCAAGGTGAAGAATGCCTATGAGGAATCCCTGGACCAGCTTGAAACACTGAAAAGGGAAAATAAGAACTTGCAACGTGAGAGCTCTTGAATTTCTCTACCCCATGTAGACCTGGCAGAACCTTTCCATTTTGCCGTACATCTGACTACATTTCCCCTGTCTAATCACCAACAGAGGAGATTTCTGACTTCACTGAGCAGATTGCTGAGGGAGGGAAGCAAATTCATGAGCTGGAGAAAATAAAGAAGCAAGTAGAACAAGAGAAATGTGACATTCAGGCCGCCTTAGAGGAAGCAGAGGTATGTATTATTAGGTTGTGGGATAAAATCAAAGGCCAACTGGTGAAAATACTTGAAAGAGAGCAATGGTGCTATGAGACTGAGACATGATTATGGAGCTGGTGAGAATTTAAACGCTATAACCTTTATGAAGGATAAGATGACAACAGCTACCATAAGCTGTAAAAATGTAAATACTCTGGTCCATTAATTCTATTTCTAAGAACCCATTCAAAGAAAATAATCTTAACTAGAGGCAAAGCTTTAAGCACCATGATGTCCAATCCAAAAACAAGAAATCAGCAAATTATGGAACACTCACAGAATGGCATTTTACATAGCCATTAAATTTAATTAATATAGGGAAATATTTACAGTAAAGAGTAATTTTTAAAACAAGACACAATTTGCATATACAGTGCAATTTTGGTAATGTAAAAATATATGGACCACATTAAGATAGTTATCTCTGAGTGGAAGGACAGTGGGTAGGTTTTTTCTTCTGTTTTTATGTATTGTCCCCACATTCTACAAGGAACATATATTGTGTGATCAGAAAAAAATACATATGTTTTAAAACTGAGAGTTTCTATACCAGGAATAAATATATCACACATAAGCATTTTAACGTGTAAAACAGATCAAGAGTTCATATTTACTACATCTAGGTTCAATAATATAATTTTTGTTCTAATACTGTTTGTATAGCACTTTAACTTTGACAAAGCACTTTCATTACAGAGCTGCCCTGTATAATCTGTGACTGAATAAACAAAAGACTGATTTACCTAGCAGGCTCCTGGAACTATTGTATCTACTTTGCAAAATGAGACAAACTGATATTAATAAGAATTTGGCTCACAAGGGAACATATTCCAAATATTCAAGTTATTTCTATTATTAACTGCTCACTGTTTTGTTAAGGCTTCCCTGGAACACGAAGAGGGGAAGATCCTGCGTATCCAGCTTGAGTTGAACCAAGTCAAGTCGGAAATCGATAGGAAAATTGCCGAGAAAGACGAGGAAATTGAGCAGCTCAAGAGAAACCACATTCGAGTGGTGGAGACAATGCAGAGCACACTGGATGCTGAGGTCAGGAGCAGGAATGACGCCCTGAGAGTCAAGAAGAAGATGGAGGGAGATCTGAATGAAATGGAAATCCAGCTGAACCACGCTAACCGCCTGGCTGCTGAGAGCCTGAGGAACTACAGGAACGCCCAAGGCAGCCTCAAGGCAAGTGGGTTCACACTGGCCTCTTAGATAAATCTGGAAAGCTGCCTGTCTTCCATTCCCCAAAACTACACCCGTTTGTTAAATCATCCGTTTTTTTCTCTAAACAAATGACACAGCTAATAGCATGGAGCCCTGGTAGCACAGTGGTTAAGCGCTACAGCTGCTAACCAAAAGTTCAGCAGTTCAAAATCCACCAGGTGCTCCTTGGAAACCCTATGGGGCAGTTCTATTCTGTCCTGTAGGGTGGCTGTGAATCAGAATCGACACAACAGCAACTCTTCTTTTTTTTTTTAAAATAGTATGGCGAGTTAAATATACAAAGAACATAGTACATTTAAAGAAATTTTATGTAGAAAAAACAGAAGCACAGATATTAAGGTATGATTTGAAAGAAAGCGCACAGACTTGGGCATCAAGACAGGCCTGAGGCTAAGTCCCAGTTTTGCAGCTTATTAGCTGCCTGACTTTGGACAAGTTATTTAACCTTTCAGAGCCTCAGTTTCCTCTTCTATAAGAATGAAACTACCCACTTCACAGGGTTACTGGAGGATCAAATGAGGTAACAGTATTTGATACTTGGTAGAGCATACAGAAGGAGCCCTGGTGGCACACTGGTTAAACACTCAGCTGCTAACCAAAAGGTCAGCAGTTCTAATCCACCAGGCGCTCCTTGGAAACCCTAGGGCAGTTCTACTCTGTCCTATGAGGTCGCTATGAGTTGGAATCAACTTGACGGCAACGGGTTTGGTTTTTTTGGTACAGCACATGGAAAATGCTCCATAAATGACAGACATCAGTGACACGCACATGAGGATATAACCAGTTACTGGCAGAAACAGGAAGGGGATCCATTATCTCCTGACAACTCTCTTTTTCACCCTAAGCTTGCAACAGCACCATTCTCATCTAAATGACAGGCAGATCATTCCTGTTTGTGGCACCAGCACACTCTCTCAATTCATCTCCTGGGATGTTCACATCACAGTACCTAAGGCATATGTTTCTTTCCCTTAACAGGAAACCCAGCTCCACCTGGACGATGCTCTCCAGGGCCAGGAGGACCTTAAGGAGCAGCTGGCGATCGTGGAGCGCCGGGGCAACCTGCTGCAGGCCGAGGTGGAGGAGCTGCGGGCCTCTCTGGAGCAGACAGAGAGGAGCAGAAAGACCGCAGAGCAGGAGCTCCTGGACACCAGTGAGCGCGTGCAGCTGCTGCACACCCAGGTGGGACCTCACGTCCAACAAGTGCCTGTGTCGTGTCGGGTGGGAAATCCTAACTGCAATACAGAAGTGCCCTGCTTTTGTAAACGTGTCCGTGTATGTAAAAAAGGAGGAGGGATATGCTCTAAAACATTAACCGCAGGTGTTTGGGGATAGGATTATAGGTGACTTTTCTATCTGCCTATTTGTCTTTTTCACATTTTCTACCAAAAAAAAGGGGGGGGGGGAGCGTTGAATGTTACTTGTTCATTTAAAAATTAGGTTTGGCTCTTTAGATTATCTTGACCACCAGGATGTAGACTAAGCCTGAGTAAAAGATACCTACTGATTCCGGGGTCTGAAAAGAAGGCGTCACATCATGCTTCACGCAGTGCCTCTCAGTAGGGGCACTTCGGCACTTTCCACAGGCCAGGTCTCCTTGTGTCCACCGTCCCTGGGCCTTGCAGGATATTTAGCATCCCAGGCACGCACAGGCGTATTAGTAGCATCCCCTAGTCATCCTGACAACCAAAAATATCCACCCCAAAATGTTTCCAAATGCCCACTGAGGAAATATTGCTTCCCTTTGAGACCCAATGGGTTGAAATTTTAAGAAAATGAGTATTCGGTTGAGGATTTTCAAGGAAGAAAACATGAAAGAAAGTTCACAGAAAATAGACTCCTACTAGATGAGGAACTCCAAATGCCAGACACTTATAAAAAGAACCTCTTCTGATATTTCCAACATTTTACAGCTAGGATACTAGTGATGTCTGGCTGAAATAGAATTAAAAGAGTAATTAATGAATTTCCACAAATATAAACATTCTTAAACCTCAGAAGTCCTTATGTATAAATCAGATGGACATTAGGGCAGGGGGGAGGTTAAAAAAAAAAAAACCCACTGCCATCTAGTCAATTTCAAATCATAGTGACCCTACAGGACAGAGCAGAACTGCCCCCAAAGGATTTCCAAGGCTGTAAATATTTACAGAAGCAGACTGCCACATCTTTCTCTCATGAAGCAGCTGGCGGGTCCGAACCATTGACCTTTCAGTTAGCAGTCAAGTGCTTCACCACTGCTCCACGAGGACTCCTAGGGGAGTTGGTTACAACCTTGTAAATGATTAGTATTTTGTACTGAGCAAATATTTAAAGTTTAGTAAAATGTTGTCATCAAGGCACTTGCAAAAGCCAACACATGAGACATCTGTGAAATCCCAAGAGGACAAATTGCAAATCTTGTCATTTCCACTGCCTATTTTAACAGAACACCAGCCTGATCAACACCAAGAAGAAATTGGAAAATGATGTTTCACAGCTCCAGAGTGAAGTGGAAGAAGTAATTCAAGAATCCCGCAATGCAGAAGAGAAGGCCAAGAAGGCCATCACTGACGTGAGCAAGAGGGGCATTTGTCTTTCTGATACGTGTGCACTACCTGCCATTACCAGGTTTCATTACTTCCTTGGTTTAATTTGCTAATTAGGCAGCCATGATGGCAGAGGAGCTGAAGAAGGAGCAGGACACCAGCGCCCACCTGGAGCGGATGAAGAAGAACCTGGAGCAGACGGTGAAGGACCTGCAGCACCGTCTGGATGAGGCTGAGCAGCTGGCCCTCAAGGGAGGCAAGAAGCAGATCCAGAAACTGGAGGCCAAGGTGGGTATCTCAATCCCTCTGAATCTTGGAAGGGAAGAAATTCACTCCCTTTACCCTTCTCTCCTGCTACATGTTGACTCCTACCCTTGTCCTGGGGCTGGGGTTATCCACTCAATACCTTCAGTAGGTCCTGGGCTAATTAATATCCCCAAGACTGACTGTATAAGCTGTTTTGTTTCGGTTTTGGCTGCAGGTACGTGAACTTGAAGGAGAGGTTGAAAATGAACAGAAACGTAACGCTGAGGCTGTTAAAGGTGTACGGAAATACGAAAGAAGAGTGAAGGAACTCACCTACCAGGTAAGGTGGAAGAGCTTTCTAGAATATCCATACTTCCTGCCCAGAAGGAAACTGAAAACCTGGTGACTACTTATGTGGCACTCACAAACAGATACACATTAACTTGGTGTACATAAGGGGCACATGACACAGTTGCTTCTCATAGACCTATACTGAGCTAGGAAGATCAGGGACGCCTTTAGGAAATGGCATAAGAGAGAAAAGAACACGGGTTTTAAAGTCAGATAGACTAGATATTAGTCCTAGTTTGGCCTCTCTTGCTTTATGAACTTGGGTAAATTACTCAACGCCCTCCACCTTAGTTTTCTCATCTGTAGCATAGGGATAATGGCATCCACCTTCCACCGTAGGGAGGTAAGGATTAGAGAGGATGTACGTAATTCCCTAATACACTGCCTGGCACACAGTAGGCATTTCACAAGAGGTGCTGTTAGCCACTGTCAAGTCAGCCCTGACTCCCAAGACTAGCTGCTGTTAATACTATGAGGGAAGCCTCAGAGCTGGCCAGGTTTACTCCAGGCCCACCAGCCATCACACCAAAGTGATTTATTTTACCACCTGTGGTAGGCTCATTTCTTTGGGTTGAATGCAGATCATGTTTTGAAACTTTCAGTCTGAGGAAGATCGCAAGAATGTTCTCAGGCTGCAGGACTTGGTCGACAAACTGCAGGCAAAGGTGAAATCGTACAAGAGACAGGCTGAGGAGGCTGTGAGTATCTTTAAGCCTTTGAGTAAAGACGCAAATTTCTTTGGGGGTAAAAACTATATTAAAAGAATGTGTCAATGAGAAAGAAGGAGACAGTAAGAATACACCACTCGTATTTTAAGGGGGATGCTTTTATGAGTATGAACTTATCCCCAAGTCCTAATTACAGAATAAGACCTCAAAAGAAGGTCTTTTTATTATTAAATAACTTGTAACGGTTGGGGGGAAGGGAAAAGAAAGTTCCAAATAACCCACTTTACTTGATAGCTACAAAAAATATACAGTAGAACGTCTAATTACCAACACGACAAATATTCCTGCCCCTCTAGAAATGCCCAAAATCAAGCGTTCTCAAACTCCAAACATCCCTTTACCCCACTGACTCCTTCGCCCACTAGCAGCACCACCAGCAGAGGCTTTCTCTGCATTTGTTGTAGCTACTGTAAGGACGTGTTGGAAGATTCTCCAGAGACACTTTTTTCTAGTTGTCCCCCTAGTCTTTCAGACACCTCGTGGTAGGTAGTGAGTTGGTAGGAAGGAAAGAAAGAAAAAAAGAAAGGAAAAGACACAAATGGCAATAACGCAAACCGATAGAGACAGACTTTCTTCCCAGCATCCACTTTTCCCTTACTCTATATACCAGAGTAAAAATATATGACAAAAAAAATTTTTAAAGAGAGATTTCCTGTAAGTTATAACTTGACCTTACATTTCCTTGCTAAAGTCCATAAGGGCACACAGGTCTCTTCCTCCTTTCCACCCAGTCCATACATCATGAACGGATTTCACAAATGTATGGGTTTGACTTAATAAGGTTGTCCCCTCCATTTCAAAACGGTTTCTTCTTTCATTCATTAAAGTAAAAAAAGTAATTAAGTTACAAGTTCTGTCCAGATTTGAAGTCATATATGGCAAACAGACAATAAGATGAAGTACTTGATTTGAGGAAATCATCCTGTCTGGTGACAATCACAATGAGAACCACAAAGTCTTCTTCTCACAGTGTTATCTCTGTTCTCAGGAGGAACAATCCAACGCTAATCTTGCTAAATTCCGCAAGCTCCAGCATGAGCTGGAGGAGGCCGAGGAGCGGGCTGACATTGCCGAGTCCCAGGTCAACAAGCTGCGGGTGAAGAGCCGGGAGGTTCACACAAAAATCAGTGCAGAATAAACACACCTGCCTAACACTGACAAGTGGCTGAAGAAATGCACAAAATGGGCTACTTCTGGTCACTTGCTTTGTTACGTTTATTTTTCTCTTACTGTCAAATAAACAAAAACAATGGTAAATTTATAAAATTAACCAGAGTTGTTTTTTTTTTTTTTAATTTGCAAAATTACTCTAAATTCAGTTCTCACCTTGTTATTACTGGCTTTGTAGAGCATTCAGTATTTATACCTCCACCACCACCCAGCATCCCTTTCTCTCTCCGCCCTAGACAGGACCCATTTGTTTATCCACTCTACAAATGGTTATGAAGCATCCACTATGTGCCAGACACTATTCTAAGTTCGGTGGGTATAAGGTGAACAAAACATAGTCCCTGCCCCCTGGGAGTTTATATTCTATAAGGAGAGAAAGGCAACTGAGAAATAAATAACTATGTAATGTGTCGCATGATAAGTTCTAATGGAAAACCAAAAACTAGGACAGAGGCAGTTACTATTTTATAGAAAGCAGCCAGGGAATACCTTTCTAATAAGACATTTGAGCAGAGACCTGAAGCGAAAAAGAGGGGGCCAAGTGAATACATGAGGGCAGAGCATTTCCAGGCAGCAGGAGCTCAGAATGTTACACCACGCCACACCTGTCCTGCAGGGGCAAAGGCACAGGGGCAGAGAAGAGGCCAGCATGGACTGAGCAAGACAGACAGTTACAACAAACCACACCTGTGGCCATCAAGTTGATTCTGACTCATAGTGCCCCTACCGGACAGAGTAGCACTGTCCTGCAGAGTTTCCAATGCTGTTATCTTTACAGAATCAGACTGCCACATCTTTCTCCCACAAAGCAGCTGGTGGCTTCAAACCATTGACCTTTCAGTTAGCAGCCAAGTGCTTAACCAGTGCACCACCAAGGCTTTTTGACAGGTACAACATAAGAGAGGAAATGAGAGGTCACATCATGTAGGACCCAAGGACCACTCTAAGAACACTTGCTTTTACTCAGAGTGAGATAGGAAAGCTTTAGAGGGTTTTGAGCAGAGGGGTGGCATTAATATGAATTTTAAAAGAAGCACTCTGATGCTATGTTGAAAACAGAATGTAAGGAAACAAAGGTAGTGTCTTAGTCATCTAGTGCTGCTATAACAGAAATACCACAAGTGGATGGCTTTAATAAAGAGAAATTTATTTCCTCACAGTAAAAAGTAGGCTAAAAGTCCAAATTCAGGGTGTCAGCTCCAGGGGAACACTTTCTCTCTCTGTCGGCTCTGGGAATGTCCTCGTCCTCAATCTTCCTAAGAGCTTCTCAGGCGCAGGGACCCCGGGTCCAAAGGACACACTCTGCTCCTAGTGCTGCATTCTTGGTGGTATGAGGTCCCCCTGTCTCTCTGCTTGCTTCTTTTATATCTCAAGAGATTGCCTCAAAACACAATCCAATCCTGTAGGTTGAGTCCTGCCTCACTAACACAACTGCCACCTATCCTCTCTCATTAACATCATAGAGGCAGAATTTACAACACGTAGGAAAATCACACAATACCAGGAATCATGGCCCAGCCCAACTGATACAATTTGGGGGGGGAGGGCATTATTCTATCCATGACAGGTAGAAACTAGGAGACTAGTTAGAAGACTAACCAAATATCAAACCCACCATCGTGAAGTCAATTCTAAGTCGTGGCAACTCTATCATGCTTTACAGAGTACAATTGTTCCATAGGGTTTTCTTGGTGGTAATCTTCACAAAAGCAGATTAGATTGGCAGGCCTTTCTTCCATATCACCACTGGGTGGGTTTGAGACACCAACCTTTAGGCTGCATTTGTGCCACCCAGGGACCCAGTTAGAAGTCTATTGCAAAATAAAAAAATAAAATGTGACAATGGCTTAGGCCAGAGAACTGACATTGGGAGGTGACGACAAATGGCTGGATTCTGGATGCACTGTGAAGTGTAATGCTCATGTTCACAGGATTTTCTGGTGGACTGGATACGGGGTGTGTGTATGTGAGCAAGAGAGAGAAAGAGAGCAGAGAAATAACTTATGAAAGAAGCAAGAAGGATAAGACAGGTTTGGTGTGGCATGACCTGCTGAGATTGGCCTCCAGAAAAAAGTGAGGTAGTAGAACAAAAATGCAATCTAGACAAAGATTGTACTTTATGTACTCATGTTCCCCTTCCACCTTCTAGCATCTACCCTCCTCGACCTTCCCTACTGCCATCAGCTTCAATCTCTTATGGTATAAACTGTACAGACCAAAATCTCACATTGTCTACCTAAATAACAAAACTTCAAAACAAAAAAATTTTTCAAAACATTTCCTCAACAAAGCTCTGAATCAAAGAGAAAATCAAATAACATAAATTTGTAGAAGTAACATAAACAGAAAATCTTTGTGACCTTGGTTAGGCAAAGATTTCTTAAAGCCATAAAAGAAACAATTTATAATTGGACTTCATGAAAATTTAAAGCTTCTCTGGTTCTTTGAAAGGATCAATAAAATCGACAAACTGCTGGCCAAATCAACGAAAGAAAAAAAAGAAGATGCAAATAATCCAAATGAGATGAGATGAGTGACATCATAACAAAACTAATTGAAATAAAAAGAATCACAACAGAATACTATGAAAGCTTATACTCCAACAAATTTGGAAACCTAGAGGAAATTCCTAGAAACACAATACCTACCTAAACTAACACAAACTGAGTTAGAAAATCTGAACAGACCCAAAACAAAAAGAAGAAATTGAAATGGTCATAAAAACAAACTACCAATAACAAAAAACAGCCCTGGCCTGGATGGTGTCACTGGAGAATTCCACCAAACATTCAGATACGAGCTGACACCAATACTATTCAAACTATTCCAGAACACAGAAAAGGAAGGGATACTCCCAAATTCATTTTGAAGCCAGCATAACCCTGACACCAACGCCAGGCAAAGACACCACTAAAAAAGAAAATTATAAACCAATATCCCTCATGAACACTGACGCAAAAATTCTCAACAAAATTCTAGCCATTAGAATCCAACAGCCTATCAAAAAAATAGTACATCATGACCAAGTGGAATTCATACCAGGTATGCAAGCATGGTTCAACATTAGAAAATCAATCGATATAAAACACCGCATAAATAAAATAAAGGAAAAGAATCACATGATCATCTCAATAGATGCAGAAAAGTCATTTGATAAGGTCTAACACCCATTCCAATAAAAACTCTCACCAAAATAGGATAGAAAGGAAATTCCTCAACATAATTAAGGGCATATACACAAAACCAATAGCCAACATTATTCTCAGTGGAGAAAGAGTGAAAGCATTCCCCCTAAGAACAAGAACCAGACAAGGATGCCCTTTATCATCCCTCTTATTCAACATTGTATTGGAAATCCTAGCTAAAGCAGTAAAACAAGAAAGGGAAATAAAGAGCATTCAAATTGGTAAGTAAGAAGTAAAATTATACCTGTTCGCAGACATTATAATCCTATACATAGAAAATCCCAGAGAATGCATAATAAAGCCACTGGAACTAATAGAAGGATTCAGCAAACTGGCAGGATACAACGTCAACATACAAAAATCAGCTGGATTCTTATACGTTAACAAAAAGAATGTCAAAAAGGAAATCAAGAAAAGAATACCATTTACAATAGCCCCCCAAAAGATAAAATATTTAGGAATAAACAAAACTATGATGTAAAAGACTTATATAAAGAAAACTACAAAACACAACTGCAAGAAAGCAAAAGAGAGTTCATAAATGGAAAATACACTATGCTCATGGATACGAAGACTTAACATTGTGAAAATGTCAATACTACCTAAAGCAATCTACAGATAAAATGCAATCTCGATCCAAATTCCAGCAACATTCTTTAATCACCAACTTTACATAGAAAGGAAAGAGCCCCCGGTAAATAAAACATTACTGAAAAAGAAGAACAAAGTAGGAGGCCTCACACTATCCCATCTCAGAACCTACCCTACAGCTACAGTACTCAAAACAGCTTGGTAAAGAAGAGGGTCAGTGAAAACAAGGGAAACCCTCAATGAGATGAATTGACAGTAGCCACAACAACATGTCAAAGATCATGAAGATAGCACAGAACTGGGCAATGTTATGTTCTGTTATACATAAGGTTTCCATGAGTTGGCATCAACTCGATGGCAACTAACCACAACAAATGGTATACCAGGAACCACGCTGAGGATACATGTATAAAGCACAGTCCCATCTCTTATTTCAGCACAGACATACTTGAGCATGATTAAGCTACATATGGCAAAGGAACAGAACAGATGAACTCCTCAGGAGAGGAGTCCGGTGGTCACAAAAGGCCTCCCAGGGTGATAATCCTTGACTGGATCTGAAGAAGAATTACAAAATACAAGATCAACAGAGAAGAGAAGAGCATTTTAATGACAAAAAAAATGAAAAAACATGATGCTACCAGACTGTGTCAAGCCTTTCAGAATAGTATCAAATGATAATGTGGAGATAAAGCTGAGAAAGAGGGACAGAGCTAACCACCAGGCTAGAGAAGTAAAGGTGAACAAGTCCCAGTCTCCAAAGTCCAGTCTCCCATGTCTGTCTCACACAGCACTGACACAGCACCCTGCCCCACAAGAGGGGAAAGAAAAAGCCTGGGGCAGGCAGTTAAATGGGCAAAAGAAACCAAGGTATTCGTCAATGCACTAGGAGGGCCTGGCTACCTCCTTCCCAACAAGATTTCCAACTCTCCTCTCTGCACCCATATTCTTACCATAAGCCCTCTAATTTATGATTAAGAACTAGCCTCTCGCCCTTTTTTGAGGTTATTATCTGCCAATTAATCATGACTGTAAGACCTTAAATTGGACACAAGATGCTGTTCCATTAAGGGGTCTTCATGCTGAGGGGCAGCTCCAAGGGAAACACAGAAAACAAAATGCTCACTGAGGAAACAGGAGCACTCATTTTAGATAGGCAGCTTTTAAAGGCAAATGCCTAGATCATATGTATCATCAGTTACATGCAACTTCAATATTATTCGCTCCTCCTGGTCCTTTAAAGCAGTGATCTTCACACTTTCACACTCTCTTCATCTGATTCATGGACTCCCACCTCCTCTTCAAAAGAAAGAAACAAACTTCTGTTGCTACATAATATGTTCTTTATTTTTAATTAAGGTGGATTTAAATTAAAAAAAAAAAAAACAGCCTGGTACTGGTACAATGGCAGACACATAGACCAATGGAACAGAACTGAGAACCCAGAAATAAATCCATCCACACACGGGACACCTAAATTTCAATGAAGGATTGAAGTCCATTAAATGGGGAAGAGACAGTCTCATCAAGAAATGCTGCTAGCAAAACTGCATATTCATTTGCAGAAAAATGAAACAGGATCCATATCTCACTCCATACACAAAAACTAACTCAAAATGGGTCAGAGACCTAAATGTAAAACCTAAAACTATAAAGTTCATGAAAAAATGTAGGGACAACACTAAAAACCAAAACCAAACCCAGTGCCATTGAGTCAATTCCGACTCACTGCAACCCTTTAGGATAGAGTAGAACTGCCCCACAGAGTTTCCAAGGAACGCCTGGTGGATTTGAGCTGCTGATTCTTTGGTTAGCAGCCGTAGCACTTAACCACTATGCCACCAGTGTTTCTGGGACAACACTAGGCACCCGAATTTATGGCATAAATTGAATATCAAGCATAAGTAAAAATGCACAAACTCCAGAAGATAAACTAGCTGGGACCTCCTAAAAATTAAATACTTATACTCATCAAAAGACTTTTACAAGACAGTAAAAAGAGAACTTACAGGCTGGGAAAAACATCTTTGGCAACGACACATCTGATAAAGGTTTAATCTCTAAAATGCATAGAAAACTTGAACAACTCGAAAATAAAAAGACAAGCAACCCAATCACAAAATGGGTAAAGGACATGAACAGACACTTCACCAAAGAGGATATTCAGGAAGCCAACAAATACATGAAAAAATGCTTGCGATCATTAGCCAGTCAAAACCAAAAAACCTGCTGCCATCAAGTCGATACAGACTCATAGCAACCCTATAGGGAAGAGTAGAACTGCCCCATAGAGTTTCCAAGGAGTGCCTGGTGGATTCAAACTGCTAACCTTTTGGTTAGCAGCCATAGCACTTAATCACTACACCACCAGGGTTAGAGATGCCAATCAAAACCGTGAGACCCCTGCAAGAATGGCACTGCTCAAAAATTCAGAAAACAATAAATGCTGGCCAGGTTATAGGAAGATTGAAACTCTCATACACTGCTGGTGGGAATGTAAAATGGTACAACCACTATGGAAAATGATACAGCATTTCCTTAAAAAGCTAGAAATATCATATGATCTAGCTATGCCACTTCTAGAAATATATCCTAGACAAATAAGATCTGTCACATGAATTGACATATGCACACCCATGTTCGCTGCAGCATTATTCACAATAGCAAAAAGATAGAAACAGTCCAAATGTCCATCAACAGATCAATGGATAAACAAATTATGGTTCATACAGACAATGGAATACTACACAGCAATAAAGAACAATGATGAATCCTAGAAACATCTCACAACATGGATGAACCCGGAGGGCATTACGCTGAGTGAAATAAGTCTATCACAAAGGGACAAATATTGCATGGGACCACTACTATAAAAACTCAAGAAAAGGTTTACACACAGAATGAAACAATCTTTGATGGTTACAAGGACAGGAAGGTTAGGGATGGGAAATCACTAGATAGTAGGCAAGTGTTAACTTTGGTGAAGGGAAAGACAACACACAACATAGGGGAAGTCAGCACAACTTGACCAAGGCAAAGGAAGACCCTTAGAGAAACACAAGGCGGAAAAAAAAAGAGGCAACCACTGTAAATACTACAGCATATACAATCCTACAACAACACTAAAAACAAATAATAACGTACAAGCAGATACATATGCTGAATAGGGGAACAAGGGTGTATAGGAGTATGAACACAGACATATATAGGTTAGGCTGTGGATATTTTTACATACATATCTGAATGTACAGCATGAGCACAAAGTGGCCACAATCATAGAACCTTCCTAGATGCATCCAAACATCTTGAGGGACCCAGGTACTGGGGCTCAGGGGTGGGGATCATGGTCTCAGGGGACATGGCATAAATTGTTCACAAAGAAAACAGTCCATAAAGAAAATGTTCTACATCTACTTGGGAGAGTAGCATCTGGGGTCTTAAACACTTGTGTCCAGCCATCTAAGATACATCCATTGATCCCAATCCATCCAGAACAAAGGAGAATGAAGAAAACAAAAGATACAAGGAAAATATTAGTCCAAAGGACTAAGGGATCACAGGAACCACAGCTTCCACCAGCCTGAGCCCAGAAGAGCTAAATGGCACAGGGCTATCACCATTGACCGCTCTGACAGGTATCTCAGTAGAGGGTCCTGGACAGAGCAGGGGGAAAATGTAGAACAAAACTCAAATCCATGAAAGAGGTCAGACTTACCGGTCTGACAGAGACTGCAGGATTGACCATGGCCCCAGACACCCTTCTAACTTAGAACTGAAGCCACTCCCAAAGTTCACCTTTCAGCCAAAGATTAGACAGGCCTATAAAACAAACAATAACACACGTGAGGAGCATGCTTCTTAGATCAATCAAGCATATGAGACTAAATATGCAACACCTGTCCACAAGCAAACATAAGAAGGCAGAAAGGAAAAGGAAAAACAGATGAATGCAAATGGGGAACCCAGAGTGGAAAGGGGGAGAGTACTGACACATTGCAGGATTGCAACAAATGAAACAATTTGTGTATAAATTTTTAATGAGAAACTAATTTGCTCTGTGAACTTTCACCAAAAGCACAATTTAAAAAAATTTATAGGGGAGGCGGGGCCAAGATGGCAGAATAGACAGACGCTTCTGGCAAGCCCTCTTAAAACCAAGACCCCCAAAAATAAATGAAACGAGTATATTTATAACAAGCTAGGAGTCCTGAAAGAAACACTGGTTGCATAGTGGTTAAGTGCTATAGCTGCTAACAAAAGGGCCGGCAGTTCAAATCCACCAGGCACTCCTTGGAAACTCTATGGGGCAGTTCTACTCTGTCCTATAGGGTCACTATGAGTCGGAATCGACTCGCTGGCACTGGGTTTGGCTTTTTTTTTTTTTTCAGTTTAGGAGTCCTGAACATCAAAGGCAAGGTTAGAAAACGAACTGAGAGGCAGGGGGAGGAAGAGATAGTTCAGAAGCAGAGAGGGGTTACAAGGCCTGAATCGCCAGGAGCCCTCAGGCACCATTCCTGGGGCAGCTGAAGTGGGCTGTACTAGCATTTGGCCACAGTTTCCTCAAGGAGAAACAGCCAGCTGCACAGCCTACTCACACCTCTGGAACCAGAGACGAATGGCACTCTCGGCAAAAGCTAAGTACTTGCGTATATTTTACCATGACCCCCCACCCCAAGCCAGATTCAGTGGCTGTTGACTTCCCTGGGCCTGAAATAGGCCCAGCTGCGCACCTAGAGCCGTCCTTCAAGCCCCGGAGAAGAAATAAATTTGAAATTGGGGGAAAAGATAATCTGCCAGCTCCACTAACCGGGGGAGCTCAGGACAGAAATGGCTCCTGTCCAGGCATAAATGGTCCATGGACTTTGAGTGACATTCCCCTCTGCATGGACCTGTGTGGGCCTATTTCAGGAAAATAGGCCCTTGTTGGCAGACTACAACTGTTTCAGCTGTGCGGTGGAGAGGTGAGTGTTTTGTGTTTGACACCACTTTGATAATTAAACGGGGTCCTCACCCATATCAGGGGCCTAAGTACTGGTGGCTCCACTCCGGTCACCCAGCTACCCGTGACAGGGATCCAAGGATAAATGGTACCTCCCAGTCCTTACAACCAAAATCATGCACACGGTCCACCTGCAGAACCCACCCACCTGTACACTGTAGGAAACAAGGACACGATTTCCTCAGAGACACTAGGGGAACAATTCTCAGCCCCCTACCTTGTTCAGAGTGTGACCTCCTGCTACAACAAGATACTGATACCTACAAAAATCACCCCTGCTCCCTTTAAGACTGTAGGACAGAGTCCGTACCACACATTTGATGATCAGCTCCCTGGACACCTGAGCTGAATTCATACAAGAAAAGTGAATGGACTCCTGGACTGATATACCTGATAACAGCTCTAGCCAGCCAGGGAGAGGATGTCAGAGCTCCAAAGGCGAAAATAATCAAGCTAGGCCACTCAAGCAACCCATCTGGGCATATCAAAAGAAAACAAAGCAAGAAGCAACGATACAGTAAGCAAACATAAAATAAACTAATACAATAATTTATGGATGGCTCGGAGACAACAGTCAATATCAAGTCACATAAAGAAACAGACCATGATAGTCTCAACAAGCTGCCAAAACAAAGAATTAAGGGATCTTCTAGATGAAAGTGCCTTCCTAGAATTACCCGAGGCAGAGTACAAAAGATTAATATACAGAACCCTTCAAGACATTCGGAAGGAAATCAGGCAACATGCAGAACAACCCAAGGGACACATAGATAAAGCAGTTGAAGAAATTAAAAAGATTATTCAGGAACATTAAAAAAAATTAATAAGCTGGAAAAATCCATAGACAGACAGCAATCAGAAATTCAGAAGAGATTAACAATAAAATTACAGAAGTAGACAACTCAATAGAAAGTCAGAGGAGCAGAACTGAGCAAGTGGAAGGCAGAATTTCTGAACTCGAAAATAAATCACTTGGCATCAATATATTTGAAGAAAAATCAGATAAAAGAATTTAAGAAAATGAAGAAAACTTAAAACTCACATGGGACTCTATCAAAAGAAATAACGTACAAGTGATTGGAGTACCAGAACAGGGAGGGATAACACAAAATACAGAAAGAATTGTTGAAGATTTGTTGGCAGAAAGATTCCCTGATATTGTGAAAGATGAGATGTCCATTTAAGATGCTCATCAAACTCCACATAAGATAGATTTTAAAAGAAAGTATAAGGTAGATTTTAAAAGAAAGTCACCAAGACATACTGTAATCAAACCTGCCAAAACCAATGATAAAGAGACAATTTTAAGAGCATCTGTTTTTTTTATGGATAAAGAAAAAAGTCTCCTACAAAGGAGAGTCAATAAGAATAAGCTCAGACTACTCGGCAGAAACCATGAAGGCAAGAAGGCAATGGGATGACTTATTTTAAAAATCGAAGGAAAAAATTGCCAGACAAGAATCATGTATCCACCAAAACTGTCTCTCAAACATGAAGGTGGAATTAGGACATTTCCAGATAAACAGAAGTTTAGGGAATTTGTAAAAACCAAACCAAAACTAAAAGAAATACTCAAGGGAGTTCTTTGGTTAGAAAATCAATAATATCAGGAATCGACCCAAGACTAGAACACTGGGCACAGAAATCAGAAGTCAACCCAGACAGAGAAATCACGAAAATACATCAAGATTAAAAAACATTCAAAACAGGGTAACAGCGATGTTATTATGTAAAAGAAGACAACATTAAAGCAATAAAGAGGGACTAAGAAATCCAGTCATAGACATTTCATATGGAGAGGGAGACAAGGCAATACAAAGAAATAAAAGTTAGGTTTAAATTTAGAAAAATACGGGTAAATAATAAGGTAACCACAAAGGAGACAAACTATCCTACACATCAAAATAAAAGAAAAGAAAAGAGACTCAGCAGAAACAAAATCAACAACAATGAATATGAGGAAAAGACAATATATAAAGATAATCTGCTTAGCACAAAAAATCAAGTGGGAAAAAGAAACTATCAACAACACACAAAAGAAGACATCAAAATGATAGCACTAAATTCATACCTAGCCATAGTTACATGGAACGTAAATGGACTAAATGTACCAATAAAGAGACAGAGAGTGGCAGAATGGATTAAAAAGCACGATACGTCTATATGCTGCCTGCAAGAGACACACCTTAGACTTAGAGACACAAACAAACTAAAACTCAAAGGATGGAAAAAAATAAATCAAGCAAACAATAATCAAAAAAGAGCAGGAGTGGCAATGTTAATTTCTAACAAAATAGACTTTAAAGTTAAACCCATCAGAAAAGATAAGAAAGGACACTATATAATGATTAAAGGGACAATATACCAAGAGGATATAACCATACTAAATATTTATGTACCGAATGACAGGGCTGCAAGATACATAAAACAAACTCTAACAGCACTGAAAAATGAGATAGACAGCTCCACAATAATATTAGGAAACTTTAACACACCACTTTCAGTGAAGGACAGGACATCCAGAAAGAAGCTCAGTAAAGACACAGAAGATCTAAATGCCACAATAAATCAACTTGACCTCATAGACATATACAGAACACTCCACCCAACAGCAGCCACGTACACTTTCTTTTCTAGTGCACATGGAACATTCTCTACAATAGACCACATATTAGGTCATAAAGCAAGCCTTAGGAGAATCCAACACACTGAAATATTACAAAGCATCATCTCTGACCATAAGGCCATAAAAGTAGAAATCAGGAACAGAAAAAGCAGGGAAAAGAAATCAAACACTTGGAAACTGATCAATACCCTGCTCAAAAAAGACTGGATTATAGAAGACACTAAGGATGGAATAATGAAATTTATAGAATCCAATGAGAATGAAAACACTTCCTATCAGAACCTTTGGGACACAGCAAAAGCAGTGCTCAGAGGTCAATTTGTACCAATAAATGCACACATCCAAAAAGAAGAAAGGGCCCAAATCAAAGAATTATCCCTACAACTTGAACAAATAGAAAGAGAGCAACAAAAGAAACCGTCAGGCATCAGCAGAAAACAAATAACAAAAATTAGAGCTAAACTAAATGAAATAGAAAACGGAAAAACAATTGAAAGAATTAACAAGACCAAAAGCTGGTTCTTTGAAAAAATCAACAAAATTGATAAACCATTGGCCAAACTGACAAAAGAAAAACAGCAGAGGAAGCAAATAACCCGAATAAGAAATGAGATGGGCGATATTATAACAGATCCAACTGAAAATAAAAGAATCATATCAGATTACTATGAAAAATTGTACTCTAACAAATTTGAAAACCTAGAAGAAATGGATGAATTCCTAGAAACACACTACCTACCTAAACTAACACAAACAGAGGAAGATCAACTAAATAGACCCATAACAAAAGAAGAGATTGAAACGGTAATGAAAAAACTCCCCCTCCCCCCGCAAAAAAAGCCCTGGCCCAGAGGGCTTCACTGCGGAGTTCTACCAAGCTTTCAGAGAAGAGTTAACACCACTACTAATAAAGGTATTTCAGAGCATAGATAAGGACGGAACACTCCCAAACTCATTCTATGAAGCCGCGATATCCCTGATGCCAAAACCAGGTAAAGATATCACAAAAAAAGAAAATTACAGACCTACATCCCTCATGAACTTAGATGCAAAAATCTTCAACAAAATTCTAGCCAACAGAATTCAACAACATATCAAAAAAATAATTCACCATGACCAAGTGGGATTCATACTATCATAAAAATAAAAGACTGGAATCACATGATTTTATCAATTGATGCAGAAAAGGCATTTGACAAAGTTCAACACCCATTCATGATAAAAACTCTCAGCAAAATAGGAATAGAAGGAAAATTCCCAAACATAATAAAGGGCATTTATATAAAGCCAATAGCCAGCATCATCCTAAATGGAGAGAGCCTGAAAACATTCCCCTTGAGATCAGGAACCAGACAAGGATGCCCTTTATCACCACTTTTATTCAACATTGTGCTGGTGGTCCTAGCCAGAGCAATTAGCCCAGCTAAAGAAATAAAGGGCATCCAGATTGGCAAGGAAGAAGTAAAAGTATCTCTATTTGCAGATGACACGATCTTATACACAGAAAACCCTAAGGAATCCTCAAGAAAACTACTGAAACTAACAGAAGAGTTTAGCAGAGTATCAGGATATAAGATAAACACACAAAAATCAGTTGGATTCCTCTACACCAACAAAAAGAACATCGAAGAGGAAATCACCAAATCAATACCATTTACAGTAGCCCCCAAGAAGTACTTGGGAATAAATCTTACCAGAGACGTAAAAGACTTACACAAAGAAAACTACAAAACACTTCTGCAAGAAACCAAAAGAGACCTACATAAGTGGAAAAACATATCTTGCTCATGGATAGGAAGACTTAACATTGTAAAAATGTATGTTCTACCAAAAGTGATCTATAGACTTCATGCAATTCTGATCCAAATTCCAACTTTATTTTTAAATGAGATGGAGAAACAAATCACCAACTTCATGTGGAAGGGAAAGAGGCCCTGGATAAGTAAAGCATTACTGAAAAAGAAGAACAAAGTGGGAGGCCTCACTCTACCTGATTTTAGAACCTATTGTACTGCCACAGTAGTCAAAGTAGCCTGGTACTGGTACAACAACAGATACATAGACCAATGGAACAGAATTGAGAATCCAGACATAAATGCAACCACATATGAGCAGTTGATATTTGACAAAGGCCCCAAAACAGTTAAATTAGACAGTCTTTTTAACAAATGATGCTGGCATAACTGGATATCCATCTGCAAACAATAAACAAGACCCATACCTCACACCATGCACAAAAACCAACTTAAAATGGATCAAGGATCAAAATACAAAATCCAAAAAGACAAAGATCATGGAAGAAAAAATAGGGACAACATTAGGAGTCCTAATACATGGCATAAACAGTATACAAAACATTACTAACAGTGCGGAAGCAAAACTAGATAACTGGGAGCTCCTAAAAATCAAACAGCTATGCTCATCCAAAGACTTCACCAAACAAGAGTAAAAAGACTACCTACAGACTGGGAAAAAGTTTTTAGCTATGGCATTTCCGATCAGCACCTGCTCTCTAAAATCTACATGATACTGCAAAAATGCCACTACAAAAAGACAAATAGCCCAATTAAAAAATGGGCAAAGGATATGAACAGACACTTCACTAAAAAAGACATTCAGGTAGCTAACAGATACATGAGAAAATGCTCTCGATCATTAGCCATTACAGAAATGCAAATCAAAACTACAATGAATTCTATCTCACTCCAACGAGGCTGGCATTAATCCAAAAAAACACAAAATAATAAATGTTGGAGAGGTTGTGGAGAGACTGGAACACTTATACACTGCTGGTGGCAATGTAAAATGGTACGATCACTTTGGAAATCGATTTGACGCTTCCTTAAAAAGCAAGAAATAGAACTGCCATAGGATCCAGCAATCCCACCTCTTGGAATATATCCTAGAAAAATAAGAGCCTTTACACGAACAGATATATGCACACCCATGTTCATTGCAGCACTGTTTACAATAGCAAAAAGATGGAAGCAACCAAGGCACCCAACAACGGATGAATGGATAAATAAATTATGGTATACTCACATGACGGAATATTACTCATCGATGAAGAACAGTGATGAATCTGTGAAACATTTCATAACATGGAGGAATCTTGAGGGCATTATGCTGAGCGAAATTAATCAGTTGCGAAAGG
Source organism: Loxodonta africana (assembly GCF_030014295.1). Classification (NCBI taxonomy): domain Eukaryota; kingdom Metazoa; phylum Chordata; class Mammalia; order Proboscidea; family Elephantidae; genus Loxodonta; species Loxodonta africana. The sequence continues at coordinate 73,244,303 of NC_087359.1, read as the reverse complement.
ACAAATACTGTATAAGACCACTATTATAAGAACTCCAGAAATAGTTTAAACAGAGAAGAAAACATTCTTTGATGTTTACAGGAGGGGGGAGGGAGGGAGGGAGGGAAGGAGGGGGGGAGGGAGAGGGGTATTTACTAATTAGATAGCAGATAAGAACTACTTTAGGTGAAGGGAAGGACAACACTTAATACAGGGGAGGTCAGCACAACTGGACTAAACCAAAAGCAAAGAAGTTTCCTGAATAAACTCAATGCTTCAAAGGCCAGTGTAGCAGGGGCAGGGGTTTAGGGTTTCAGGGGACATCTAAATCAATTGGCATAATAAAATCTATTGAGAAAACATTCTGCATCCCACTTTGGAGGCCAGCGTCTGGGGTCTTAAACACTAGCAAGCGGCAATCTAAGATGCATCAATTGGTCTCAACTCACCTGGACTAAAGGAGAATGAAGAACACCAAGGACACAAGGTAATTACGAGCCCAAGAGACAGAAAGGGCCACATAAACCAAAGATTACATCAGCCTGAGACCAGAAGAACTAGATGGTGCCTGGCTACAACCAATGACTACCCTGACAGGGAACACAACAGAGCACCCCTGAGAGAGCAGGAGGAGAGCAGTGGGATGCAGACCCAAATTCTTGTAAAAAGGCCAGACTTAATGGTCTGACTGAGACTAGAGGGACTCTCGTGGTCATGGCCCCCAGACCTTCTGTTAGCCCAGGACAGGAACCATTCCCAAAGCCAACTCTTCAGACAGGGATTAGACTGGACAATGGGATAGAAAAAGATGCTGGTGAAGAATGAGCTTCTTGGATCAAGTAGACACATGAGGCTATGTTGGCATCTCCTTTCTGGAGGGGAGATGAGAAGGCAGAGGGGGTTAGAAGCTGGCGGAATGGACACGAAAAGAGAGAGTCAAGGGAAGGAGCGGCTGTCTCATTAGGGGGAGAACAATTAGGAGTATATAGCAAGGCGTATATAAATTTTTGTATGAGAGACTGACCTGATCTGTAAACTTTCACTTAAAGCAAAACAAAAAAATTTTTTTTAATTTATAACATAAAAAAAATTAAACCTTCTGTTCTTTGAAAAATACCACTAAGAGAATGAAAAGACAAACTACATACTGAGAGAAAATATTTGCAAATTACAACCCTGATAAAGGACTTGGATCCAGGATACATAAAGAAGCCTAAAAACTTCAATAAGAAGAAAACAAACAACCCAATTCTTAAAAGATAAAAGAATTAAACAAGCATTTCACCAAAGAAGATATACAGATGACAAACAGCACATGAAAAGGTGCTGAGCATCCTTAATCATTAGGGAAATGCCAATTAAAACCCAACAAGAACCAACTACACACCTACACCAACCCAACCAAACCCACTGACGTCAAGTCGATTTCAACTCACAGCGAGCCTACAGGACAGAGTAGAACTGCCCCATAGGGTTTTCAAGACTGTAAATCTTAACGGAAGCAGACTGCTACTTCTTTCCCCTGTGTAGTGGCTTACAGGTTTGAACTGCTGACCTTTTGGTTAGCAGCCAAACACTTTAACCACTGCACCACTACACACCTAAAACAGTGGCTAATAGTCAAGTGTTGGCCAACAGGTGGAGGAAATGGACTTCTTATACCTACTGGTGGCAGTGTAAATGGCACAACCACTTTGGAAAACACTTTGGCTCTTTCTTAAAAGATAAGGAAATGATCCTTGTGATCCAGCCGTTCCACAACTAGGTGTTTACCCAAGAGAGGTGAGAGCACATGTCCCCGCAACTCCTTGTACATAAATGTTCATAGTGTACTGGTTTGTAACAGGCAAAAATTGAAAACAATCCAAATGCCCATCAAGAGGTGAATGGGTGAACAGATTGTGGTATATCCAAACAACGGAGTACTACCCAGCCATAAAAAGAAATCAACTACTGATACATACAACGACACAGATAAATCTCAAAGTAACTATGCTGAGTAAAACCAGTCAGACCAAAGGGGAAAAAAAAGTACATACCGTATGATTCCATTTATAGAAAATTCTAGAAAATGAAAACTAATCTCTAGTGACAAGAAAGCAGATCAGTGGTTGTGTGGGGATGGGAAGGGAGTGGCTGGCACAGCGAGGAAGGTACGGTAGCATGGATTGCAAAGGGGCAGGAAGAAAATCTGGGGAACAATGGGTATGTTCGTTATCTTGATTATAATGATGGTTTCACAGGTGCTCCATATGTCAGAATTTATCCAATTGTACACTTTGCAGTGCAGTTTATGATACGTCAATTATATCCCCATAAACCTGTTCAAAAAAATTAATTAAGGAAAATACTACAATTACAGAGCTTTGGAGAAATAATAATTAGAATACTGTATGTCAAACTTTAAAGCAGGAGTTATAATTTTTTATAAGAGTTGCATTAAATCTATTTATCAGTTTGAAGACAATGGTCATCTTTAGGAATTGCCTTAAGCCTTTTTATCAGTTTGAGAATTGACATCTTTACTACATTGTTTTCTAATTCTTGAAGGATTCTATGGGGAAAATCTTAAAGGACCCAGGAAACTTCAAAAGAAGATGGAAGGAATACTCAGAGTCACTATACCAAAAAGAATTAGTCGACGTTCAACCATTTCAGGAGGTAACATATGATCGGGAACCGATGGTACTGAAGGAAGAAGGCCAAGCTGCACTGAAGGCACTGGTGAAAAACAAGGCCTCAGGAATTGACGGAGTATCAATTGAGATGTTTCAACAAATGGATGCAGCACTGAAGTGCTCACTCGTCTATGCCAAGAAATTTGAAATACAGCTGCCTAGCCAACTGACTGGAAGAGATCCCTATTTATGCCTATTCCCAAAAAAGGTGATCCAGCTGAATGCAGAAATTATTGAACAATATCATTAACATCACACACAAGTAAAATTTTGCTGAAGATCATTCAAAAGCAGCTCATCAGGGAACCGCCAGAAATTCAAGCCGGATTCAGAAGAGGACCAGGAGCTGGGGATATCATTGCTGATGTCAGATGGATTCTGGCTGAAAGCAGAGAATACCTGAAAGATGTTTATCTGTTTTTTATTGACTATGCAAAGGCATTTGACTGTGTGGATCATAGCAAATTATGGATAACACTGCAAACAATGGGAATTCCAGAACACTTAATTGTGCTCATGAGGAACCTCGGTATAGATCAAGAGGCAGCTGTTCAAACATAACAAGGGGCTACTGCATGGTTAAAGTCAGGAAAGGTATGCATCAGGGTTGTAGCTTTTCACCATGCATACTCAATCTGTGCACTGAGCAAATAATCCGAGAAGCTGGACTCTGTGCAGAAGAACATGGCATCAGGACTGGAGCAAGACTCATTAACAACCTGCATTATGCAGATGACACAACCTTGCTTGCTGAAAGTGAAGAGGACTTGAAGCACTTACTAATGAAGATCAAAGACCACAGCCTTCAGTATGGATTGCACCTCAGTGTAAAGAAAACAAAAACCCTCACAACTAGACCAATAAGCAACAACATGATAAACAGAGAAAAGACTGAAATTGTCAAGGGTTTCATTTTACTTGGATCCACAATCAATGCCCATGGAAGCAGCAGTCAAGAAATCAAAAGACGCATCGCATTGAGCAAATCTGTTGCAAAAGACCTCTTTAAAATGTTGAAAAGCAAAAATGTCACTTAGACGACTAAGATGGGCCTCGCCAAGCCATTGTGTTTTCAATCGCCTCACATGCATGCAAGGGCTGGACGATGAATAAGGAAGACCAAAGAAGAACTGACCTCTTTGAATTGTGATGCTGGCGAAGAATACTGAATATACAATGGACTGCCAGAAGAATGAACAAATCTGTCTTGGAAGAAGTACAACTAGAATGCTCCTTAGAAGCAAAGATGGTGAGACTAGGTCTCACATACTTTGGACATATTATCAGGAGGGATCGGTCCCTGGAGAAGGACATCATGCTTTGTAAAGTAGAGGGTCAGCAAAAAAGAAGAAGGCTGTCAATGAGACAGACTGACGCGGTGGCTGCAACAATGGCCTCAAGCATAAGCACAATTGTGGGGCTGGGCACCGATTTGTTCTGTTGTACATAGAGTGGCTACGAATCAGAACCGACTCAATGAGACTTAACAACAATTCATGAACACAGTATGTTTCTCCATTTATTTAAAATTTCTTTTATTTCTTTCATCAGTGTTTTGTAGTTTTCTGCATTCAAGTCCTGTATATATTTTGTTAGATTTACACCTGTTTTTCTTTTGTTTCTTTTTTTTTGACCATTTGTAAATGGTATTGCATTTCTAATTTTGTTGTCCACGTGTTCATTGTTAGCATATAAAAATGTAGTTAGTATATAAAAATGTAATTGATTTCTGTCTGTCTATCTTGTATCCTGCAACATTGCTGAACTCACTTATTAGTTCTAGGAATTTTTTGGTAGATTGCTTGAAACTTTCTACAAATGCAAGGGGGTCATCTTGGAAAACAAGTATTTAAAGTGAACTTAAATTAAGAAGTCCAAAATTTCATAGTAAATTGTGGAGGGGAAATGTCTTACTGGTATTTTATCTTCAAAATAAAACCAAAAATATTGAAATAAGTTTATTTTCTGTTATAGTTCACAAGACTTAGGTTATAACTGCAACTCTCTGCTAATTCTTAGAACAAAGAATGAATCAGCGTAGGAGCTGAAAGAGGACATATATTTCCCACAGTCTTATATGATAGCATAATATGGCATTCTTTTTTTATGTTTAATTTTTGCAATGCAATCATAAATAACGTCCATAGCATCATCGATGTTGTTAAGGGCTTCTGTAACCCTTTCATCTTGAGCTCATTCTCTAGAAGCACCTATTAGGTCATAATCTTTGTCCAGTTTTGGTCTTCAGTTGTTAACTTGTTCAACACTACTGAATCCACATCGGTCAATGGCTTTGCAAAATTTAAGAAGGCTTCTAATATCACTTTCATCAACTTCATTACATTCTGCAACGTTTACCAGATTTGTCACCTTATTTTGCAGTAATTTTGCACTGATTATTGCGGATTTACCACACTGACAATCAGTGAGAGCATTAGTGAATACTTCCCTGTTCTGGCCATTTTATTTTCCTATGCAATGTCATTACTGTGGAGACTCCAATAGCAGGGACTATTATAAACCCTGAAACATCCATAGCCTTTGCCCAGAAAGTCCATTCTATAAATTTAATAATAAAATATGTGTATAAGCATTTATATACACATATGTCTATCAGGATATTTAAAAGAACAAAAAATTAGTGCACCCTAAATACTCAACAATAGAAAACTGGTTAAATATGGTACATTCATAGGATGAAAGACCACTTAACTACTAAAAATCTTGATTTAGAATAGTTCATACCACGAGAAAGTTTTAGTAACAGATTAAGTTTTTAAAACAGGACGCAAAACAGTGCTTACAGTTTAATATCCCAATTATGTACATACAAGGGAAGTAAAGAAGTGTGGCTACTAGGGTTCCGGTTCATACGTGCTGGGTTTATTCTAAACAAAACGTGTTTAAACATGTCTCTGCGATTCAGTGGATGGTTGCAGACAAGTTCTCTCAATAATACACTTGTCTTTGTCTCGTTAGGGTGCCTTCAAAAAAAAATTTTTTTTGTGGCATGGAAAAAAAAATTTTGAGGTCAGGGCTAATATCAAATTTTTAACAAAACTCAAGTGGACATCTTCTCAAATCATTGAAGCTTTGCAACAAGTTTATGGGAACACTGCCCCACATAAAACAACAGTTTTTAGATGGATCAAGCATCTTAAGGAAGGTCAGAAAGACCTCAAAGATGAGCCAAGAAAGGGAAGACTGCTCAGGAGATTGGTGACTGCTTTTTAGGATTCCAAAGGGGTAATTTGGAATAGATTTTCCCAAAGGACACAAGATGATCATGGGGGCTTATTATGAAAAAGTTTATGAAAATTGAAAGCTGTATAGGTGAGAAAAAGGCCAGGAAAGTTGCACTGAGGAGTTTTTCTCCATCATGACAATGCACCTGCTTATTCTTCAAGGGTGTTAAGGCCTGTCCTATGAGAATTTCATTGGGAAACCTTACTCTATCCACCCTACAGCCCTGATCTTGCCCCTTCAGACTTTTTCGTTCCCAAAACTCAAAGAACATTTAAAAGGAACATGATTTGAGTACCTCGAGGACGCCAAAACTGTTGTTTTGACATGGTATGAATCCTAGAGCGCAGAATTCTTTGGGGAAGGGTTAGAGAGATGGAAACACCACCTTCAGGAGTGTATAGACCTAGATGGACTATGTGTCGAAAAACAATAGTTTGACATTTTGATTTTTTTTTAATAAAGGTTTCTATGATTATGTAGCAATACTTTTCGACTTATCCTCATACTTAAGAGTACGTACAAATGTCACAGAAGGTGTGGCTCATGGACACCAGACTTTCTGGAGCCAAGGGGACTGGATGAACCTCTGAAACTATTGCCCTGAGATAATCTTTAAAACTTAAATGAAAAATATCCCCTGAAGTCTTCTTAAAACCAAACAACAATCTAGCTTAACTAGTAAAAAATGTCTGCCTTGAACATTATACTCTTTTAAGAACTATATGGGATCAAAGCAACAACAGCTACTTAAAAGATTACATAGGAACGTGAGGGGGCAATGAGTTTATGTTAATGGGGGAGAAACAACTCAGAAAAGGAGGATGAGGTTGGTGGCACAACTTGAAGGATGTAATCAGTGTCACTGAATTGTACAAGTAGACACGGTTGAATTGGTGTATGTCTTGCTGTGTACATTCTCAACAACAACAACAAAAAAGTAAGAAAGAACTTAAACCAAAATTTAGGTAGAGATCATCTCTGAGCTAGAATTTGAAGGATGATTTAAATTTTTCTTTCAGTATGTCTGGTCATATTTTTTAGTCTTTCTACAATATGTGTATTACTTCTGGAATTTTTTTAAAGATTCCTTTTTTGTTAATAAAAAAGAGTAATCTGCCTTTTAAGATTTCATATCCCCTTCTCATAAAAGATATGGATATAACTGACAACAGAAAGGCTAAAAGGAGAGGGTCACTCGATGGGTGAGGCCATTAGCACAGCTGCTAAGAGCTGTCGCCTTTCATCCAAGCTTTCTGTAAGGATTAAAATTCCAGGGCTAACACACAGCAGCTGTCAGTGAACAAACTTAAATTCTGCCTCCTGGCCACAGCAGAGGTTTGGGCACATGTTACACACACCAGTGTCCCCAGGCACCTTCACTGCAGACTTCATCTGTCAGATTTTCCTAAGCAGGAGGCAGAAGAATCAGCCTTGGACAGATGGAAAGAACCTTACTTAAGAATGGAATTTACCAGCCTGATTCCTCCCTCCTGGCTCCAAGGGCCACCAAGCGGCTGCTTCCGGAGGCCAGAAGGAAAAAGAAAGCCTCTCCGGTAATGAAGGAGAAAAAGACTCCCCCTGGGGAACAAACCCAACACAGGGCTTTTCTTAGATTACAGCAGCCTGACCTTCACAAGGAGGTCAAAGTATTTTCTCAGCTCCTCACAGAAAGTGCGGCCCACGGCTCTCTCCTGGGAAAGCCGAGGAAATGTGAGGGCTCAGATGGTGAGAAATTTTGTTAAAAGAATGGGTGGGAAAGGTGGTATGCTTTGAGCAACAGAATATTCCACTATTCTGAAAAATAATTCAGATCTTAGTACCTAAGCTTGATTTGGTATGATACTTTTTTGTTGTTAGCTGCTACAGAACAGGCCCCTGACTCATGGTGGCCCCAAACACAGTGGAACAAAACGTGGCCCCATGACTGATTTTGGATTGGACCATTGTGATCCATAAGGAGTCCTGGAGGCGCAGTGGTTAAAGGCGCTCAGCTGCTAACAGAAAGGTTGGCGGTTCAAACCCACCAGCTGCTCCTCAGGAGGAAGATGTGGCAGTCTGCTTCTATAAAGATTTACAGCTTTGGAAACCCTATGGGGCAGTTCTACTCTGCCCTATAGGGTCACTATGAGTCAGAATCCACCTGACAGCAGTGAGTTTTGGGTTTTCACTGGCTGATTTAGGAAACATCACCAGACCTTTCTTCCTAGTCTCAGTCTAGAAGTCCTGCTGAACCCTCTAGCATCACAGCAACACGCAAGCCTCCACTGATAGACAAGCGGTGGCTGCCCATTGGCGCTGAGTCAATTCCAACTTAAGTCACTATAGAGTTGATAGAGTTGAACTGCCCCACGGGGTTTCCAAGGAACAGCTGGTAGATTTGAACTGATACCCTTTGGGTTAGCAGCTGAGCTCTTAAACACCACAGCACCAAGACAACCAATCCCTTTGTATATTATACAGTTACATAGCAACGATTGTGAGGATGGCGCAGGGCCAAGCAGTTTTCCTTCTGTTGTATACAGGGTTGCTATGAGTCGGAACCAACTTGACAGGCACCTAAAAACAACAACAAATATATATAGTATAATATTATAATTATAATGTATAGTAGTATTATAATTATAATAATAGTATATATTATAAATAATTACATAGCTGCAGATATATGCAAGATAATAGCATGCCTATACATTCACTGAAAATTTTCACATGGGCTGTGAAGACTTAAGAATTTTCTGAAAATTTCCTTCTAGCCCAGTCACATTAAGGGTCATGCCATCAAATTCCTTCACCACCCCAATTTCACACCCTCTCTACCATACAGTCTCACAAAGTTACCCTCTGGAATCACACAGTTGGAATAAATCTCACAGTCGACCAAGGCCCTCCTCACTCGCAGGCTCTCAAATGTGCACTTACTGCAGGGCCTGAACAGCGCCGCCAGGTGGAGCCCCCACAGGTGGCGGGGTGCTTCCGGCCTTTTCCCTCCTCAGCCCACCCTTCCCATGATGCCTTGCGGCACAGCAGAAGTGACTCCGCCCCTCTCCGGGCAAGTGAAACCTTGTTTCTTTCCAGTAGTCTTTGCGAGTTGTCCCTCAAAGCCCATGGCTGCTGTTTCACGTGTTTTCAGCACTGTGACTCCCTCACCACACACTCTAGATCATAAACTCTTTGAGAAAACAAACTGTTTATCTCCGATGCTTGAAATAGTGTCTTCAGAAGCCATTTGTTGAATGAAGACCAGAAACTTGAATTCTTTATGTTTAACAGAATGAAACAAGACTGAGTGGAAAAAAGAGCAGTAGAGATAATAGGGCTGACACGGCACAGAAGGAGGAAGAATAAAGTTGTTTGTATAGTAACAGCTGACATTTAAAACCTGGACCTTACCTCAGCCTATTGTTATTACTGTGGAGTCAGCTCCGACTCATGGAGACATTATTGATAAGAACTAAATGTTGCCTAGCATTATATTTCTCCACCTTCATGATCATTTATATGTTTGAGGCCATCGTTGCAGCTATGGTGTAGTGCCTTCCAACCTAGGGGGCTCCTCTTCCAGTACTAAATCAAAAATTCTGTTATGATCATTATGTTCCCATTGGCTAATTTTTTGAAGCAGATTGCCAGACATTTTTTCCTAGTCTGCCTTAGTCTGGAAGCTCACCAGTCCACCATGGGTGACCCTGCTGGTATTTGAAATACCAGTAACATAGCTTCCGGCATCACAGCGACATATAAACCACCACAGTACAACAAACCGACACGTGGTTGGTGGTATAGTCTCTAAACCATCTGGTCCCTGGCTAGCTTTGCAACCTCGTTCCATACTACTGTTAACCTGGCTCCCTTCACCCTTGTCCGGCTGGCCTTTTTCTGTGCCCATACAGGCACACTCACCTTGCAGAGCCTTGGCACTTGTTTTCTCTGCTGGAATAGAGTCCCCCTTTGACGTTCTCATGGCTGGCTCCTTAGCTTCATTCTGGTGTTTGCTCAAATATTGCCTCTTCAGAGACTCTTTCCCTAACCTATCAATTCAAATTAGACACCACACAACCACTATTTCCTTTCCCTGCTTTTTCCCCCCTTCACAGCATTTATCACTACTTGACATCACGTATCTGTTTGTTTGGTATAATAGGCCCTCAATGAATGTTTGATGAATAAAGGATTGAATGAATGCTTATTATGTTGCTGGCTCTGTGCCAAGCACTGTATATGTGTTACAACTTTGAAATTAGCAGTTTCAAGTGGGAATTTCATCACCATCATGGCTTGGTGGGGAATCTCACCCCGGTTCCATCTAGCCCCATCTTGGTTAGGTCTGGGGACTTTGCCATTAGATACCCAACGACCTTTCAGGTAGGGTGACCAACTTATTCCAGTTTGCCTGGAACTGTCTTGATTTTCGAGTCCCTAGTGGCACAAATGGTTAAGTGCACAACTACTAACCAAAAGATTGGCAGTTTGAACGCACCCCAGAGTTAACCTTGGAAGGAAGGCCTGGGCTCTGCTTCTGAAATGTCACAGCCTCGATCCCCCTGTGGAGAGCGGTTCTACTCTGTGGCACATGAGGTCACCATGAGTCAGAATTGACTCTTCCACAGCTGGTTTGGTTTTTTGAGGAGTTGGATGTTGCAAGTGGCCAACACACTCTGCTGTTAACCGAAAGGTCAGAGAGTTGAGTCCACCCAGAGACGCCTTAGAAGGAGGACCTGGTGATCTGCTTCTGAGAAATCAGCCTTTGAAGCTCTTTTGGAGCACAGTTCTGCTCTGACACACATGGGGTTGCCATGAGTTGGAATCAACTCAAAGGTAACTGGTCCTGATTTTAAAACTGAAAGTCTCATGAACCCCGTCAATCCTAGGCAAAGTGGGATGGTTGGTCACCTTACTTGCAGGTATCCAAACTCCATCTTCCTCGTTTTGTTTTATTGTTGAAGAAAGAGAGGTAGCTTAAGAATGTCTGGAACTATTTGAACAAGGAATTGTCTACATGCAGGTTGTAGGATAGAAGTACTAGATGGACAATGGACAGGCTGTGATCAGCTGGTGAACCTCACCAAACAGCAACATGAAATACATGAAAGAACGACATTGGCCGTCCCCCTGGCACTAGTGGTGCTCAGTGCTTTCTCCAGAGGAAGCCCATGTGGTCCCATCTGCTCTCTACTTTCCCAAACTACGATGTCTTCCAAATGGTATCCTCCCATGCACTTATCAACTCATTTAATTGCCACAATAACCCTATGCTGTGTTCAGCAAAAGATATATCTTTTTCTTTTTTTAGGATACATCTTTTTTTTCATGTTGTTGTTAGCTGCTGTTGGGTCAGTCCCCACCTGATGGCACCTTCATGCACAATGGAACAAAACGCTGCCTGAACACGAAAGCCACCCCTGACAGATGGGCGGTGGCTGTGCACGAGGGGCATTGGCCAGGCTCGAACCCAGGTCTCCTGTGTGGAAGCCCAGAGTTCTACCACTGAATTACCAGTGCCTCATATTTTTTTTTTTCATTAAGAGCCCAATAGTACTAAAAGTGTTTGGTTCTGCTTTTCCTCCTTCCAATGAGGATTTAAGCAGCTGAAGAGGCCAAAATACAGCTAATAGATAAAAAGGCCAATGGTGGGAGACCCTGACTCCCTTGGGCATCAGTCCCAGCGATGTGGCCAGGCAGGAAAGTCTCCAGCTTACCGAAAAGAGCTAGCTAGTAGGATTTCTTCTTCAAACACAGTGTTCCCAGGCCATCCCCACAGTCTCTCCATATTGTTTTCAGAGAAGGAGGCCTGCCTGATTCGTGTGTAATTCTGAGAAGCACGTCTAACTCTGAGAGCGTTAGTGTCTTACAGGACCTTGCCAAGCCAGAAGCAGCTGTGTTATAGTGAAGAGGTGAACTAGACCTGTAGTCAAAAGATGTTTGTTTTGGTTTCCAACCTGCCACTTCCTAGCTGCACGACCAGTTGCTTAACCTGGCCAAACCTCAGCTTTTCCACCTGGAAAAATACGATACATCTCCTCACTGGAATTTAATAAAAATCAATTTAAATGATGCTCTTCAAAATCCTCTATAAACATTTTGCAAAACTTCCACGTGTAAATGCTGGCAGTGAAAGAGCTCATGTACTATATTTTTGAAAGAGTTCTAAACTTGCTCTCTTGGGTTTGCAAGTAGCAGAGGAAGAGGTCCATTTTCACTTTTATCATTAGTTAGTTAACCTGCTACTCTTAGTTAACCTCAATCTCTGGTTCTGTAAAACGGGGCCTAGATTAGATAACATTCTAGGCCCCCTCCAGTTCTAGAATCTAATATTCTCACTCAAATCTTCAATTACACAACTCAAACCTGAATTAGCGTCATTCACTCATGTACCTGGCCTATAGCCGTTACCTGGGAATTCCTGTTGCTGACTTTTTGAAATTTCATCTGTTACGTAAGCTTTTAAAGATAGCCTGAATTGTGAGGGTGAGATATGATCCCTCTATCAGCACAAGTAATTGCCCTTTCTTCTCAAGTAGCCTCTGAGCAAGGTCCTTGCTCATACTTTTTTCCAAGTCCTCTCTCTTTGGTCCCGCCACTGCCTCCTCCTTCCCACTGTTCCGCCGAAACCTACATGCACCGTATACAGAGACGGGTGAAGAGATCTGCTCCTTGGAAAATCAGGCAAACTTTTTCCTCCCCCTTAACACCTGTTCACTCCTTAATCCTTTGCCTTTAGCGTCCACCCACACCTTCCTGCTGACATTGCTGTCAAGGTCACCTTCCTGCCCACTCCAATGCCCTTTCCCAGGTCCTCATTTTCTACAGCTTCTCCATTATATCCTCTGTCTTGAAAATATCACCTCTCTCAGCTTCTAACAATAATAATAAAGCTACCCTCGCTTTGCAGTTGTTGTTAGAGGCCATGGAGTTGAGCCCTGACTCCTGGCTACCCCATGCAGGAGGCTATGAGATGCTGCCCAGTCCTCCTCTGTCTCCGTGATCAGTTGCCTGTCAGACTGTAGAGATCCCGAGTCTTCACTGGCTGATTTCAGCAGCACATTCCCAGGCCTCTCTTCTTAGTCCATCTTAGTATGGAAGTTCCGCTGGAACTTGATCAGCAGCCCAGCAATACACGCACTTCCACTGACAGACACGTGGTAGCTATGCGTGAGGCTCATTGGCCAGGAGTTAAACCCAGGTCCCCGCGTGGAAGGTGGGAATTCTACCACTGATCCACCACTGCACTGTAGAGTTGACAAAACGATCTCACATAGGTAAAAAGGCTGGAGAAAATCCTCATTCGCAGAATACCTCTCAGGTTGGGAAGGGATGGGATGATGGGTAGGGTGTAAGCTATGGGCTGTAGGGGGGTAGCAGGATGGAGGTGAGACTGCCAAAGGGGCCTATTTCAGTGACAAAGATGGTTGCCAAACTTGCTTCCAAGGAAAGAAGTGGTCTTCTTAGTCTGAGGACTAATATTTTGCCGATTCACCAGGTGAGTAGGGACGTAGGTCTAGGGCAGAGCCAAATGACTCCACACAATAGAGGAGCAACTGAGTACCTGCAGGATCTGGGGGAGATGCCAAACAGGAAGGAAGGAAGCAAACCATTAGCATTAATGTGCAGGAAAGTGGGTTTTGTAGAACAGACATTTCTGATGGAAATTTTGAATAATTTACTATGGGAATGTAATATACTACCAGTCTGTCAACTTGTCATCATACTATGCCGACTTGCATGTTGCCATGATGCTGGAAGTTACGCCAACAGTGTACCTTGACCCCAACAGGTTCACCCATGGTAAAGAGGTTTCAGCAGAGCCTCCAGGCTAAACAGACTAGGAAGAAAGGCCTGGTGATCTACTTCTGAAAATCAGCCAATTAAAACCTTGTGGATCACAACGGAATATTACCCAGTACAATGCTGGAAGATGACCCCCCTAGGTTACAAAGCACTACACAATAGCCTCAACGATGGACTCAAATATGTACCAACAATTGTGAAGATGACACAGGACCAGGCAATGTTTCAGTCTGCTATACATAAGGTCACCATGAGTTGGAAGTGACTTGACATAGACTAACAATAACAACAAAGTAATATAACCCTCTTCTATGTCTCCCCTACAAAATCTTTAGTAAAGTCTACCTTGCTGACTTGTGTTTTGGTGCTAGCAGATTACTTGCAGAGGTCTGTGGCAAGATTGGCACAGGTAAAAACAAGCTGTTTGGCACGAGTTAGAAGCAAGCTGCCCACAGACGCAGCCCCATCTCGGTGGTATGGCTGTTATCTCATTTGATCCCCACAACATCCTCATCACTGGGCAGAAACTTGGGTGGGAACAGAGTTATTTCTCTGATTTTGCGGCTGACGAGAAAGGACCTCAGAGCTGCTAAGAGAAGTGAGGTGACTTGCTACAGTCAGTAAAGAGTTGGAGTAAGAGATGGACCCATGTGGCTCTTCTGGCTTCAGTAAGATCTCACCCAGTGTCTCAGTTCCTGATTGCTGCTGTAACAGAAATACCAAAGAGAAATTTATTTTCTCACAGTTAGAAGCCTAGAAGGCCAAATTCAGCTCTAAGGAAAGGCTTTCTCTCTCTGTCAGCTCTGGGGGAAGGTCCTTGTCTCTTTTCAGCTTCTGTTCCTCACTTTGTTGGCCAGCTTCATGAGGTATAGGGTATCTATTTCCCCCATCTGTGCTCGTTTGCTTCTGTGCCTAAGCTGCACCTTTAATATCTTGAAAGTGATTAGTTTAAGACACAAGCTAGACGGACAATGAGTCCTGGAAGTGCAGTGCTTAAGAGCTCGGCTACTAACCAAAAGGTCGGCAGTTCAAATCCACCAGCTGCTCCTTCGAAACCATATAGGGCAGTTCTACACTGACCTATAGGTTTGCTATGAGTTGGAATCACATTGATGGCAACAGGTTTTTGGTTTGTTCGGCTTTTTTTACACTGATATGGCCTCATTTTTTTTTTTATGGCCTCATTAACATAACAAAGAAACCCTATTGCTAAATGGGATTACATCCACAGGCAGAGGGATTAGGATTTACAACACATATTTTGGGGGGACACAATCAATCCATAAAAACTGGGGTATTTGCTTACTTTGAGAATGATTTTTTTTTTTACTCTTTTTCTGCCTTCCTTTCTTCTTCCAGTTCATAAACATGCAGTCTTCCTCTGAGAACTCTACCTTCTTAATGAATTTAACCAGCACCTCCGTACAGATGACCCCACCCCCAGACCTACATTTCCAGGCCAGACTTCTCTATTAAACTTTGATCTCTTCTCTCTACTTGCCAACTGGCCATCTCCACCATCATCTCAACCTCAACAGATGTAAAATCGAATCCATCTTTCCCCAGCAGTGTTTCCTCAAAGCTGGTGCCACGTCAGGGGATTCCCAGGCTGAAAGGAGGTTGGAATGAAAGGAAGGATTCTTTGATCCCTCTTCCCCCTCAAACTACCAGGGATCAAAGTCCTGTTGAGCTTGCCTTCAGGGTATCCCTGAGGTCTTCTCTTTCCTTTTAAATCTCATTTCTCCCTTAATGAAGGCTCGCCACATTTCACACCAGGATTTTTTTTTTTTTTTAACCTTCAGTGTCAGTTGAGTGGACTTTAACACACTAACAATATAGTTGATTATATTAATATATTGATATAGTAAAAAAAATTAGCCTAGAGCTCACGGAAATCTTAAGTAGACCCCAAAGCACACTCTTTTTACCTCCTGGGGTATAAAAGTTCTCTCTTGCTATTTTCATGGGACAGCTAGGAAGAAAAAATGTGAGCCTACACAATGTTTTTCTTGGGTCTGCAGATGGACACAGAGAAACCAGCGTACACTCATTGAGAAAGTCAATGGTGCTTGATGCTGTGGAGAGTCTAAACACAGCTTTGAATTTGTGGTGTATGCAGGGATTAATTCTAAACATGTAACTACTCACCCTCCTAGCCCCCTGTAAGTCATCAGCGCCTGTATAATCATCTGCTTTCATCCCAGCAAGTTTTATACCAAGATTTTATAAATAGTTGAGAATGGTTCTAGGCCCCCAGGTTCTCTCCTTTCCTTTATATTCTATTAACAGTTCTGTTGCTGTTATTGTTGTCACAATTGTTCTGACTCATAGAAATTCTAGGTACAACAGAACAAAATGCTGTCTGGGTTGTGAGCCATCCTTACAATCGTTGCTATGTGTGAACCCATTGTTGCTGTCACAGTTGTCAATCTATGTCATTGAGGGTCTTCCTCTTTTTCGCTGACCCTCTACATTACTAAGCATGATGTCCTTCTCCAGGGACTGGTCCTTCCTGATAATATGTCTAAAGTAAGTAAGACAAAGTCTCACCTTCCTTGCTTTTGAGGAGCATTCTGGCTGTACTTCTTCCAAGACAGGTTTTTTTCTAGATTTTTCTTATAGCTAGATAGATTCTCTCTATCTCTCTCTCTATACCACTTTCCTCTTCACAAACCTGAAAGGATTCCCTTAATGATCTCAGAATAATGTCCTGCATCTAAGTCAACTGGCATAATAAAATCTACTAGAAAAACATTCCGCATCCCACTTTGGAGAGAGGCATCTGGGGTCTTAAACACTAGCAAGCGGCCATCTAAGATGCATCAATTGGTCTCAACCCACCTGGAGCAAGGAAGAATCAAGAGCACCAAAGACACAAGGTAATTATGAGCCTAAGAGACAGAAAGGGCCACATAAACCAGAGGCAACATCAGCCCGAGACCAGAAGAACTAGATGGTGCCTGGCCACAACCAATGACTGCCCTGACAGGGAACACAACAGAGAACCCCTGAGGGAACAGGAGAGCAGTGGGATGCAGGCCCCAAATTCTCATGAAAAGATCAGACTTAATGGTCAGACTGGGACTAGAAGAACCCCGGAAGCCATGGTCCCCAGACCCTTCTGTTAGCCCAAGACAGGAACCATTCCCAAAGCCAACTCTTCAGACAGGGATTGGACTGGAATATGGGATGGAAAATGATACTGGTGAAGAACGAGCTTCTTGGATCAAGTAGACACATGAGACTATGTTGGCATCTCCTGTCTGGAGGGGAGATGAGAGGGCAGAGGGGGCCAGTAGCTGCCCGAATGGACATGAGGAGAGAGAGTGGAGGTAAGGACTGTGCTGTCTCATTAGGGTGAGAGCAATTAGGAGTGTATAGCAAGGTGTATGTAAATTTTTGTATGAGAGACTGACCTGATTTGTAAACTTTCACTTAAAGCACAATAAAAATGAATTAAGAAAAAAAAAAAAAAAAGAGTAATGTCCTGAGTCCTTCACTTGGTTTAGAAATTTGTCACAGACAACCCCAGCTTACTTCTCCACCCTTCACAATCATTACCCTCTTACCCTAATCCTCCAGGCAGCCAGGCTTACCTGGTGGACCTGCCTAAAACACACCTGGGAAGTCTAGTTTCTAAGTCATGATCCCTTAGTTCCTAAGCCTTGAATGTCCTCCCTGTTCCTTTCACCTGTATAAAAGTCTACCTCCTTCCAGAGAGAGTAGAGGATAGACGGGATAGTGTGACTCTGGAATTGGAGCCAGGTTTCAATTCTGGCTCTATCGTCTACTAGCTATTGGGCCTTTCTGCTAATTGCTTAACCCTCTTAGGTCGCATTTCCCTATCTGGACAATGGCGATAATAATCACATAAATAGTATAAATCCCCCAAGTTTGTAGAGAAATTAAACTCAATAAGGTATACAAAAATGCTATGCAAACTGGGAAGTGCTACAAAAACGTCGTTTTTGTTTCCATAATCACTACTCCCTTCCAGATCTCTCCCTACTCCACATCAGTAAAATTATCATTAATAACAGTTCTGATAATACTTTACACACGCGACACGCTGTATGGCTTTTCGACTATCTTATACATACGTCAACTGCATCGTGCACTCATTTTGGCACTTAGCTTATTCTGCGGAAGGTAATGTGTCCTTTTCATGTGTTTGGACTTTCTTGCCATCTCCACTGTCAACTCCTTGAGGGCAGGGGCTCTATCCCCTATCTCCATTCCCCATTCCCAGCCCAGAGCCCCCAGGGGAGTTGTTGCAAGTTGCCATGGCTTCGACTCCTGCTCACGGCAACCTTACGTATAATGGAACAAAGCCTCACCTGGTCCTGTGTCATCTTCGCAGTTGTTGGTATGCTCGAGTTCCTTGTTGCAGCCACGGTGTATTTTGAGTGCCTTCCAACCTATGAGGCTTACGTTCCAGCACTGTATCGGACAATATTCTGCGACCCATAGGGTTTTCTTTGGCTAATCTTCAAAAGTAAATCACCAGGTCTTTCTTCCCAGTCTGTCTTAATCTCGTAGCTCCACTGAAACCTGTCTACCATGGCTGACCCTGCTAATATTTGAAGTATCAATGGCATAAGCACAATGCAAAACAGAGTACGCAGAATGCTGTAGCTTACGGAAACAACGCAGATATGGCTGTAATTGCCTAGCTAATCTCCAGAGGGATGCGCCAGTTGAAAACAATAGCTACCTCTGGGGAGAGCTGGGTGAAGAAAGAAAAAGAAGGAAGACTTACTTTTCTTAGTGTATCTTACTGACCTATTGAATTTTGTTCCATGTTCATGTATTACTGATTAAAAAATAAATAAATAATGGTTTAATCAAGTTTTTTGGAGCCCTGGTCGGAATCGACTTGACGGCACTGGGTCACTGGGTGGGGTGGCATAGTGGCTAAGAGCTTGGCTGCTAACCAAAAATCAGCAGCCCAGATCCATCAGCCATTCCTTGGAAACCCTATGGGACAGCTCCACTCTGTCCTATAGGGTCGCTATGAATCGGAATTTACTCGACAGCAACGAATTTGGGTTTTTTTTAGGTTTATTATTAAGTGAAACTGAGAGTTGAAGTCCATTCTTTTCTGGCTCATCACTTCAGTCCTTTTTCAACACAAATCCTCCCATGAATCTTCTTGATTCGTTCATTCACTGGAACAAACATTTACTGATCATCTGCTATGAGCAAAAGGCTGTACCTGGAATAAAAGATATCTCACTGTGGCTTTCTTTTGGGCCAAATGGTGCTAAGAAACAGAAAAAACTTCTCCATATAGTACATCCTTCAGGCTTCCCCTCTTGTGTACTGGAGCAGGGAAAAAAAGATGGTGCTGTAACGTCAAGTCCCATTGGGCAATTCCCAGTACAAAAAGGGATATTCCTGTTTCTTTACTGAAAGGCTCCTCAGAGCTGTTCATATGCTAATACCTATGGCCAGTCGCTAAGAGCAGGGAATAGACTTTGCTGGATTTCCAAAACTCATTTAACCATGGGGCCATGTATTTCACAGCCTTCCTTGGAATCAGCATTCTGTTGAATCTACTCTGGACAATGCTGTGTGGCAGTCCTCTTCCTGTCAGCTCCTTCTCTGCCCACAAATTCATTTTGACTAAGGTAATGCTTTGGTAATGCTCCGCCTACATGAGACTCTGCCTACAGAAGGGCTGAATATTCAATTCCATTCAGCAAACGCTAATTATACAAAATCTAAACAGATCGTACTGCGTTACTGGAAATGACTCTGACTTCGACATGTGCAGTTGTCCCTATACACTCAAACATCACTCTCACTTTAGCAAATAAGCCCCTAAGCGACTACAAAAGACCATACGTTTTCATTAGAGTCCCCAAAGCTTCTCTTATGGTTTATTGGCTCTTACTTTAACCTAATCTTAATTTCTTAATTCTGTAATCTGTTTCCCAATTGATGTTGTTGTCGTTAGTTGCCTTCGAGTCAATTCTGACTCTTGGCGACCCCATCTGTGCAGAATAGAACTGCTCCATAGAGTTTTCAGGGCTGTGTGTGATCTCTGCAAGCAGATTACCAGGCCTGTCTTCTGAGACACCTCTGGGTGGATTCGAACTGCCAACCTTTTGGCTAGTAGTTGAATGTTTAACTGTTTGTGAGGGACTAGAAAAAGCAAAATCAGTCCAGCAGAAGGAAATACACTAACCACAGGAAGAAATTACAGCTAAGGTGCAGGCCTTGAAGGTGAAGCTATGGAAACGAAAAAGTCAACAGAAAAAATCACAGCAGTTTAAAAGCAAGCAGTGAAGAGCGAAGCCCACTAAGAACTTAATATCCCTGATGACTTCATCGCATCGCCTCCCAGAACCCCTGCGTGATCAAGAAAAAGTTGAATTCTATTCAAGATACTGGATTAAATAAAGCAAAACAATACATAACATGTTTTAGTTAGAAAGCTCTCTTTTTACAACACATTTTTTGACTAACAGAAGTAAGACTGGGTGACCCAAACGGTCGATCTTCTGTTTTCTGTAAACTTCTGAGGAGACGATTACACATCCCATAACAACGCCAGGTAAAGGAGATATAGTTGCCATACGGGCTATTGATCATCCATTGGTTGACCATTCATCCTGGGACTCTGCCCTTCACTGACCTTCTCTAGAACACTCCGCCCAGTGCCACTCAGGCCCTGGGACTCTCTAAGTCTCAAAGATCTGTGCCCAACGTCAAAATCCCTACGCAGCTGACTTGGCATTATGCAGCCTCCGCTGGTCATTTATCCAAGTAATTTAACAAGAGTGAGAGATCAGGGCTACAACGCATTTACATCTAATGAGTAAATGGTGATCCCCCAAATACAGCCAAGTTAGAGTGCTGGGCTAGCAGATTTGGGAGTATAAAGAGAGCTGGGGGGCCACACGCCCAACTCCGACAGCAGCAGCTCAAGGTAAGTGCTCACAGCACCCACTTTTTTTATTCCATGTATCTGTGATTGCGCCTGATCAGGTTACAGTCAAGGAGGGAAGGCAGCGCAGGAGCCTTTACTGAGGACCTACTATGTGTAAGGTCCTGCGCTAAGGCAATGTGGAAGACAAGATGAACAAGACAAGGCACCTGCCTTTCAAGAAGTTTTTACTAGGAAAGAAAAGACAAGAATCTAAGTGATTATAAAACCAAAAAAAAAAAAACCCTTCATAACAAAACTGAATTAAAAAAAAAAAAAAAACGAATATGATGTACAAATTCTCTGATTGTTTTGGTCAATATTCAACCACTCAGTTAGCAAATAAAATAATTTATCTCTCTTTTGTGACTGCCTATAACTATTATTTTAAATTTTTATGATTATTTAATTCTTTTTTCCTCATGTCAGGACCTCTGGGAGATCGTGGCAGGAGGAAACTCTCCCAAGCATTTTATTCACATCTCAGTAGGCGTCATAGCCTGGCCTTTACTGTCTGGTGCGGAGACTGGTCTGGGCCGTGTCTGACGTGTCCAGTAGTACATTTTGCAGTGACTGCGGCTTCAGGAGACTTGTGGGAGACTGAAGTTATGGTTTCATTTCAGGCTACCATCTCAGCAAGAGAACCCTGTGTCATCAATTCACAGGAACAAAAGGAATCTTAGAGATTTTTTAGTCCATCTGTCTCATTTTGGAGCCTTGGTGGTGCAGTGGTTAAGAGTTCAGCTACTAACCCAGAAGCCTGGCAGTTCGAATCCACCAGCTGCTCCTTGGAAACCCTATCGGGCAGTTCTACTCTGTCCTATAAGGTCGCTATGAATCGGAATCAAGTCTACAGCAACGCAATGAGTTTTGTCTTGTTTTACAGAAGGAGATGAAAGCCCAAAGAAATCACAAAAGCTACTTAACAAAACTGATATTAGAAATCTGAGGCTCTGTCTCCAAGTTTTGTTTTGTTTTTTTAACTAAGGACTCAGAATAAAATAAGTTTTTTTTTTTTCTCAGAAATTTGTGAGAATTTCAGGATATAGTTGGAGATTATTAGAAACTCATAAAAGGAGAGGGAAGGAGGAAATCAGCATAGTAAACCAAATGTTGTTTTCTTCCCTCCTAAATGAGGTTTTATGACACGTTCTCCTGGTTCCATAAAAGTAAACCAACCAGTTGCCATTGGGTCAACTCCGCCTCATGGTGACCCCAGGTGTGTCAGGGTGGACCTATGCTCTGTAGGGTTTTCAATGGCTGTCACCTGTTGGAGGTAGGTCACCAGGCCTTTCTTTCAAGGCACTTCCGATTGGACTCAAACCTCTAACTTTTCGGTTAGTAGCCAAGAGCTTAATCGTTTGTGCCACCCAGGTGGACTGCCACAAAAGTACTGTAGGGTAAAAGGGGAGTTTGTTTAAGTCCCATTTTATACTGAACGTTCTTAGACTCTCACAGCTTCTTGAGATAGCCAGGTAAGTCATAAACTCCCAGAGCTGAAAATCCATAGTCTTAGTTGAGTTTTTTCAGTGTCTTGCCTTTATCTTCTCTGGGAGAATTTAGGGTATTCCTAGACCTCTTAAAGAAGTCTTTGCCCACACTCCACAAATTTTCTTTCGTTGCCAAAAGAATCTGACCATTGGCTGGGAGCACCCAGGTTGCAATCTGGATCACTTTCGTCCTTTCTTTCTTCCCTGGCCCCTCAGAGCTCCCTCTGCCCATCCAGAAGCAGTATCCCTCTAAATCCCCTGAATATTTATTTTAGACACTTGCAGAACTACTTTCACTCTTATTCTTTCTTGTTCAAAAAATCATTTGCGCGTTCCTATTAGCCCTAACCAAATGTGACAGTCCCCTAGGGCAGGGCTTCTACTTGATTCTTCATACCTCCTTTAAGGATCTGGCAGGTACTTTGCATACAGAAGGTACTCAGAAAAGTGCTTACCAAATGTTATCATTTACCAATTATTTAAAGAATGGTGGTTTATTGAAAGTAAATGCAAAATGGCAAATTTATTTCTACCCCACACTATCCACTGTGCACTTATTTAAATGTAGATAAGCTAAGATACAGTTTCTGTATTTACTTCAACTCTTTGTGGCTCATTTGTTTTTGTTTATTTCTTTGCTTGGTTTTGATTCCCTGAATCATCTTCATGAAGACATTTCATTCCTGAAGGAGTGATCAGGAAGGTAAGAGTTACATTCATCTCCATCTGGATTGCAGTAATTGTAATTAGCAAACATTATTTTCAAGTCCTCACACTTGCCACGCTCATAAGGAGCTGAAATTGACAGAACTGCAACCAATTACTTACGTATCCTTAAAGGTAGATCACAAAATATGCAGGCTTTTATCGAAAGAAAATAGCTTCCCAAATTTGCTCGCACTTTATACCAAAAGGTATAAAAATGCAGTGCAGAAATTTCTTTGACATGCAAGTTCCAGGACAATATATTAGTTGGCCCAGAGCATGGTGTTCCTAAGGCCAAGAGCCAATCTTCAAGCACAGGTTGACGTAGCTGCTTCTTGGACAGAGCCTGTGCCCCTGAATTTACCCAGCCGCGCCTCTAGTTACACATCACGCTAACAGAGTGAGGTAGGATCAGCGCGAACCCTCCTCAGGGTAGTAATAAACCGAGGGACAAGCAATACCCTTTCCCCAAAAAATGTATGTTCATTAGAGGTGATTTTGATGGATTAAGACCAAAAAAATCACAGTGTAAACGAGTCACCACTGCACTGTTGCTGACAAAAGACATTGGCTGAGAAATTCCCAGGAAAGGGACATTGTGGTACCCTGACAACAGAGAGAGAGCAAGAAGGACTTAAAAAGTAGAGGTGGAGATCAAGTGGACTGGACGACTGTCTCCATTAGAAGACCCACAGAGACAGGCACAGAGGAGGTGGTCGAAGGGACACCCCCATGCAGGGTTGGGCCAGGTCATGCTCTCAGAAAAAAGAAGAGGTTAATTAAAGGACCTTCTGGGGGTACGGCTCAGGGGACGCCATGAGTCACGCTAAGAGAGTTGGGTCAGATCTAACAAGGTGAAATTTAACAGCCAAGAATTAATGATTTTGCCCTTGGGCACCAAAATACAGTTGAATAAATACAGGGAGGAGATTTGACTTAGCAACCGCATGCACGGGGAGGATTGAGGGGCTTTGCTTGGCAGTAAGCAGTGAGTCAGCAGTGTGACATGGCTGCCAAAAGGGCAGTCACCACCTCAGGCATCATACCTAGGTCAAAAGAGGTGAGGGACTCACTCTGAGGGAGGACGACATGTGGTTTGGATATCACACTCTAAGAGAGATTAACAGCAGTGGGTTCAGGGCAGAGTGACTCAGAGGGTAAAGGAGATCCAGAAACACATCATGGAAGAAACAGATGAAGATGGAGTTGGGGCTATTCGGCTTGGAGAAGACAGAGCTGAGGAGAACACAAGAGCAGTCATCAACAGGTGAAGAGTTGCCTTGAGGGAAGAAGGTTTGAACTTGTTCTGTTGCCACCAAGAGCTGGAATGAGGATCAATCATCCTGAAGTTACAGAGATGACCCTAGTTCAAAGCAAGAATCTTCAGCCTGTCAAACCTGGCCAAAACGGATAGGGCTGTCCCTGAAGGTGTTCAAGCAGTCTGGACAGCACCTTTGAAGGAACGTTGCTGAGAAAATTCAAGCATCATTAGGTAGTACAATTATGGGACGTGTTCTATGTCATGATTAGAATCGTATGTAGAAGGACAGAAACGTCTTTCTGAAAACTAGTAGAGTCTTGTTTTTCAAGGAAGCTTAAAAATATACTTCAACGATTAGTTATTTTAATCTTAACTTCAGGCTTTATATTCTTATACTACTGTCACGAATTTTGCAATATCCATTTAATACTTATTTAATACCAGTACTTTTTCTTTACTTAAAATTTTTATTGATATTGATTCCTTTTTTTCTTAGATTTTCTTTAAAAAGGTACTTTATATCCTTGCTCTGAAGGTGTGATCCATGGACCAGCTACATCAGCTGAGGAATTCTCAAGCCCCACCCCAAAACTATTGAATCAGAATATACATTTCCACAAGATTCCAGATTGGACTCACATGCACATTGAAGCTGAGAAAACTAGTAACTAGCTGTCACGAAATCAGTTCCTTCTCACGGAGGCCCCGCGTGGCGCCGAGCAGAACTGCTCCATAGGGTTTTCACGGCTGTGACCGTTCGGAAGTGACTCGCCAGACCTTTCTTCTGAGACTCCTCTGGTTGGGTTTGACCTGCCAACCTTCCCGTTAGTAGTCAAGCACTTAACCGTTTTTGCCACCCAGGAACTCCTAAAGTTTGAGAAGCGCTGTTTTGTATCATTACCATAAACGAATACAACACACTCACTAAATAAACCAAAACGCCAAACCCACTGCCGTCGAGTCGATTCCGACTCATAGTGACCCTACAGGACAGAGTGGAACTGCCCCAGAGAGTTTCCAAGGAGTGCCTGGAGGATTCGAACTGCCGACCCCTTGGTTAGCAGCCGTAGCACTTAACCACTACACCACTATTCCACTCCCTAAATAGGAAGTCCATTTTATCAATTTTAATTTTACTCAAATTTATAACAAAATGTTCTCTCTTAAACTGAGATACAGCTTATGATCAATGAATGGAGCATCATAGTTTAATTAGTTACTTTTTTTCCTTTGTGGAATATAAAATAGGTTACCTCACTCCTAGTGGCATCTTAAATTTTGGTATCAGAATACGCTTTATGAATAATCGTATAACCACTAAAACTAATAAATATGTGCACAAAATATTTTTCTGTACAATCAATAGTACTGTGCCATGGTTTTCAAAGAATGACTTTAGAAAAGGAACACTGTGCTTTAAACCAGTGGATCTGAAACATCACACCAAAAATCAGATTTCCCCATAAACACCACCACCGTCGCCAGAAAAAAAAAGCACCGGCGTAAATATCTCTGGTACGGAATTTAAGATAAAAAACTCAAATTACGAAGCAACTTGTCTGATACAAAAAAAAAAAAAATCAGGTTCCCTCTACCAGCTGGAAGTTGGTGATTCAAACTCCCCCGGAGGCGCCTGAGAGATAAGGTCTGGTGATCTGCTTTTGAGAAGTCACGGTGTTGAAATCCTGGGGAGCAGTTCTGGTCTGCACACGTGGGGTCGCCATGAGCTGGAATCGATCTGATGGAGCTGCTAACGACAAGCCTTCCATCAGTACTTTGAGCACTTAAAGCTGTTGTTGTGCGTCTTTGAGTTGATTCCAACTAGTCAAGTCAGGTAACATGAAGGCATAAACCTGTAACTTGCCAAGATTCCCCCATACTGTATAGTGCAGCAGTTCTCAAAGTGTGGCCACAGATTCTTGGAGATCCGCAAGAACCTCTCAGGAGGTACTGGAGATAAAAACAATTTTCATGACAATGTTGTTGTTGTTAGCTCATCGAGTCTGCCCGACTCAGGGCCACCCTGCGCAATGGAATAAAATGCTGCCAGGCCCTGTGCCATCCACATGATTGTTTGTGGATCTGACCATTGTGATCCATAGGGTTTTCATTGATGAATTTTTGAAAGTAGGCAGCCAGGCCTTTCTTCCTAGTCTGGAAGCTCCATTGAAACCTTGTGGCACATAGATGGTGGCCGCACATAAGGAACGTTGGCCAGAATTGAAACCCAGTCTCTGGCACAGAAGGTGAGAATTCTATTACTGAACTACCAATGCTCTCATTTCATAAAAATACGAAGATGTTCTTTTCTTTTCTCACTGTATTGACTTAATTGTACAAAAAGTAAGGATGGATAAAACCGCTGGCACCTATCACAAACCGAGGCATGGTGCCCAACTGTGCTAGTAAACCACTGTTGCCGTCAAGTCGATTCCAACTCGTAGCAATCCTATAGGTCAGAGGAGACCGGCCCCATAGGGTTTGTGAGGCCGTAATCTTTACCAAAGGAAACTGTTACGTCTTTCTCCCTCAGAGTGGCTGGTGGGCTCAAACCGCTGACCTATTGATTAATAGCCAAGCCTTAACTGCTGTACCCACCAGGGCTTCTTTAACTGTTCTAGTGGTCACTGTATTCTTTACTGCCGTACACCCATGCTAATAAAAAGTAAAGTTAAATGAAAAAAATTTAAAACCCAGTTTTACTTAAGGATGACTTAAAATCCACTGCAGTAAAAAAAACAGTAGCTTTATTAAATCTCTACAACATCTTTTTAATGTTCTATGTGCTGCAACGGAAGTCCTCACAAAGCACTCCTGTTGTACACCAAAAGCCGCATACCAAAGTTTGATGGATGTCTCCAGGAAAAGCCCCCGTGTGGTTGTCTGAGCGCCAAGCTGAACTAGGTGCTCTATTCAGGCAGCACCGTTCTGGCTTGAAAGGATGACTAACAGACAAACTATAGTTATTCAGACTTGGCTATTCGGCAGACACGTTCTTGAAAAGGAGCAAACTGTGTTCGTCGCTTCAAGCAAAACAACTGACAGTATTTGTGAGTAATGACAAATTTGAGGTTAACAGTAAAAACAAGAATTTCTGAAGACTCGTATTTGCCACCATAAGCTTGACAGGTTCCTAATATTTAAGGAATTTTTTGATGAGATCAGTGCTGGTAGAAATGAATGCGATCTTTTTTCTATTGTATGTATGGTAAAAAGTGTCATCATTTGAAGTTTTGAATGACTCAGTGAACAAATATTTTCTAAACGACCAATGTATGATGTTCATACATGGATAAAAGAGCCAACCAAAGTGCAGGACAGACCCAAGGATTGCAACGCTAAAGAGTACGTTGTTGGTATGAGATGCCACGTCACAACTAGCTTTTAAGAAGCTACCACTTGTCAAGTTTTGGTACAGCATCAAAGGAGGCTATCCACGATTATTTGAAAAGGCTGTTAAAATACTCTTTCCTTTTCCAAATTACACAACTGTGAAAAGCCAGGCTTTCTACTTTTACTTGAACCAAAATAACATATAGCAATGGATTGAATACAGAAGCAGATATGAGAATCCAGTTTTCTTCTACTAAGCCAGACATGAAAGAGATTTTCTACAATGAAAAACAATGCCACACGTCTCACTCAATTTTTATGTGAAAAATACAGTCATTTTTCATAAAAGATATGTTGTGCATACTAACGTGGAGTGGATTTAATAGTTATTTGAAATGAATTAATACATATTTTTAAGTTTCCTCAGTCTTAATTTCTAATATGATAAATACCAATAGATAAGACCAACATAAACAAAGTCATCGGGGTCTCAACAATTTTGAAGAGTGTGAGGTTCGGAGGCCACGCGTTTGAGTACCGCTATCTACTTAAGTCGTGATGCTACGGCTACCCTCAGAGAAATCAAAGAGGAAAGCAGGATTGGACTCATCTCCTTCACTCCCGGGTAATGACAGAAGAGAGTTAAACGAGCTTGGTGATCACAGGCCGGGAGCCTTCTTCGTGGGTGCTATACTGGATTCCAGTCTCTTTCTATGGAAACTTAGCCACAGACCCACAGACTGTTCAACAGAGCCATTGACCAAAACAAAACTAAAACGCAACTTAGCTAAATAAGACCCAGATGGAAGCAGATGCTTCTTTCTCTTTCTGTAGAAATAATAAAAAAAACAATTGCTGTTAAATCAATTCCAACTCATGGTGACCTCACGTGTGTCAGAGTAGAACTGTGCTCCAAAGGGTTCTCCATGGCTAATTTTTTAGAAGAAGGTCTCCAGGCCTTTCTTCTGAGGCACCTCTGGGTAGACTCTAACCTACAACCTTTCAGTTAGCAGCCGAGAGCATTAGCCACCCAGGGACTCAGTAGGAATAACAGCCCCCCCCCCTTTTCTAGTAAAGTATCCCCATTAGTACACTCCTACTTGCCCACTCAGAGCCCCTCCGCCTGCCCTGGATCCCTCAGGGAAGAGTTAACCCTGGGAGCCTTTGAGTCTGGCTCCCTGTCTGAGTGGAAATAACGGGGTCGGGGCCCTTCAGCCTCAGGAGGAGTCACCCAGGCACAGGCTCAGCAGTTCACCCTGGTGTTCCCAGCCTCCCCCTGCAGTCATGAGCTCTGACTCAGAGATGGCTGTTTTTGGAGAAGCAGCTCCCTACCTCCGGAAACCAGAGAAGGAGCGAACTGAGGCTCAGAACCGCCCGTTTGATTCTAAGAAGGCCTGCTTCGCAGTGGATGATAAGGAAGTGTACGTGAAAGGTATGATCCAGAACAGGGAGAATGACAAAGTCACAGTCAAGACCCTCGATGACCGGGTAAGTGTTGATGTCTTTGATGCTACAGATGTTCTCATTTCCCTTTGGGTGGGATATTAGAAATTGCATGCTGGTCAACAGAAACCTGAAGATAAAACCAAACTTGTGTTTACTTATTCCAAGGTGAGTTAGCTGGTGAAAGGGGCTACCGCACACGCCTTTGCTCTGGCTCGTTCCTTCTCTGAGGACTTGGGCTTTGAGGGTTTTTGTGGTGTTTTTTTTTTGGAGGAAAGGAGAAGGTGAGGATGGAAGAGGTTGGGCTACTTAAAGAAGAAATCGATGCTGATTGCTTTCTGGTCTTACCAAGGAAGTCCTGGAGGCACTGCATCATTTAATGTCTAGAACTGCAGTAGACTGCTCAACTGAATAACTGTTGGACACTCGCCATGTCTAGGTCACAGAGTTGGTCACTTTGCAAACATAAGGAAAGCTAAGCGTCTTCCCCCGCAAAGTTTACCATCTCATGTAGCAATTAAGACACATATGGCAGGTACGAATTGCAGTTCACAAACTCAGGCATATGACACAGATCTTTCATCTTTTAAAATTGAACTTGACCTCTGATTCCAGCCCCTTTTCACTGACTGAGAATTTTTTTTTTCTTCAGTGATTCCTGGGACATAGGGTTGTGCCACATTTTCAGAATTTACAGAGTGCTACATTAGGGTCTCCCTGCCTCCCTGGAGGGTCTACTAGAAAACCAGACCCTGTTCCCAAAGCTTTAGGATATGCAGACTTTCTGTCTCCCCTTTTGCTACCTTGGATGTTTCTCTCTAGCCTAGGGTAGGGGGACAGAAAGGCATCTTCCCACCCAGCCCCCAAGAGATCTGGCCTATACCAACAAAGCCCCTGCCTTTTACCTCCCCTGTAAAACCCTCAAAGCTCTTCTCAGACTTAGGCTTTTGAAAAACAGGTTCTTTCTATGTCCTGCCCTGTTTTCCACCTTTCCTGAGTAATGGAGTACAGAGCCTCATGAATGCCTGAATGGGGGAGAAAAAAGCAGAAAAGACAGAGAGTAAGTAACAGAACCAGATGTTATTCAGCCATGGACCAGGATACTAGCCCAACTGTTTTAGCTATTAGAGCAGAGGTACAAAGACTTGAGGGAGCCTTGAAGAAACAGGGGAGAGAGAGCATGGGCCATGGAAGTGGTAGCACTTGAGCTGAGCTTTGAAGGTTTCTGGACATAATTTCAGTGAAGACACTCCAGAGAAAGGGACCCATGTGGGTGGAGGTATGGAGATGGAAATGCCCAGGACACACTGGTCTTTACAACCTTCCAACCTTTGTCTCAGCTCGGCACAACAAATGAGGTAAAAACAGAGCCAACCTGCCTTGGCCTTGGCTACCTGCCTTAGTTTCCTAGTGCTGCTATAACAGACATCACAAATGGGTGGCTTTAAAGAACATAAATTTATTTTCTCACAGCTCTGCAGGCTAAAAGTTCAAATCAGGATCTCGGTCGTGTCAATTCCTTCTTTGTTGGTAATCTTGGGTATTTCTTGGTTCCTTGGCATTCTTTGGTGTTCCTTGGCTTATAGATGATTTTCACATGACACCTGTCTTCCCCCTGTGAGTGTCTTTTTGTCTATTCTGCTTGTCGTAAACTCAGATGTGATAAGGTTCCATATCCTACTCCGATATGGAAACCCTGGCGGCATAATGGTTAAGTGCTACAGCTGCTAATCAAAAGGCTGGCAGTTCGAATCCACTAGGCACTCCTTGGAAACTCTATGAGGCAGTTCTACTCTGTCCTATAGTCAGAATCAACTTGATGGCAATGGGTCTGGTTTTTCGGTTTACTCTGATATACTTCATTAACACAACAAAAGAAAAACCCTACTTCCAAATAGAATCACCTTCACAGGTACAAGGGCCAAGAATTCAACACGTATTTTGGGGCATCAATCCTTAACGCCACCCTAAGCCTCACCTGACTAACCTGTGTGTTGAAGGTCTCTGTAGCTCTGCACACCTGGAGCCCACTCCTACCATATACATGGCACACTGACTGGGAGGCGTTAGATCAGAGCTGATCATGCAGGGTGACCAACCAGGTACGACGGAGCTGACTCCGACTCACGGTGACCTCAAGTGCGTCAGAGTAGAACTGTGCTCCGTAGGGTTTTTAAAGGCTGATTTCTCAGAAGTAGATCACCAGACCCTTCTGAGGCACCTCTGGGTGAACTGAAACAATCTTTAAGTTAGCAGTTGAGCATGTTAACCATTTGCATTTGTGATTTGACCAGGATTGTATTAATCAAGGACGGTTATTTATGGATCATCTCTGGGCATGGGAATGATCCACTAAATTATCCATAAATATCCATAAATTATCCATAGAATGGGGTAACGGCACCACAATACCTCACTGCTTTCATCCACCAGTAAAGCAGAGAGCAGGTCATCGGCTCTCTCATTCATCACTTATTTTTCTTCTCATCACCCAGACAATCACTCTGAACACTGCCCAGGTGTTCCCCATGAACCCTCCCAAATTTGATAAGATCGAGGACATGGCCATGATGACTCACCTGCATGAGCCCGCTGTGCTGTACAACCTCAAAGAGCGCTATGCAGCCTGGATGATCTACGTGAGCCAACCTCCCAAGCCCCTGGGGGACAAGCCCTTCATTCCAACTGTCTGGTTGGGAATAGACCATCTTCTTCCCTGGTTCTTGCTTCCCACAGACCTACTCAGGCCTCTTCTGTGTCACCGTCAACCCCTACAAGTGGCTGCCGGTGTACAACCCAGAGGTGGTGATGGCCTATCGAGGCAAGAAGCGCCAGGAGGCCCCTCCCCACATCTTCTCCATCTCCGACAATGCCTATCAGTTCATGCTGACTGGTGAGTGATCTCTGCAACCCATATTTTGGAAGTAGCTTTTAGTTAGTTACTCAACTCCATAACCCAAGTTCGATTCCCGGCCAACGCAGCTCAAGCGCGACCACCACCCATCTGTCAGTGGAGGCTTGCGTGTTGCTATGATGCTGAGCAGGTTTCAGCAGAGCTTCCAGACTACGATGGACTAGGAAGAAAGGCCTGGTGATCTCCTTCCAAAAATCACCCCGTGAAAACCCTACTGATCACAGTGTTCTGACCTGCAGCCAATGATGGGGATGGCACAGGACCGGGCGGCATTTCATTCCGCTGTGCATGGGGTCGCCATGAGTTGGGGGCCAATTTGACAGCAGCTAACAACAGGCCTTGGTCATCTCAAGGATAAAATGATCAAGGCAAACTTAGGAGATTCAGGTAATTTTACGATGGAAATCCAGGGGTGCACTATTGTCCCTTGCCAGCTGTAGCGCATACTCAGGCTAGTGATCATGCTGTACCCACACTAAGAACACCCTTTTTGGGGGGGTTGGGAACACAAGATGTCCCAAGGAACCCTGTAATATGGGCATGCTTGGAAGAGCGACTATATTAGTAGCCACTTGTGAAATGCAAAGTTGGAGAAATAGGTACAGTAGTCTCTTGTCATCCACTGTGTCACTATCTGTGGTTTCACTTCCCATGGTTTCAGTTATCCACGGTCAACCACAGTCTAAAAATATTAAATGGAAAATTCCAGAATAAGCAATTCATACGTTTTAAATTTCATGCCATTCTGAATACCATGATGAGATCTCAAGCCACTCCTCTCAGTTCTGCCCAGGCCGTGAATCTTCGCTTTGTCTGGTATATCCACGCTGTATACATTACCCACCTACTAGTCACTTAGTAGCCGTCTAAGTCATCAGATCAGCTGTAGCAATATGGCAATGCTTATGTTCAAGGAATGCTTATGTTCAAGGAATCCTTATTGTACCTAATAGTGGGCCCGGAGCACAAGAGTAGTGATGCTGGCAATTCGGATATGCCAAAGAGAAGCTGTAAAGTGCTTTCTTTAAGTGAAAAGGTTCTCAGTAAGGAAAGAAAAAAAATCATATGCTGAGGTTGCTAAGATCTATAGTAAGAACGAATCTTCTATCTGTGAAATTGTGAAGAAGGAAAAAGAAATCTACGCTAGCTTTGTTATCACCTCAGAACAGAAAAGTTACAGCCACAGCACATGGTAAGTGCTACACTTTAGCATAAGTATGTATGTATAGGAAAAAACATAGTACATATAGGGTTTGGTACTCTCCACGGTTTCAGGCATCCACTGGGGGTCTTGAGGCATATCCCCTGTGGATAAGGGGGACTACTGTATAGCATTGTCCTTTCACCTGCCTGCTTCTCCAATGTCAGGCTCCCCTTTCTCCTCTCTAAATTTCCAGGATGACAAAGGAAGTAGAGATGTGCAATACTGCCACGCCGTTGTGCTTAATAACATTTCTGTCCGTCCAACTTTCACGTGACTTGACTTAGCACAGATACAAGAAGTAGAAGCAAACATACGAGATCTTAAAGTGATTAAAAATCATCTAGTACAATGTTACCCAAACTTCAGTCATTCCTATATGACATCCGGAGCCCTGGTGGTGCAGCAGTTAAGAACTTGGCTGCTAACCAAAATGTTGGCAGTTTGAATCCACCAGCCGCTCCTTGGAAACCCCATGGGGCAGTTCTACTCTGTCCTATAGGGCCTCTATGCGTCAGAATTGACTCAAGAGCAATGCGTTTGGTTTTTGGTTATTAAATGACATTCACAATCCTTGGCATTTCTGTATATTTCACTTTAAATTGACTGAAGTTATATCGGTTTAGAGGGAAGATGAATATCATGATTGCAAACAGAAAACCAGTGTCACTTTTCACAAATAGATGATGACGGAAAAGAAAAAACCTAATGGCAAACAAGTCGTGTCCACAAATTCTAATTAGAAGCTGTTACTTACCACAAGCTCTGAGCCTGAGGCTTACTCTTTTTTTGTTGTTTTTTTTACAAAGAAATAGATAACAAGATGAGAAAGTGACAACAAGAAGCTAAAGATCTGTTAACACAAATACCTTTCACGCTTGTAGGTTTCAAAGCTCACCTCTCAAGCTGCTTATGTTGCACGTCCCACCCTTCGGGAATCTGTACGAATTGTCCCAAAGAAGATTGTTCTTGTTGTTATTGTTAGCTGAGTCGCATTCCTTCTCATGGTGACCCTACGCACAACAGGATGCAACCCTGCGCGGTCCTGTGCCATCCCCATGATTGGCTGATGATCTCACCACTGTGATCCACAGGGTTTTCACGGACTGATTTTCCAAAGTAGATTACCAGGCCTTTCTTCCCAAAACAGATTGGACAAGCCCACATCACACTGCTAGATAATGACAAAGCCAGAGCTACAGCCATTGTTCTCTGCTTCTTTTCGGATTCTTTTTAACCACCGCCAATATTGTCCCAAGGTTCCTGGGTGGGGGAAACAGTTTGCGCTAAACTACTAACTGAAAAGTTGATGGTTCTAACCCACCCAGTAGCGCCACAGAAGAAAGGCCTGCCAATCTTCTTCCGTAAAGTTTACAGCCAAGAAAACCCTATTAAGCGGTTTCACTCTGTAACACACGGGGTTGCCATCAGTCGGAATACTTAATGGCAGCAGGTTTGGCTTTTGGTTTGATTTAATGTTGCCCTGTTTTTATATTGTTGTATGTTTTGTTTCGTTTCTCTCTGTGGTTCTAGATCGGGACAACCAGTCCATCCTTATCACGTGAGTAATCCAAGTTTGCATTCCAATGACTTGGAAGCCAGTGGAGTCCTTTCTACTCTCCTTTGTCCCATTTATCTTAAAATCAACAGCGGAGAGTCCGGGGCTGGGAAGACGGTGAACACCAAGCGTGTCATCCAGTACTTTGCCACAATTGCAGTTCCTGGAGACAAGAAGAAGGAGCCACAGACGGGCAAAATGCAGGTGAGCAGGTCCATGAACCCGGAGACTTGTTGGAATAATCGTACCTTAAATGCTGGGTGAGCACCAAGTGTATGTAAGGCATTATCCTCAGCAGGGGTGCACAACACAAGATTTTGCGCCGTAGGTGTTCATGGGTAAGGCAAGAGGCATTTCCACCTAGCAGACTCAAGTTCTAATAGCAGCTCCATCAGTAATAGGTGTGTGACCTTGACCAGCTCCACATCTGCCTCTGGAGAAGGAACGCGTTAAGCCAGTGGTTCTCAAGCTGGAGCGTGCATCAGAATCACCTGGAGGACATTGTAGCAACAGAGACACCCAGAGTTTCTGATCGAGTAGGTCTAATGTGAGACCTGCTTGTTTGTACTTCCAGTAAGTTCATGATGTTCAAGCTGCAGGTCCAGGAACCACATTTTGAGAACCACTGTGTTCGCCAGTAGTTTCCAAATGCTTTGGAGCCAGGAGGATGGGCTGAGGGTGAGAGACTCGCTTTCAATAGCGGACTTCTGAGTAATATTTCTCACGAAATACCTTTTGCTACTTAAAAAAAAAAAAAAAAAATTCAAGAACCACCGTTTCTATCATATGATTTCTTGAGTCACTTTCGTTGCTGATATTCTATTTCTACTTCTGAATACAAATTTCTGTAATATTAGACAGGTCATGATACACACATTCACAGAGGTATAAGTTCTAAAAATCCATTTCTTATAATGAAATATTATCAGAGAAGAAAGGGAAATTGAGATGGAAGGGTGATGTTCCAGTTCAGAATCTGGCCTGGCCAAAAGTCACTTCAACCCTGGATCAGTAAGACCTTCACTAGGGTGGAACTTTGAAGACTCATTGGGGTGGCGATGGGGGGGATGTGAGTACCTCGACATGCCTGCATTGGCCACCAGGTTGGGCTGGTCAACTTCTCTCCCTGGACCTGCCCAGAGCACACACAACCTGACTCACCAGGGGGCTATTCCAGACAAGTAAGACAGTCCAAAGTCCTCTTTTTCCTCTTCTTGTTTGTTATTAGGGAACCTTGGAGGATCAGATCATCCAGGCCAACCCCCTTCTGGAGGCCTTTGGAAATGCCAAGACCGTGAGGAATGACAACTCTTCCAGATTTGTAAGACCCCATCCAATATTGAATTACCCACCCCTTCCCAATAACTACACCTTCTCCTCAACTGCTGTATATGAAAAATTGCCAAATAAACTATAATATGCTGGGCCTTTTCCTGCCCCTGTAGTGATTCAGATCAATCTGCCCAACTGGGATATTCTGATACGCTTTGAAGAACATGCTGACTTGTTCCTGGAAGACAGGAGAATTGAGTTCTCCTTCCTTGGTTAGTCAGTGTTACCTCACAATATCCAGAAGTCATAGGGCTTGAACTCTCACAATTAGAGGATAATTTCTTTATGCTAAAATGAGTCTTTCTATGCAAAAACATTTTAAAATGCAAATGTCCATTGGGCAATGTGTATTGACCTAGTAGCCACAGAAAACTTAGTGTGAATTAGTTAGCAGATCTGACCTCCTCTAAGTCAGGAGAAAGCCTTGTGCAAGCAGGAGAAAGACTGAACGAATTGGTAATAGGAGGATAGTGAAGATATTGAAGGATATGATTCATTCTTCGACATTTCATTTAGGATCAGCTCGACCAAAGACGGCTTTACTTCCCCACTGTCAAATAAATGAACCTCATCCCCATCCTTAATTTCACTGATCAGTGGAGGAATTACCCAGAGGTGAAGTCTTCTCTTATGCCTACAGTTGCAAAAGTGCATGAGAACGTCACACATCTCAGTAGCTGGATAATCTCAAACTCACTTCATATTGTTATCCGACAAGGTTGAAACGATTAGTGATGAGAAAGTAGATGAACCCAACAAAGACTCCCACAATGAGCCCTGGCCTTTCTTTCTTTCTCAGGACATGCCCTTTATCCCCTCACACACCTGTCTACCTGGGTGCACAACTAAATCCCTCTCCTTATGGGGGATGTGGGCACATGTTACACAGCAGAGATATGTTACCCCTACTTGGACCAAGTTCTTTATTGTGCTAATAGGGCATCAGTTTAAAGTAGAGGACAATTTCTTCAGACACTGCCTGTTACCACTCTCCTCTGTTTAGTTCACAGGCCTTCCTCTTGGCCCTGTTTTGGGATTCACAATCATTCTGTCATTCTATCCAGCTTCTACCCTCCAGTAATTATCAATGCACCTTGATTGCATATTTGATCAATTTCAGACTGCAGAAACTGGTAAAAATCTTCAGTTTCTTCATCTTTGGCATTAGTGGTTGGTGCATAAATTTGAATAATAGTCTTATTAACTGGCCTTCCTTGTAGGCATATGGATATTATCCTACCACTGACAGCGTAGTACTCCAAGATACACCTTGAAGTGCTCTTTTTGACCATGAAATGTGAGGCCGTTCCTCTTCAATCTGTCATTCTTGGCACAGTAGACCTTAGGGTTGTCTCATTCAAAGTGGCCAACGCCAGTTCTTTCAGCTCACTCATGCCAAGGATATCGATCTTCACGCATTCCATTTCATTTTTGACAACTTTCAATTTTCCTAGATTGGTATTTCATACATTCCATGTTTCAATTACTAATGGATATTTGTGGCTGTTTCTTCTCATCTTGAGTCATGTCACATCTTAATTGTGCTCATGTGGAACCCATATACACATCAAGAGGCAGTCATTCGAACAGAACAAGGGGGTGCTACATGGTTTAAAATTGGGAAAGCTGTGCATCAGAGTTGTATCCTTTCACCGTACTTATTTAATTTGTATGCTGAGCAAATAATCCCAGAAGCTAGACTATATGAAGAAGAATGTAGCATCAGGATTGGAGAAAGACTCATTAACAACCTGTGATATGCAGATGACACAACCTTACTCACTGAATATGAAGAGGACTTGAAGCACCTACTAAGGAAGATCAAAGACTACAGCCTTCAGTATGGATTGCATCTCAACATAAAGAAAACAAAAATCCTCACAACGGGACCAGTGAGCAACATCATGATAAATGGAGAAGATTTTGAAGTTGTCAAGGATTTCATTTTACTTGGATCCACAGTCAACACCCATGGAAGCAGCAGTCAAGAAATCAAACGATGTATTGCATTGGGCAAATCAGCTGCAAAAGACCTCTTTAAAGTGTTAAAAAGCAAAGATGTTACTTTGGGGACTAGGTGCACCTGACCCAAGCCAAGGTATTTCCAGTCACCTCATATGCATGTGAAAGCTGGACAACAAAAACAAGGAAGATTAAAGAATTGATGCCTTTGAATTATAGTGTTGGTGAAGAATATGGAATATACCATGGACTGCCAGAAAAACAAACAAATCTATCTTGGAAGAAGTGCAGCCAGAATGGTCCTTACAAGCAAGGTTGGCGAGACTTCATCTTATGTACCTTGGACATGTTATCAGGAGGGACCAGTCCCTGGAGGACATCATGCTTGGTAAACTACAGGGTCAGCGGAAAAGAGGAAGACCTTCAACAAGATGGATTGACACAGTGGCTGGAACGATGGGCTCAAACATAACGATTGTGAAGATGGCACAGGACCGGGCACTGTTTCGTTCTGTTGTACACAGGGTCGTTATAAGCCGGAACCAACTCTACCGTACCTAACAACAAAACAGTCTACCCCCCAGACATTTGCAAGTTGAGGACAATTTCCATGAGCTGCCATTAAGCAGCTAAAAATACTGAAGATGCGACATTCACGATTCACACGTACCTCCACTGATCCTTCACTAACTCCTTTATTAGGTTTCATTAAGCAAACATTAATTTGAGTACCTACTACATTCCAGGCTCTGTGGGTTAACAAGCAAGGCAATAGCTTTGCCCTCAAATTTTCTCACAGTTTGGTACAAAATCAGCTAAGCAGGTAATGTGAGTAGTGCATATGTGTGTGTTTCCCTTTTGGGGGGACGGAGAGTGAAATTATGTGTGTGTATGGACAAAAATAAAAAAACCAAACCCAGTGCCGTCGAGTCGATTCTGACTCATAGCGACCCTATAGGACGGAGTAGAGCTGCCCCATAGAGTTTCCAAGGAGCGTCTGGTGGATTCGAACTGCCAACCCTTTGGTTAGGAGCTGTAGCACTTAACCACCACGCCACCAGGGTTTCCGTCTGTATAGATATACACATATATATGATACGTATATACGTATGCATGATCATACATTTGTTTATAATTTCAGCTCTCCTTCCCCCAGAAAGAGGAAACCCAGGCCCAGAGTGCATCTCTTGGGAGCCTGAGAGCTAGATTTGCCTGTAGACAGCAGTATGTGAAATTGAGATGAAAAATCCCAAAACTAGCTTCCAGAGGCAAAAATGGATGTCAGACAGACAGTCCAAACAGGTTATCAATTAAAAGATTGTATGAAACCTTGAGAGTCCAGGCAAAAGAAAGCAGAATTAAAACCAAGGAGACAGTCAAGAGTGAGGTGGCCCAAGCAGAGGGTTGGAGAAGGATCTTGGGACCTTCCCTGAGCTGTTAGACCAGGGCCAGGTGCTCTGGAGAGAGCTGCTTGAGTCTTGGCTGCCTTGGCTTGGAGACCCTGAGTTCCAGGCGGAAAGAGAGGAGGGAAGTCCTCACTCTTCCTGAGAGGGTAGTCAGGAATGTCTTCTCAGAGGCATCACTACCTCCTGACTCTACGCGTCCCACCCATCTGTGGTAGTACCTGACAGAGACCTGCCACAGAACTGTATAAATCAAATAACTGTGTTTACCAACTTGCTGTTGAACAGGGGAAGTTCATTCGGATTCATTTCGGAGCCACGGGAAAGCTGGCATCCGCAGACATTGAGACCTGTAAGTCCAGACATCTGCATCTTCTATTTTACCTCAGAGACTTCTCCTGGGACCTGGCCCACACATTTTTTTTTTTTTTTTTGGGCACCTTAGATCTCTTAGAAAAATCCAGAGTGACATTTCAGTTATCCAGTGAGAGAAGCTATCATATTTTTTACCAGATCATGTCAAACAAGAAGCCAGAACTAATTGGTAAGCACTTGGGATATTGTTTATATCTTCCAAGTTGGTGTCGTTGGGAAATATACCAGAGTTAGTTGTTTGTAAGATGCTAATGGGATCTTTGTGTTTCAGACCTGCTGCTGATTTCCACCAACCCCTTTGACTTTCCCTTCATAAGTCAAGGAGAGGTCACTGTAGCCAGCATTGATGACAGTGAGGAACTGTTGGCCACTGATGTAAGTTTTTGTTTGTATATTTGTTTTTTGGTACAAATACACACAACAAAACAATCAACAATTTCGACAGTTTCTACATGCGTAATTCAATGACCTTGATTCCATTCTTCATGTTGTGTAAGCCCTACCCCTTTTTCCTAATTATTCCCCCACCATTAACACAAACTCAGCACCCCCCCAAACAAAAGCTCCCCTTTTCCCCTCCCTATCACTCCTGGTAACCCTAAGCTTTGGTTTCATGTAAGTCAGGTTATAGGGTATTTGTCTTTTTGTGACTGACTTATTTCACTCAGCGTGATGTTTTCAAGGTTCATCCATGCTGTGGCATGTATCAGGACATCATTTCTCTTTAAGGAGAAGCAATATTCCATTGTGTGTATGTACACATTTTGTGTATCCATTCATCTGTTGATGGACATTTAGGTTGTTTCCACCTTTTGGCTGTTGTGAATAGTGCTGCAAAGAACATTGGTGTGCTGGTTTCTGTTTCTGTTCCTGCTTTCCCTTCTTCTTGGGTCTATATTTCGGATTGAGATTGCTGGTTATCTTTTTTTTTTTTCTTTTTTAAAGCATGGAGTTATTGACTTCATGAGTTGAGCGTCACTTAGTGACTTAGCGAGAAAACTGAGGCCCAGGGATGCTAAGTGGTCAGACCCAAGATCTCCGAGAGCATTAGTACAGACTCCACCCCTCTCCGCCCTCCTCAGCTCCACCACAGAAGATTCCAACATAGGAAATAGAGAAAGTTCTCCAAAGCAGGCCTTCAGTTCTATTTTCTAGCATGCTAATTAGAATAACTTTTTACATTTATAAGGTTTAAAAAGAAACATTTGTCAAAAGTTTTCAGGTTACAAAATCACTCCCCATGGTTCTTCAAGAAAATTTAGAAAACACAGAAAAGCATAAAGCAGCCTCTCCATCCCTCCTCCTACCTGCTCCCTTAGGCTCCCTGTAGGTGCCCAGCTCCTTAGCACACCTGCCAGGTCTCTGGCCTTATCTTTGGGAGTATCTGCAGGGTAATAACAATAATGACAACAATAATAACTAAATATGTTGAGCGCTTACACGTGCGAGCTCTGAGCTAAGCAGCTGTGTATGCATTATCCCGTGTAAGCCTCGCTATATACCACTATTGTCCCCGTTTCCCAAATGTGGAAACTGAGTCTTAGAAAAAAATCCATAACCTGCCTGCAGACACAGAGCTTGTAAGTGTCAGCGAGTATCTGCCCAGCCCCGGAGCCTGCATTTCTAACTAAAATACACCATCTCTGAGCAACTCATCTCCACTCTCCCCTTTCCCTCAGAGGGGGTGTGTTTGTATGTGCATGTGTGCATATAGATATACACATATGAGTATATATGTGAGCGTGTGTATGTATCACATGCATACTTATTTACACACACTTACATATTATAGACATAAATATATATACTCATATATATGTGTATATCCATAATATACACACTGAACGTCCGCTGACGTTAGCCTCCTCCTCTCTCACCCCAGCTTCTCCTGGTTGAGGGTCTATGGCCAAGGAGAGGAGGAACGCCCTCTCCCCTGAGGGGTTATAGTCTTCCAGAGGGTCCCTAGGTAGTAGTGCTTTCACCAGGTTCTTTTCAGCATTCAGTAAAAAAGCGCTTTCTCTAACCTTCAGCAAACCCTCCCTAGGGCATAGCTATGGGTCCCTGAGGTAGGGTCTGGGCTCAAGGGATGGCCAGGCGTTGCTTCAGAATCCCTCCTCCCCTTCAACATTTACAGCTTTGCACTAGGTCTGCTTCTAGCATGAGTTCATCCCCCAAAGGGGTCATGACCCCGAGAGTTCCTCCCTCCTCAGTATCGCCCTGCTAATATTGCGCTACCTGATGTAAGCCACCAGCTCACGCACTTGTCCAGATACGTTTAAACTCCAGCAATGGAAAACGTTTAGGCTCACACGGCCAACCTGCTACATAATCAATATGTGTACTCCAGAGAAGGGTTTAAATCTTTACATTTAAATCTTCATAGTAGAAGATGGACAAAAAAGAAAGTTGCCATGAAGTCCATTCTGATTCATGGTGATCCATGAGTGTCAGAGTCCAACTGTACTCCATAGAGTTCTCAATGGCTGTGATCTTTTGGAAGTCAATCACCAAGCCTTCCTTCCAAGGCGCCTCTGGGCACATTTTAACTGCCAACATTTTGGTTAGGAGCCAAGTGTTTAACTGTGGTTACAAAACCAAGGTAACAGCTACTGTAGGCTTAGAGGTAACACAAAGCTAGCTCCAGTCCCAGTTTATCACATCCTGCCTGTATGATTTGGGGTGGGTTACTCATCCTTTTAGAACCTCGGTTCTTTGCCTATAAATTTGGAACAGTGAATACACCCATAGGGTTCTTGTGGGGATTTAATGAGATAACACATGCATAGTGTCAAACCCAATGCTTTGCATAGAAGGTGTTTTGTAAATGTTTGCTCCTTTCCCGTTTGAAAAATTATGGTATTATCTTTGATAGTCTTCTCTCTCAGTTCTATTATTCTTGATTCTTAACCACAGTGGAATTCCTGGATTTCAATGCCAAACTCTGAAGCTGTTGAT
Organism: Loxodonta africana; assembly: GCF_030014295.1. Lineage (NCBI taxonomy): Eukaryota > Metazoa > Chordata > Mammalia > Proboscidea > Elephantidae > Loxodonta > Loxodonta africana. Next base: position 73,201,752 of record NC_087359.1, on the reverse strand, counting down.
GGATGCTAGTTCTCAGTCACTACCCATGAGATTTCTTTCTTTTTCTTTATTATGGTACAAATACATATAACAAAACACAGGACAGCTCTACATTTTCTACACGTACAATTCAGTGACATTGATTACATTCTTCAAGGTGTGCAGCTCAGTGCCCTTTCAGCAAAACCCTCCATTTCCTCCTCCCTTCCATTTATGGTAACTGCTAATAAGTTTTGGTTTCTACGTATTTGCCGGTTTCAGATAAATGAGATCATATAATCTTTGTCCTTTTTCAACTGACGTATCTCATTCAGCATAATGTTTTCAAGGTTCATCCAAGCTGTGGCATGTATCAGGACACCATTGCTCTTTATAGCCAAGTAATATCCCGTTGTACAGGTAAACCACATTTTGTGCATCCATTCATCTGTTGGTGGTTGTTTCTGACTTTTAGCTATCAAGAATGGTACTACAATGAACATTGGTGTTTGGGTTTCTGTTTGCGTTTCGCTTTTACTTCTTCTAGGTATATACCCAGGATTGGGATTGCTGGGCCATATGGTAGTTCTGTGCTCACCTTTTTGAAGAACTGCCAAACTGTTTTCACAGAGGCTGTACCATTTTGCATCTGAGAACTCAGTCTACTACTATCACACAATGCTTCCCAACAGACTCCCTCAGATACTAGTCCCCAGACCTAAGTACAATGGGAAAGGATTAGAATAAGTTCTTGTTTGGTCAAAGAAACCAGATTTTCACATTTCTCCCACTACAGTCTCTACCCACCCGCACCAACACGCTAAATTAAACAAATGGCTTTAACCTCTAATTTACCGCACCCCACCTGACACCCACAAACTTGAGCAAACACGCTCACACTCTGTCTCACAAGCTCTAAGAAAGGGGGTGGGCTCTGGCAGGAAGACACTGCTGTGGATCCCTGAGTCCTACCATGACGCTCTCCTTTTTTCCTCCCAGAATGCCATTGACATCTTGGGCTTCAGCTCAGAGGAGAAAGTCGGGATCTACAAGCTGACGGGAGCCGTGATGCACTATGGGAACATGAAGTTCAAGCAGAAGCAGCGAGAGGAGCAGGCAGAGCCGGACGGCACAGAAGGTAACTGCATCTGGGAAGAGGACTGTCTCGTAATTCTCCACCTGTGTTCATGTGTGGACTAGGCTACTTGAGATAAACTTTGTGTTCATCTCAAGAGCTGCTATTTGAAAATGGCATAGACAGAATCTAGGTTGTCCAAAGCTCGTTGTACATGCACCGGGGAGGTCCATTTATTCTGTAAAGGAATGAATTGATGAATCCTTGGGAACAAAGAAAAATATCATGCCCTTAAGTTAGTAATCACTGACGGCAATGGGTTTATTCACCATCAGTTTACCTGGCTTTCAAGGTGGGCTTTTATGAGAGAATGTTCTCTCCATGCATATCATTATTAACATCCAGATACTGTCCTATCAGCCAGGTCTCAAAGGAGGCCCTCGGTAAGGTGGCAACCAAGTTCTCTTCCCCCATCTCTTTCCCTTCCACTCCTGACATCTGTTGGACTTTGCCCTGGACAAGGACTGGAGAATACAGCATCCTCCCATAGCTCCTACCTGGATGGCCCACCATCACCCTGCCTCATCTCTAGGAGGGCAGTGGGCAGGGCCGGACAGAAGCAGGCCCTGACACCATGTGTCTGCTCATTGGGGTCATCGCTCTCATGCTGCATCCTCTGAGCAACCTGAGTCAAAGGCTGGCAACGTGGTTCCTCCACCTAACCCTGCCTTTAAGTTACACCCCCATGCTGTATCAAGCAGTGTAACTGACCCCTCAGAGGATAAAAGGGGAACTGTACCCATGACTTACACACTAGATAAATATACATAAGCTCATCACTGCCCCATAAAAGGCTAAGGCCATTTTCTTAGTCAGGGCCTTAGCAGATAGGTAGGTAGTTAGATACATAGATACACAAATACATAGGTGCATAGATGGAGATTTATTCTGAGGAATTGGCTCATGTGATTGTGGGGGTTGGCAAGTCCTCAGAAGAAGGGCTTGGCCATCTACTTCTAAAAAATCAGCCATTGAAAACCCCATGGAGGACTGTTCTACTCTGATACACATGGCATTACCATGAGAGGGAATCGACTCGATGGCAACTGTGTTTTGTTTTGGTTTGGTTTATTGGTTTTCTTTTCTTTTGTTTTTGTGTGTGTGTGTTTCCAAATCAGTAGAGAGGGAAATTCTGTCAGGATGTCTGTTTACAGTTTAGAGGCAGAATCCTCCCTCAGAAAACCTCCAGTTTAGCTTTTTGGTTATTGTTGTTGTTGTTGAGAACATATACAGCAAAACATATCAATTCAACCATTTCTACGGGTACAAGTCAGTGACAATGATTATATTCTTCAAGTTGTGCAACCATTCTCACCCTCCTTTTCTGAGTTGTTCCTCCCCCATTAGGATAAACTCACTGACCTCTAATGTTTCCTTCTAATCTTTTGAGTTGCTGTTGTCACTTTGATCCTATATAGATAGTTCTTAAAAGAGCATAATGCTCAAGGCAGACATTTTTTACTGGTTAAGCTAGACTATCGTTTGGTTTCAAGAAGATTTCAGGGCATATTTTTGGTTTAAGGTTTAAAGATTAACTCGGGGCAATGGTTTCAGGGGTTCCTCTAGCCCCTGTAGCTCTAGAAAGTCTGGAGTCCATGAGAATTTGAAATTCTGCTCTGTATTTTCCCCCTTTTGATCAGGATTTTTCTATAGAATCTTTGATCAAAATATTCAGTAATGGTAGCCAGACACCATTCAGTTCTCCTGGTCTCATGGCAAAGGAGGCAGTTGTTCGTGGGGGCAATTAGCCACACATTCCACATATTCTTCCTATCCCTGACTCTGTTTCTTCCTCTGTTGCTCTAGGCAAATAGAGACCAATTCTCATGACTTGGATAGCTGCTTGCAAGTTTTTTTTCTTTTATAATTTTTATTGTGGTTTAAGTGAAAGTTTACAAATCAAGTCAGTCTCTCACACAAAAACCCATATACACCTTGCTACACACTCCCTAGTGAGACAGCCCGCTCTCTCCCTCCACTCTTTTCGTGTCTATTTGCCAGCTTCTAACCCCCTCTACCCTCTCATCTCCCCTCCAGGCAGGAGATGCCAACATAGTCTTAAGTGTCCACCTGATCCAAGAAGCTCACTCCTCACCAGCATCCCTCTCCAACCCATTGTCCAGTCCAAACCATGTCTGAAGAGTTGGCTTCAGGAATGGTTCCTGTCCTGGAGCAACAGAAGGCCTGGGGGCCATGACCACCAGGGTCCCTCTAGCCTCAGTCAGACCATTAAGTCTGGTCTTATGAGAATTTGGGGTCTGCATCCCACTGCGCTCCTGCTCCCTCAGGGGTTCTCTGTCACGGCTGTCATGGGTTGTAGCCTGGCACCATCTAGTTCTTCTGGTCTCAGGATGATGTAGTCGCTGGTTCATGTGGCCCTTTCTGTCTCTTGAGCTCATAGTCACCTTGTGTCCTTGGTGTTCTTCATTCTCCTTTGATCCAGGTGGGTTGAGACCAATTGATGCATCTTAGATGGGTGCTTGCTAGCGTTTAAGACCCCAGACACCACTCTTCAAAGTGGGATGCAGAATGGTTTCTTAATAGATTTTATTATGCCAATTGACTTAGATGTCCCCTGAAACCATGGTCCCCATATCCCCGCCTCTGCCACGCTGGCCTTCGAAGCATTCAGTTTATTCAGGAAACTTCTTTGCTTTTGGTTTAGTCCAATTGTGCTGACCTCCCCTGTATTGTGTGCTGTCTTTCCCTTCACCTAAAGTAGTTTTTATCTACTACCTAATTAGTGAGTACCCCTCTCCCACCCTCCCTCCCTCCCCCATCTCGTAACCTCGAAAGAATGTTTTCTTCTCAGTCTAAACTATTTCTCAACTTCTTATAAAAATGGGCTTATACAATATTTGTCCTTTTGCAACTGACTAATTTCACTCAGCATAATGCCTTACAGGTTCCTCCATGTTATGAAATGTTTCACAGATTCCTCACTGTTCTTTATTGATGCGTAGTATTCCATTGTGTGAATATACCATAATTTATTTATCCATTCATCCGTTGATGGGCACATTGGTTGCTTCCATGTTTTTGCTATTGTAAACAGTGCTGCAATAAACATGGGTGTGCATACATCTGTTCGTGTAAAGGCTCTTATTTCTCTAGGATATATTCCAGGGAGTGGGATTGCTGGATTGTATGGTAGTTCTATTTCTAGCTTTTTAAGGAAGTGCCAAATAGATTTCCAAAGTGGCTGTACCATTTTACATTCCCACTAGCTGTGTATAAGTGTTTTAATCTCTCCACAGGCTCTCCAACATTCATTATTTTGTGTTTTTTGGATTAATGCCAGCCTTGTTGGAGTGAGATGAAATCTCATTGTAGTTTTGATTTGCATTTCTCTAATGGCTAATGATCGTGAGCATTTCCTCATGTGTCTGTTAGCTGCCTGAATGTCTTCTTTAGTGAAGTGTCTATTCATATCTTTTGCCCATTTTTCAATTGGGTTATTTGTCTTTTTGCAGTTGAGTTTCTGCAGTATCAAGTAGATTTTAGAGATCAGGCACTGATCAGAAATGTCATAGCTAAAAACTTTTTCCCAGTCCGTAGGTAGTCTTTTTGCTCCTTTGGTGAAGTCTTTGGATGAGCATACGTGTTTGATTTTTGGGAGCTCCCAGTTATCTAGTTTTTCTTCTATGTTCTTTATAATGTTTTCTATACACTTTATGCCATGTATTAGGGCTCCTAACATTGTCCCTATTTTTTCTTCCATGATCTTTATTGTTTTAGATTTTATATTTAGGTCTTTGATTCATTTGGAGTTAGTTTTTGTGCATGGAGTGAGGTAGGGGTCTTGTTTCATTTTTTTGCAGAAGGATATCCAGTTATGCCAGCACCATTTGTTAAAAAGACTGTCTTTTCCCCATTTAACTGTTTTGGGGCCTTTGTTAAGTATCAGCTGCTCATATGTGGATGGATTTATGTCTGGATTCTCAATTCCATTCCATTGGTCCATATATCTGTTATTGTACCAGTACCAGGCTGTTTTGACTACCGTGGCAGTATAATAGGTTCTAAAATCAGGTAAAGTAAGGCCTCCCACTTTGTCCTTCTTTTTCAGTAATGCCTTATTTATCCGGGGCTTCTTTCCCTTCCATATGAAATTGGTGATTTATTTCTCCATCTCATTAAAGAATGTCGATGGGATTTGGATCGGAATTGCATTAAATGTATAGATCGCTCTTGGTAGAATAGACATTTTTATAATGTTAAGTCTTCCTATCCATGAGCAAGCTATGTTCTTCCACTTATGTAGGTCTCTTTTGGTTTCTTGCAGAAGTGTACTGTAGTTTTCTTTGTATAAGTCTTTTACATCTCTGGTAAGATTTATTCCTAAGTATTTTATCTTCTTGGGGGCTACTGTAAATAACATTGATTTGGTGATGTCCTCTTCGACATTCTTTTTGTTGGTGTAGATGAATCCAACTGATTTTTGTATGTTTATCTTGTATCCCGATACTCTGCTGAACTCTTCTATTAGTTTCAGTAGTTTTCTGGAGGATTCCTTAGGGTTTTCTGTGTATAAGATCATGTCAACCGCAAATGGAGAAAACTTTACTTCTTCCTTGCCAGTCTGGATGCCCTTTATTTCTTTAACTAGCCTAATTGCTCTGGCTAGGACTTCCAGCACAACGTTGAATAAGAGTGGTGATAAAGGGCATCCTTGTCTGGTTCCTGATCACAATGGGAATGTTTTCAGGCTTTCTCCATTTAGGGTGATGTTCGCTGTTGGTTTTGTATAAATGCCCTTTATTATGTTGAGGAATTTTCCTTCTATTCCTATTTTGCTGAGAGTTTTTATCATGAATGAGTGTTGAACTTTGTCAAATGCCTTTTCTGCATCAATTGATAAAATCATGTGATTCTTGTCTTGTTTTATTTATGTGGTGGATTACATTGTTTTTCTAATGTTGAACCATCCCTGCATACCTGCTATGAATCCCACTTGGTCATGGTGAATTATTTTTTTGATATGTTGTTGAATTCTATTGGCTAGAATTTTGTTGAGGATTTTTGCACCTACATTCACAAGGGATATAGGTCTATAATTTTCTTTTCTTGTGGTGTCTTTACCTGGTTTTGGTATCAGTGATATGGTGGCTTCATAGAATGCGTTTGGTAGTATTCCATCCTTTTCTATGCTCTGAAATACCTTTAGTAGTAGTGGTGTTAACTCTTCTCTGAAAGTTTGGTAGAACTCTGCAGTGAAGCCATCTGGACCCGGGCTTTTTTTTGTTGGGAGTTTTTCGATTACCTTTTCAATCTCTTCTTTTGTTATGGGTCTATTTAGTTGTTCTACCTCTGTGTTAGTTTAGGTAGGTAGTGTGTTTCTAGGAATTCATCCATTTCTTCTACGTTTTCAAATTTGTTTGAGTATAGTTTTTCATAGTAATCTGATATGATTCTTTTAATTTCAATTGGGTCTGTTGTAATATCGCCCATTTCATTTCTTATTTGGGTTATTTGCTTCCTTTCCTGTTTTTCTTTTGTCAGTTTGGCCAATGGTTTATCAATTTTGTTAATTTTTTCAAAAAACCAGCTTTTGGTCTTATTCTTTCAGTTGTTTTTCTGTTTTCTATTTCATTTAGTTCAGCTCTAATTTTATTATTTGTTTTCTTCCAGTGCCTGTGGCTTTCTTTTGTTGCTCTCTTTCTATTTGTTCAAGTTGTAGGGATAGTTCTTTGATTTTGGCCCTTTCTTCTTTTTGGATGTGTGCATTTATTGATATAAATTGGCGTCTGAGCACCGCTTTTGCTGTGTCCCAAAGGTTCTGATAGGAAGTGTTTTCATTCTCATTGGATTCTATGAATTTCTTTATTCCATCCTTAATGTCTTCTATAATCCAGTCTTTTTTGAGCAGGGTATTGTTCAGTTCCCAAGTGTTTGATTTCTTTTACCATTATTGATTTCCACTTTTATAGACTTAAGGTCAGAGAAGATGCTTTGTAATATTTCAATGTTTTGGATTCTGCTAAGGCTTGCTTTATGACCTAAGATGTGGTCTATTCTAGAGAATGTTCCATGTGCACTAGAAAAGAAAGTATAGTTGGTTGCTGTTGGGTGGAGTGTTCTGTATACGTCTACGAGGTCAAGTTGGTTTATTGTGGCATTTAGATCTTCTGTGTCTTTATTGAGCTTCTTTCTGGGTGTCCTTTCCTTCACCAAAAGTGGTATGTTGAAGTCCCTACTATTATGTGGAGCTGTCTATGTCACTTTTCAATGCTGATAGAGTTTGTTTTATGTATCTTGCAGCCCTGTCATTGGGTGCATAAATATTTAATATGGTTATATCTTCTTGGTGTATTGCCCCTTTAATCATTATATAGTGTCCTTCCTTATCCTTTCTGATGGATTTAACTTTAAAAGTCTATTTTGTCAGAAATTAATATTGCCACTCCTGCTCTTTTTTGATTGTTGTTTGCTTGATATATTTTTTTCCATCCTTTGAGTTTTAGTTTGTTTGTGTCTCCAAGTTTAAGGTGTGTCTCTTGTAGGCAGCATATAGACAGATCTTGTTTTTTAATCCATTCTGCCACTCTCTGTGTCTTTATTGGTGCATTTAGTCCATTTACTTTCAGGGTAATTATGGATAGGTATGAATTTAGTGTTATCATTTTGATGTCTTTTTGTGTGTGTTGACAGCTTCTTTTTCCCACTTGATTTTATGTGCTAAGTAGATTATCTTTATATATTGTCCTTTCCTCATATTTGTTGTTGTTGATTTTGTTCCTGCTGAGTCTGCATTTTTCCCTTGTATTTTATTTTGATGAGTATGATAGTTTGTCTCCTTTGGGGTTACCTTATTATTTACCCTTATTTTTCTAAATCTATAACTTTTATTTCTTTGTATCGCCGTATCTTCCTCTCCATATGGAAGGTGTATGATTACATTTCTTAGTCCCTGTTTATTATTTTAATGTTGTCTTCTTTTATATAATAACATTGCCGTTAGCCTGTGTTGGGCTTTTTTTTTTTAATCTTGCTTTTTTTTTTTGCATTTCCCTGTCTGGGTTGACTTCTGGTTGCTCTGCCCAGTGGTCTAGTCTTGGGTTGATACCTGATATTATTGATTTTCTAACCAAAGAACTCCCTTTAGTATTTCCTGTAGTTTTGGTTTGGTTTTCACGAATTCCCTCAACTTGTGTTTATCTGGAAATGTCTTAATTTCACCTTCATATTTAAGAGACAACTTTGATGGATATATGATTCTTGGCAGGCAATTTTTTTCCTTCAATTTTTTAAATATGTCATCCTATTGCCTTCTTGCCTGCATGGTTTCTGCTGAGTAGTCCGAGCTTATTCTTATTGGCTCTCCCTTGAGGTGACTTTTCTTTTATCCCTTGCTGTTTTTGTAATTGTCTCTTTGGTTTTGGCAAACTTGATTATAATATGTCTTGGTGACTTTCTTTTAACATCTACCTTCCGCGGAGTTCGATGAGCATCTTGGATAGATATCTTCCCATCTTTCACAATATCAGGGAAGTTTTCTGCCAACAAATCCTCAACAATTTTCTCTGTATTTTCTGTTATCCCTCCCTGTTCTGGTACTCGAATCACTGGTAGGTTATTTCTCTGGATAGAGTCCCACGTGATTCTTAAGGTTTCTTCATTTTTTTTAATTCTTTTGTCTGATTTTTCTTCAGATATATTAGTACCAAGTGATTTATCTTTGAGTTCAGAAATTCTAGCTTCCACTTGCTCAGTTCTGCTCCTCTGACTTTCTATTGAGTTATCTAATTCTGTAACTTTATTGTTAATCTTCTGAATTTCTGATTGCTGCCTGTCTATGAATTTTTCCAGCTTATTAAACTTTTCATTATGTTCCTGAATAATCTTTCTGAGTCCTTCAGTTGCTTTATCTGTGTGTTCCTTGGCTTGTTCTGCGTATTGCCTCATTTTCTTCCTGATGTCTTGAAGGGTTCTGTATATTAAACTTTTGTATTCTGCATCTGGTAATTCCAGGAATGCACTTTCATCTAAAAGATCCCTGGATTCTTTGTTTTGAGAGCCTGTTGAGGTGATCATGGCCTGTTTCTTTATGTGACTTGATATTGAGTGTTGTCTCCTAGCCATCTATAAGTTATTGTATAAGTTTATGCTTGCTTACTGTGTTGTAGCTGCTTGCTTTGTTTTGTTTCGGTATACCCCTATGGGTTGCTTGAGTGAGCTAGCTTGATTATTTTCACCTTTGGAGCTCTGGTGTCCTGTCCCCAGCTGGCTAGAGCTGCTATCAGGTATATCAGTCTAGGAGTCCATTCAGTTTTCTTATATGAATTCAGCTCAGGTTTCCAGGTAGCTGATATCAAGTGTGTGGTACAGGCTCTGTCCTACAGTCTTAGAGGGACAGGGGTGATTGGCGTATATACCTGTATCTAATTGCAGCAGGGGGTCACGCTCTGAACAAGGCAGGGGGCTGAGAACCGACCCCCAAGTGTCTCTGAGGAAAACGTGTCTCTGTTCCCTAGAGCGTGCTGGAGGGTTGGCTCTGCAGAAGGACCATGGGCACCCAAAGTTTTTGTTATAAGGACTGGGAGGTACCAGTTATCCCTGGACCCCTGTCGCAGGTGACTGGGCGACCCGAGTGGAGCCACCAGTCCTTAGGTCACTGTTGTGGGTAGGTGAGGACCTTGTTTAATAGGCAAAGCAATGTCAAACGTCAAACACCTACCTCTCCACCGCACAGCTGAAATGGTTGGAGTTTGCCAGCAAGGGCCTATTCTCCCGAAATAGGCCCACACAGGTCCATGCAGAAGGGAAAGGTGCTCAAGGTCCACGGACAGTTTATGCCTGGACCTGAGCCGCTTCTGTCCTGAGCTCCCCCGCTTAATGGAGCTAGCAAATTATCTTTTCCCCCCAGTTGGAAATTTTTTCCTTCCCCAAGGCTGTGAGGACGGCTCCAGGTGCTCACCAGGGTCTATCTCAGGCCCAGGGATTCAGCCAGCAAAGCTGGCTTGGGAGGGGGGTGCTGTAAAATATACGCAAGTACTTAGCTTTTGCCGAGAGCGCCCTCCTCCTCAGGTTCTGGAGGTGTGAGTGGGCTGTGTGGCTGCTGCTTCTCCCTGAGGAAACTGTGGCCTAACACGAGTACCAGCCCGCCGCCGCCGCCGCCGCCACTCTAGGAATGGTGCCTGAGGGCTCCCCGTGATTCGGGTCCGGCAACTCCTCTCCGCTTCTGAATGGTTTCTTCCTTCCCCTGCCCCTCAGTTCATTTTCTAAGCTTGCCTTTGATGCTCAGGGCTCCCAGCTTGTCACAAATATACTCGTTTCACTTGTTTTTTCAGGTCTTTGTTGTAAAGAGGGCTTGACGGAAGCGTCTGTCTGTTCCGCCATCTTGGCTCCGCCTCTGCTTGCAAGTTTTTAACACACCAGGCGCTACCCAATAAACTAGGAGGTAGAACAGAAGCACTAAACAGGTTCTTAGGCCAGTTAACTGGAATGTTCCATGAAACCGTGACCCTAAACTTTCAAACCAAGGAGCCAAATCCCATGAGGTTTTCTGTTGTACATGAGCAGCCTCAGCTACTAGTCTTTTGTTGTTGTTAATACATCCATCATATATCCAGTTTAGCTCTTAAGGCCTTCAACAGATTGGGTGAGGCCCATGTACATTGTGGAGGGCAATTGGCTTTACTTAAAGCCAAATGATTTAAACACTAATCACACGTAAATACTTCAAAGCAACATCTAGTGTTTGACCAAACAACTGGGCACCATCGCCTAGCAAAGTTGACACATAAAATTAATTATCATAGACATTAAAAAATCATAGAGCCACGGTGCCCCCTCCCACCCTTTTGTAGTAATCCTTCTGTTCTCTACCTGATGCAGTTTGCTTCTCTATCCCAAGACTCAGGAGGTGTTATCCCAGTACTATAGCAGTTATTGAGTCTAGCACTTAACTACCACCTAATTAATTATCCTGAAACAACCTCAGCAACTCCTCATTTCCTGTGAATGGACCTTCTTGATTTGGTATTCAAGGCCCTCCACATGTGCCCAGAACTACTTTTCCAAGTCCACTTCTCCCTTAAAATGGACCCTCCTCTCTGGCCTGCCTGATTTACTTGGCATCTCTAAATACATACTGGATTTCTGCATCTTCTCCTGTTGTTCACGTACACCTCCCCTGCCTGGAGTCCCCTCCCCTCATCTCCACCTAAATAAATTCTTCCCAGCCTTAAACTCCAAGCTGAAGTTGCACCTTCTCCCCCTCCTTCCTCTATATGTCAGAATTGGTAACATCTCCTAATTTATCCAAGGAGTAGGTACGTCTTTCCAGGCACTGTGCTGAATGCATATTCAAAGATTAAAAGACCTTGGCCTTATCCTTCAGAATCTGGGCTGACTGGTAAGGGAGATGGATTACAAATATAAATAACTGCACTCCAAGGTGGTCATGTTATTTTTCTCTTAAAAACAACCAAACCCATTGCTGTCAAGTAGATTCTGACTCATAGTGACCCCATGTGTTCGCAGTATTCTTTGGCTGTCATCTTTGCAGAAGTAGGGCACCAGGCCTCTCTTCCATGGTACTGCTGTGTGGGTTGGAAATGCCAATCCTTAGGTTAATAGTTGAATGCAAACCATTTGCACTACCCAGGGACCTTACTTTGTTCTTGCTGTGTAACAAATTCCCACAAACTAAGCAGCTCGAGACAACATAAATTTCTTATTTCACAGTTTCTGTGGGTCAGGAGTCCAGGTCCAGGTTAATGGGCCCTCTGCTCAGTCAGGGTCTCACAGGCTGAAATCATGGTGTCAGCTGGGCCATGGTCTCATTGGAGGCCTGTGGTTGTTGTTTCCTGTGGTTCTCGGACTGATCTCCACACTGTCTTGCTGGCTATTGGCCAGGGGTCCCTCCAGCTCCTGGAAGCCTCCCTCAGGTCCTTCCAGGGGACCTTCCTCTCACAGCAGAGCTCTTTGCTTCCTTCCAGGCTGGCAGAAGCTTGTCTAGCTTATGCCTTGCCTTCTTTTAAAGGCTCACCTGATTAGGTTAGCACTGCCCAGGATAACCTCCCTTTTAGGGTTTTCAATGGCTGGTTTTTCACAAGTAGGTCATGAGGCCTTTCTTCAAAGGAGCATCTGGGTAGACTTGAACCTCTAACCTTTCAGTTGGCAGCTGACTGCATTAACCATTTGTACCACAACTCAAGGAACTGCTGATTGACACAAAGCAAACTGGTTAGTATCTCGTTACAGAGTGATATCCTGTGATATTCACGGGTTCTACCCCCCCACTCAAGTGAAGGGGATTATACAGGGTGTGTACACCACAGGGTGGAAATCTTGGGGGCCCTCTCAGAATCCTGCTTTCCACAGAAATGCATACTGTGTCACAGGAGAGAAACACTCTCCAGAGAAAGGCATTTCTGACTGGGGTAATCAGAGAAGGCTTCCTGGAGGAGAGTCACTGACTTGGACTTTGAAGGATGGGTGAAATTCTCAAAGGTGTGGGAGGTAAAGGGCAGTCTAGGAGAGGGAATGCCATGAGCAAGGGGGCAGAGGAAGAAACGCGAAGGGAACTGAGGAGCAGAGGGGCCCACCTTGGAAGCAGAAGGAGACATGTGTATGGATTTGTAAGAGATGAGAAGAAAATGTGGTAATTTTGGCATCAGTTGGGACGACCTGAGTGCCGGGATTAATGGTTTAGAGTGTATTTGGTGGGCAATGGAAGCTGCTGATGCTGTAAATTGGAGGAGGCGGGGAAGTACCTCTTACAATCTGGAATTAATCTGTCATCCTTCAGACACACCAAGAGTGGGGAGCTTTGAAAAATAAAATGAATCAGACCCTGCAGCTAGGGTGGGCTGTATTGATACTTATCCCAGTGGGATCCCAGGGCCCCTTCCAGCCCCTGGCCTGGTAATTTGTACCAGCCTCCCCTCTACCCTTCTCCCCAGTGTTTAGGAGCAGGAAGACCCTGGCAAAGGAGAAAGTAGAGGCTCTAATCAGGGCTAAACTGCTGCGATGATGACGCTAACCCAAGTGAACGTTTGCTGAGGGCGCGTTTGCACCAAGGGCGCTCTCCAACAACCCTACAACGGAGCACCATTGCTGTTTCCCATACTACAGACGATAAAGCAGAAGCGTCAAGGAACACAGCCAACTCCTGCTTCTTGTGCTCTCGTTGGCATGTCTTTTAGTTCTAGAAATGTTAACAGCTCCACTGTGCAATGTTAAAACAAATGTCCTAGCCATGAAAAAAGAAGCAAAACCAGGATGTGAACCCAGGCAGTCTGACTCTAGAACCCAGGCTCTTAGCCTCCATACGACCCCACAGCTCTTGGAAACAAGGGAGGTGCCAGCTATTTTGACGGTGAAGTGAGCAGAACATGGGGCCTGTCTGAACACAGGCCTGTCAGGGGTAAGAGAGAACAATGCATCACACAAGCTTTCAAGTTTAAGTCACTAGGAGAATAAAGTCAGGAAGAGTAGAAAGTTTAAGGAAAAGAGAAGGCACGCATTTAGCCTTTTTTTGAGTGTTTCACCAACACAAGAAAAAAAGTTGATCTCAAGTGAATTCCAACTCATGGCGAGCCCATCTGTGTCAGGGTAGAACTGCACTCCATAGGGTTTTCAATGGCTGGTTTTTCAGAAGTAGATCACCGGGCCTTTCCTCTGAGGTGCCTCTGGGTGGATTTGAATCATCAACCATTCAGTTAGCAGATGAGTTCTTAACTGTTTTCACTACCAAGGAACTCCATTTAACAAATATTTGCCTGGATTTTCATTAACTTGTCTCCCCAGCTAGTCTCCAAATACTTGAGGGCAGGTCAAGGTTTTGTATTTCTCTCTCAGTGCCCTGCGTGAACGAAGTAGGTGACTAACGTTATTGTCAATTGACCAAGTCGTGCTTCCTTTACCTTTACACCCTTTTGTTGTATTTTATCATTTTTGAGGATTGCATCTACAAGGCAAATTGAAAGTTCTCGAGAACCTGGGCTCACGGATGATGAGATTGAGGCTTTACTGGACAGTTCCAGGCCTGATCATGTAGGATAACATACAAACATCAAAAGGGATTATAGAACATATTTCCAGGAGGAAACAGGGCCTGACCGGACACTTTAGTGGCTGCTGTTTTTGTGTTAGGTCCCTGGATGGCACAAGCAGTTTGCGATTGACTGCAAACCTAAAGGTTGGTGGTTAGAACCCACCCACCGGCTCCATGAAAGAAAGACCTAGTGATCTGCTTCCATAAAGATTATACAGCCAAGAAAACCCTATGGAGCACAGTTCTACTCTGTAGCACAGGGGGTTGCCATGAGCCAGACTTGACTTGACAGCAGAGGCTTTGGTCTTGGGGTGTTTGTTTGTTTGCTTGCTTGTTTTTGTATGATGTCCTTTCTCCTCTTCCGTCAGTGGCTGACAAAGCTGGATACCTGATGGGTCTGAATTCTGCAGAAATGCTGAAAGGCCTGTGCTGTCCAAGGGTGAAGGTTGGCAACGAATATGTCACTAAAGGGCAAAATGTCCAGCAGGTAACCAAGATCCTCTGAATTCAAGTGACTGGGGTATTTTGCTATTTTACCCATCACCTGAGCGTCCTTGGGGTTGCAGGTATCAGACATACATATTAAACTGCTTTCAGCATGGAGCAGGTATTCATTCTTAGGCTTCAAAGGTAATGCCAGGAATGAAAATCAAGGAGTACTGTTGGGCCCTGTGAGAGTCTAGGACCAGGAACTGAAAAGCCCTCTGGAGCCAGGCAGCCACTTTCCAGATCCTTCTCTGGAGCTACGTAGCTGTCATCTCTCTGCTGTGTGCCCACCAGCTGATAAAATTTCTCCACCTCTTTTGCCCATGGCCACCCCATAGCTCCCAAGGTTACGTCTCCATGGTTTCAACCTCACCCCAAGACTGAAACCAGTATCTTTTGAACCCAATTCCAAATTCTCAGCAGAGACACTCCAATTAACCCAAGGGATCAACTGTCCACCCCTGGTCAAATTAAGTGTGTTTTAGGGCCAAGGGTCATGCATTATAACCATGGTTGTTAAAAAACTATCTTTGTAAGTGGGATGGTTCTAAGAGAAGGGGGACGTCATGAGTTGGGCAAACACCTCAAGAAATACGAAGTTGTCAATATGTAACTGTTTTTGATCTGCAAGACATCAACTTCATAAATTGCAACTTAACACAAGCATAAAAATACTAATTTGAGGGTTGAGTGGGGGATCCTTCTTCAAGGTAACCAACTCAGTGGGCGCTCTGGCCAAAGCTGTCTATGAAAAGATGTTTCTGTGGATGGTGGCCCGCATCAACCAGCAGCTGGACACCAAGCAGGCCAGGCAGTACTTCATCGGAGTCTTGGACATTGCTGGCTTCGAGATCTTTGATGTGAGTTGCTTGAGTAAACAACTAGCCTGAAAATACCCTCCTACTTTGTGCCTGCTTTGCTGCACTCCCATTGTATTCTCCAAATTCACTCTAACTCTTTGGTTTTTGAAAAACTTAGTTCAACAGCCTGGAGCAGCTGTGCATCAACTTCACCAACGAGAAACTGCAACAGTTTTTCAACCACCACATGTTCGTGCTGGAGCAGGAGGAGTACAAGAAGGAAGGCATCGAGTGGGAGTTCATTGACTTCGGGATGGACCTGGCTGCCTGCATTGAGCTCATTGAGAAGGTAGAGAAATGCTGCTCCCCAGGAAGAACTCCTCCTGTGTTGGGACCATCATCTGGTTGATCTAACTCTTCTATGTTAATAAGCTGGTGTCCCTACCACCATTTTCCTAGGCTATGTGCCTTCAGACAGCTGAAACTCCTTGTGCAGAGAAAGTAAGCATTTGAAAAGCACTCAGAATCTATTCAGACACCCAAAGTGGTGCGTCTGTGGTTAAGAGCTGAGGACTCAGCTGTCGCCAAGAACACGAGTAGGTGCTCGACAGGGACTATGGTGTTTCTTACCTATCTGATTTGTCCAAAGGCCCAAGGAGGAGGTCTCTGGGGGAGTGGTTCTTGGAGGGATGTTATTTGAAAACAGTGGGTGAGACTAAACTTTCAAAACGAAATTTCCATAACGTTTTGAACACTGTGTAATGTTGAAATTAGTATATTTTCGTATCTACTGAAAATTCAGACATCGTTTGAAACATTACTCATATAACTTTATGGCTATATGTAACTTACATTTTTTTTTATTGTGCTTTAGGTGAAAGTTTACAGCTCAAGTTAGTCTCGTACAAAAATTTACGCACACATTGTTATGTGACCCTAGTTGCTATCCCTATAATGTGACAGCACGCTCCTCCTTTCTACCCCAGATTTCCCGTGTCCATTCAACCAGCAACTGTCCCTTTCTGCCTTCTCATCTCACCTCCAGACAGGAGCTGCCCATTTAGTCTCGTGTACCTACTTGAACTAAGCAGCACACTCTTCACGAGTGTCATTTTATGTCTTATAGTCCAGTCTAATCTTTGTCTGAAGAGTTGGCTTCAGGGATTTAGTTTTAGGTTAACAGAGTCCAGGGGCCATGTCTTCTGGGGTTCCTCCAGTCTCATTCAGACCATTAAGTCTAATCTTTTTACTAGAATTTGAGTTTCACACCCCACTTTTCTCCTGCTCTGTCAGGGACTCTCTGATGTGTCCCCTGTCAGGGTGGTCGTTGGTGGTAGCCAGGCACCATCTAGTTCTTCCAGTCTCAGACTGATAGAGTCTCTGATTTATGTGGCCCCTTTTGTCTCTTGGGCTAATATTTTCCTTGTGTCTTTGGTGTTCTTCATTCTCCTTTGCTCCAGGCAGGTTGGGACCAATTGATGCAACTTAGATGGCCACTTGCTAGCTTTTAAGACCCCAGACAACACTCACCAAAGTGGGATGCAGAACATTTCCTAAATAAACTTCGTTATGCCAATTGACCTAGGTATACCCTGAAACCATTGTCCCCAGACTCCCGCCCCTGCTACACTGTCCCTCGAAGTGTTTGGTTGTGTTCAGGAAATTTCTTAGCTTTTGGTTTAGTCCAGTGGCGCTGGCTTCCCCTGTACTGTGTATTGTCTGTCCCTTCACCTCAGATAATTCTCATCTACTATCTAGTTAGTGAATTCCCGTCTTCCTCCCTCCCTCCCCACCTTTGTAACCATCAAAGAATGTTTTCTTCTGTGTTTAAACCTTCCAGATTCATCCATGTTGTGAGATATTTTGCAGATTCATCCTTATTCTTTATTGTTGCATGGCATTCCGTTGTGTGAATATACCATAATTTGTTTATGCATCCATCTGTTGATGGGCACCTAGGTTGTTTCCATCTTTTTGCTATTGTGAACAGTGGTGCAATGAACATGGGTGTGCATATATCTATACATGTGATGGCTCTTATTTCTCTAGGATATATTCCAAGGAGTGGGATGGCTGGATCATATGATACTTCTATTTCTAGCTGTTTAAAAAAAAAAAAATTTTTTTTTTTAAGGAAGTGCCAAATCGATTTCCAAAGTGGTTGTACCACTTTACATTTCCACCAGCAGTGTTTAAGTGTTTCAATCTCTCCACAACCTCTCCAACATTTATTATTTAGTGTTTTTTGGGTTAATGCCAGCCTTGTTGGAGTGAGAATGGTATCTCATTGTGGTTTTGATTTGCATTTCTCTACTGGATGATGATCATGAGCATCTCCTTATGTACCCATTAGCCGCCTGGATGTCTTCTTTGGTGAAGTGCCTGTTCATGGCCTTTGCTCTTTTTTTAATTGGGTTTTTTGTCTTTTTGTGGTTGAAGTTTTGCAGTATCTTCTAGATTTTAGAGATTAGACCCTGATCAGATATGTTGTAGCCAAAAATTTTTTCCCAGGCTGTAGGCTGTCTTTTTACTCTTTCGGTGAAGTCTCTTGATGAGCATAAGTGTTTGATTTTTAGGAGCTCCCACTTTTCTAGTTTCTCTCCTGGCATGTATGCATTGTTAGTTATGTTTTGTATTCTGTTTCTTCCATGTATTAGGGATTCTAGCATTGTCCCTATTTTTTCTTCCATGATCTTTATCATTTTAAATTTTATACTCAGGTCTTTGATCCATTTTGAGTTAGTTTTTGTGCATGGTGTGAGCTATGGGTCTTGTTTCATTTTTTTGCAGATGGATATACAGTTATGCCAGCATCCATTTTTTAAAGAGACTGTCTTTTCCCCTTTTAACAGAATTTGGGCCTTTGTCAAACATCAGCTGCTCATAGGCACGCAAATTTACGTCTGGATTCTCAATTCTGTTCCACTGGTCTATGTATCTGTTGTTGTACCAACACCAGGCTGTTTTGACTACCTAAAATCAAGTAGCGTGAGGTCTCCCTCTTTGTTTTTCTTCTTTAATAATGCTTTACTTATCTGTGGACTCTTCCCCTTCCATATGAAGATCGTAATTTGTTTCTCCATCGCATTAAAAAATGTCATTGGAATTTGAATTCGGATTGCATTGTATCTGTAGATAGATTCGGGTAGAATTGGCATTTTCACAATGTTGTGTCTTCTGATCCATGAGCAAGGTATGTTTTTCCACTTATGTAGGTGTCTTTCAATTTCTTGGCTGTAGTGTCTTATAGTTTTCTTTGTATTTTTTTTTTTTCTGGTTAGATTTATTCCTAAGTATTTTGTCTTCTTGGGGGCTATTGTAAATGGTGTTAATTTGGTGATTTCCTCTTCGAAGTTCTCTTCATTGGTGTAGGAGAACCCAACTGATTTTGGTATGTTTATCTTGTAACCTGATACTTTGCTGAAATCTTCTATTAGTTCCAGTAGTTTTCTTGTGTATTCTTTGGGGTTTTCTGTGTGTAAGATCATATCATCTGCAAATAGGGACTTTTACTTCTTCCCTGCCAATTTAGATGCTCTTTATTTCTTTTTCTAGCCTGATTGCTCTGGCTAGGACCTCTGGCACAATGTTGAGTAAGAGTGGTGATAAAGGGCATCCTTGTCTGGTTCCTGTTTTCAAGAGGAATGCTTCCATACTCTCTCCACTTAGGATGATGTTGGCTTTGTATAAATGCCCTTAATTATGTTGAGGAGTTTCCCTTCTATTTTTATTTTGCTAACAGTTTTTATCACTAATGGGTGTTGGACTTCGTCAAATGCTTTTTCTGCATCAACTAATATGATCATGTGGTTCTTGTCTTTTGTTTTATTTATGTCATTGATTACATTGATTGTTTTTCTAATGTTGAACCATCCCTGCATACCTGGTATGGATCCCACTTGATCATGGTGAATTTTTTTTTGGGGGGGTGTGTTTTTGAATTCTATTGGCTAGGATTTTGTTGAGGTTTTTTGCATCTGTGTTCATAAGGGATGTTGGTCTGTAATTTTCCTTTTTTGTGGTGTCTTTACCTGGTTTTGATATAAGGGTTATGCTGGCTTCATAAAACAAGTTTGTGAGTATTCCATCATTTTCTATGCTCTGAAATACCTTTAGTAGTAACGGTGTTAACTTTTCTCTGAAAGTTTGGTAGAATTCTCCAGTGCAACTGTCAGGGCTTTTTCTTGTTCTTGTTGTTGGGAGTTTTTTAATTACCTTTTCAATCTCTTCTTTTTTACAAGTTTATTTACTTGTTCTACTTCTGTTTGTGTTAGCTTAGACAGTGTGTTTCTAGAAATCTGTCCATTTCCACTTGTTGTTGTTGTTGTTAGGTGCTATTGAGTCGGTTCCGACTCATAGTGATCCTATGCACAACAGAACGAAACACTGCCCATTCCTGCGCCATCCTTACAATTGTTGTTATGCTTGAGCTCATTGTTGCAGCCACTGTGTCAATCCACCTCGTTGAGGGTCTTCCTCTTTTCTGCTGACCCTGTACTCTGCCAAGCATGATGTCCTTCTCCAGGGACTGATCCCTCCTGACAACATGTCCAAAGTATGTAAGACGCAGTCTCGCCATCCTTGCTTCTAAGGAGCATTCTGGCCGCACTTCTTCCAAAACAGATTTGTTCCTTCTTTTGGCAGTCCGTGGTATATTCAATAGTCTTTGCCAACACCACAGTTCAAAGGCATCAACTCTTCTTCGGTCTTCCTTATTCATTGTCCAGCTTTCACATGCATATGATGTGATTGAAAATACCATGGCTTGGGTCAGGCGCACCTTAGTCTTCAGGGTGACATCTTTGCTCTTCAACACTCTGAAGAGGTCCTTTCCAGCAGATTTGCCCAATGCAATGCGTCTTTTGGTTTCTTGACTCCTGCTTCCGTGGCTGTTGATTGTGGATCCAAGTAAGAGGAAATCCTTGACAACATCAATCCTTTCTCCATTTATCATGATGTGAGGATTTTTGTTTTCTTTATGTTGAGGTGTAATCCATACTGAAGGCTGTGGTCTTTGATCTTCATTAGTAAATGCTTCAAGTCCTCTTCACTTTCAGCAAGCAAGGTTGTGTCATCTGCATAACGCAGGCTGTTAACAAGTCTTCCTCCAATCCTGATGCCCTGTTCTTCTTCATATAGTCCAGCTTCTCGGGTTATTTGTTCAGCATACACATTAAATAGGTATGGTGAAAGAATACAACCCTGACACACACCTTTCCTTTAAACCAATCAGTGTCCCCTTATTCTGTACCAACGACTGCCTCTTGATCTATGTAAAGGTTCCTCATGAGCACAATTAAGTGTTCCAGAATTCCCATTCTTCACAATGTTATCCATAGTTTGTTATGATTCACACAGTCAAATGCCTTTGCATAATCAATAAAACGCAGGTAAACATCCTTCTGGTATTCTCTGCTTTCAGCCAGGATCCATCTGACATCACCAATGATATCCCTAGTTGCACATCTTCTTCTGAAACCAGCCTAAAATTCTGGCAGTTCCCTGTCCATATACTGCTGCAGCCATTTTTGAATGATCTTCAGCAAAATTTTGCTTTCATGTGATATTAATGATATTGTTCTATAATTTCCACATTTGGTTGGATCACCTTTCTTGGGAATAGGCATAAATATGGATCTCTTCCAGTCAGTTGGCCAGGAAGCTGTCTTCCATATTTCTTGGCATAGACGAGTGAGCACCTCCAGTGCTGCATCTGTTTGTTGAAACATCTCAGTTGATATTCCAGCAATTCCTGGAGCCTTGTTTTTCACCAATGCCTTCAGAGCAGCTTGGACTTCTTCCTTCAGTACCACTGGTTCCTGATCATATGCCATCTCTTGAAATGGTTGAATATCAACTAATTCTCTTTGGTATAATGACTCTGTGTATTCCTTCCATCTTCTTTTGATGCTTTCTGCATCGTTTAATATTTTCCCCATGGAATCGTTCACTATTGCAACTCAAGGCTTGAAGTTTTTCTTCAGTTCTTTCAGCTTCAGAAATGCTGAGCGTGTCCTTCCCTTTTGGTTTTCCATCTCCAGCTCTTTGCACATGTCATTATAATACTTTACTTTGTCTTCTCAAGAGACCCTTTGAAATCTTCAGTTCTTTTATTTCATCAATTCTTCCTTTTGCTTTAGCTGCTTGATGCTCAGGAGTAAGTTTCAGAGTCTCCTCTGACATCCACCTTGGTCTTTTCTTTCTTTCCTGCCTTTTCAGTGACTTCTTGCTTTCTTCATGGATAATGTCCTTGATGTCATTCCACAACTCATCTGGTCTTCAGTCACTAGTGTTTAATGTGTCAAATCTATTCTTGAGATGGTCTCTAAATTCAGGTGGGATATACTCAAGGTCATATTTTGGCTCTTGTGGACTTGCTCTGATTTTCTCCAGTTTCAGCTTGAAATTGCATTTGAGCAATTGATGGTCTGTTCCACAGTTGGCCCCTGGCCTTGTTCTGACTGATGCTATTGAGCTTTTCCATCGTCTCTCTCCACAGATGTAGTCAATTTGATTTCTGTGTGTTCCATTTGGCGAGGTCCATATGTATAGTCGCCATTTATGTTGGTGAAAGAAGGTATTTGCAATGAAGAAGTCGTTGGTCTTGCAAAATTCTATCATTCGATCTCCGGCATTGTTTCTATCACCAAGGCCATATTTTCCAACTACTGATCCTTCTTCACTTCCAACTTTTGCATTCCAATCGCCAGTAATTATCAATGCATCTTGATTGCATGTTCGATCAATTTCAGACTGCAGCAGCTGATAAAAATCTTCTATTTCTTCATCTTTGGCCCTAGTGGTTGGTACGTAAATTTGAATAATAATCGTATTAACTGGTTATCCTTGTAGGCGTATTGATATTATCCTATCACGGACAGGGTTGTACTTCAGGATAGATCTTGAAACGTTCTTTTTGACAATGAATGCAACACCATTCCTCTTTGAGTTGTCATTCCGAGCATAGTGGACTATATGATTGTCTGATTCAAAATGGCTAATACCAGTCCATTTCAGCTCACTAATGCCTAGGATATCAATGTTTATGTGTTCCATTTCATTTTTGATGATTTCCAATTTTCCTCGATTCGTACTTCCTACATTCCAGGTTTCGATTATTAATGGATGTTTGTAGCTGTTTCTTCTCATTTTGAGTCGTGCCACATCAGCAAATAAAGGTCCCGAAAGCTTTACTCCATCCATGTCATTAAGGTCGACTCTACTTTGAGCAGGCAGCTCTTCCCCAGTCATCTTTTGAGTGCCTTCTAACCTGGGGAGCTCATCTTCCAGCCCTATATAAGACAATCTTCCACTGCTATTCATAAGGTTTTCACTGGCTAATGCTTTTCAGAAGTAGACTGCCGAGTCCCTCTTCCTAGTCTGTCTTAGCCTGGAAGCTCAGCTGAAACCTGTCCTCCACGGGTGACCCTGCTTGTATCTGAGTATCAGTGGCATAGCTTCCAGCATCACAGCAACACACGCCCCTACAGTACAACAAACTGACAGACATGTGGGAGCCATTTCCACTAGGTTTTCGAATTTGTTGGAGTACAATTTTTCATAGTATTCTGTTAAATGATTCTTTTAATTTCAGTTGGTGCTGTTGTGGTATAGCCCATCTCATTTCTTATTCAGGTTATTTTCTTCCTCTCCTGTTTTTCTTTTGTCAGTTTCTCCAATGGTTTATTGATTCTGTTGATCTTTTCAAAGAACCAGCTTTTGGTCTCAACTCCTTCAATTGTTTTTATATTCTCTATTTCATTTAATTCTGCTCTAATTTTTATTATTTCTTTCTTCTGGTGCCCAAGGGCTTCTTTTGCTGCTCTCTTTCTACTTGTTCAAGTTGTAGGGGTAATTCTTTGATTTTGGCCCTTTCTTCTTTTTGGATGTGTGCATTTATTGCTATAAATTGAATTCCGAACACTGCTTTTGCTGTGCCCCAAAGGTTCTGTTAGGATGTGTTTTCATTCTCATTTGATTCTGTGAATTTCTTTATTCTATCCTTAATTTCTTCCATAACCCAGTAGTTTTTATGCAGGGTGTTTTTCAGTTTCCATTTATTTGATTTTTTTTTTTTTCCTTGCTTTTTCTGTTACTGATTTCTACTTTTATGGCTTTATGGTCAGAAAAGATGCTTTGTAATATTTTGATGTTTTGGATTCTGTTAGGGCTTGCTTTGTGGCCTAATATGTGGTCTATTCTGAAGAATGTTCCATGTGCTTTGGAAAAGAAAATATACTTGGCTGCTGTTAGGTGGAGTATTTAGTATATGTCTACGAGATCAAGTTGGTTGATTGTGGCATTTAGATCTTCCATGTCTTTATTGAGCTTCTTTCTGTATGTTCTGTCCTTCACCGAAAGTGGTGTGTTGAAGTCTCCTGCTATTAATGTGAACTGTTTATTTCTCTTTTCAATGCTGTTAGAGTTTGTTTTATGTATTTTGGAGCCCTGTACTGGGTGGATAAATATTTACTGTGGTTATGACCTCCTGCTGTATTGACCATTTAATCGTTATGTACGGCCTTTCCTTATCCTTTGTGGCAGATTTTGCTTTAAAGTCTATTTTGTCAGAGATTAATGTTGCCACTCCTGCTATTTTTTGATTGCTGTTTGCTTGATGTAGTTTTTTCCATCCTTTGAGTTTTAGTTTGTTTGTGTCTTTAAGTCTAAGGTGTGTCTCTTTTAGGCAGCATATAGGCGAATCATGTTTTTTATCTATTCTGCCACTCTCTGTCTCTTTGTTGGTGCCTTTAGCCCATTTACATTCAGTGTAATTATTGATAGGTATGAGTTCAGTGCTGTCATTTTGATGTAATTTTTTGTGAGTTGTTGACCTTTTCTTTGTTTTACTTAATTTTCTGTGCTGAGTCATTTTCTTTATATATTTTCCTTTCGTCGATTTTGTTTTTGCCGAGTCTTTATGTTTTTCTTGTTTTTTATTTTGATGTGCAGGATTGTTAGTTTCTTATGTGGCTACCTCAATATTTACCCCTATTTTTCTAAGTTTAAACCAATCTTTTATTTCTATCACCTTGACCTCCTTCCATATGAAAGATCTATGACTATATTTTTTTGTCCCTCTTTTTTGTTTTAATATTGTCATCTTTTGCATATTTGACATGTCTGTTTCCCTATTTTCAGTCTTTTAGCTTTGATTTGTTTTTGTGACTTCGCTGTCTGGGTTGATATCTGCTTGCTCTGTCCTGTGTTCTAGTCTTGGGTTGTTATCTGATGCTATTGATTTTCTAACCAGAGGACTCTCTTTAGTATTTCTTGTAATTTTGCTTTGGTTTTTACAAATACTCCAACTTCTGTTTACCTGGAAATGCCCTAATTTCACCATCATATTTGGAAGACAGTTTTGCTGGATATATAATTCTTGTTTGGAATTTTTTTTTCTTCAAAGCTCTCTATATGTCATGCCATTGCTTTCTTGCCTGCATGATTTCTGCTGAGTAGTCAGAGCTTAGTCTTATTGACTCACCTTTGCTGATGTCTTTTTGTTTATCCCTAGCTGTCCTTAAAATTCTCTCTTTATCTTTGGTTTTGGCAAGCCTGATTATGTCTTGGTGACTTTCTTTTGGGATCTACCTTGTGTGGGGTTTGGTGAGCTTCTTGGATAGATATCTTCTCATCTTTCCCAATATCAGGGAAGTTTTCTGCCAACAATTCTCTCTGTCTTTTCTGTTATCCATCCCCTTCCCCATCCTGGTACTTCAATCACTTGTAGATTATTCCTTTTGATAGAGTACCGCATAATTCTTAGGGTTTCTTCATTTTTTTTAATTCTTGTATCTGATTTTTCCTCAAATGAATTGGTATCAAGTGCTTTATCTTCAATCTCACTAGTTCCGACTTCCATTGCCTCAGTTCTGATCCTATGACTTTCTATTGAGTTGTCTAATTCTGAAATTTTATTGTTAATCTTTTGGCTTTCTGTTTGCTGTCTCTCTATGAATTCTTGCAGCCTGCTAAATTTGTCATTATGCTCTTGTATAACCTTTTTAAGTTCCTCTATTGCTTTATCTGTGTGTTCCTTGGCTTGTTCTGCATTTTGCCTGATCTCCTTCTTGATCTCTTGAGGAGTTCTGTATATTAATCTTTTGAATTCTTCCTCCAATAATTCCAAGAAGTTATCTTCCTCCAGAAGGTTTCTTGATTCTTTGTTTTGGCGGCTGATGGTGTGCCTCTTTTTGTGATTTGATATTGACTGTTGTCTCCAAGCCACCAATAAGTTATTATATTTATTTATTTTATGTTTGCTTACTGTGTCCTAGCTTCTTGTTTTGTTTTGTGTTGATATGCCCACATAGGCTGGTCATGTGAGCTAGTTTGATTACTGGCATCTTCGAAGCTCTCATGTCCTGTCTCCAGGTAGCTACAGCTGTTACTAGGTATATGCACCCAGGAGTCGATTTACTTTTCTTGTGTGGGTTCAGCTCAGGTGTCCGGGTCATCGGTCATTCAGTGTGTGGTGCAGACCATCACCTACAATCCTAGATGGGCAAGGATTGGAGTAGGCACAGGTATCTAGCTGCAGTAGTGAGTCATGCACTGAGCAAGGAAGGGGGCTGATGGCCCTGAGTGTCTAGGTGGAAGGTATGTCCCTGTAGGTAGGTGAGTTTTGCAGCCAGACTATAGGCACCCAATGCTGTTGGCTGTAAGGACTGGGAGTCACCACTTATTCTTGGACCCCTGTGGTGGGTGGCTCGATACAGTGGGTGGAATCAGCGGTCCTCAAGCCCTTGATGTGGGTAGGTGAGGACTCTGCTTAACGTTCAGGGCAGTGTCAAATGTCACAAATCTGCCACTCTCCCTTACAGCTGATATAGATGAAAATAGGCTTCAGGTATATACCCTGTTGTACTGTGCTAATGAGGGCCTATGCTGTTGAAATGGGCCCACACAGGTCTATGCAGGGGTGAAAGACATTCAAAGTCCATGGACCCCTTATGCCTGTGCCTAGGCAAAGGGCTCTGCCTGCCTTGAGCTCCCAGCTTAGAGGAGGTGGCAGATTATTTTTTCTGTTTGTTAATTTGTTCCCACTCCAAAGCCAGGAGAATGGCTCAGGACACTGGACAGGTCCTACTTCCGGCCCAGGGAGAGCAGCAATAGCTGAAGCCGAACTGGGACCCAGAGCAGAGTGGGGAGGGGGTAGGTAAATGGGACAGAAGTAATTCCCGAAAGGGTTTTTTGTTGTTGTTGATCCACGCAATAGGTTAGACGCCCGTACTTATCTTTCACTGATTGAATGCTGTTTCTCACTGGTTCTGAAGGCTTGAGTAGACTCTTCAACACTCGGTCTCCCCCAGTGTGGAAAATGCATCCCAAGCACCATGGCTTGCCTTATCATGCACTCCAGCCCATCCAGCCTGCAGGGTTCCAGTGCCGGCCAGGTCAGGTCTGGCAACTCCTCTCTGCTTCTGAACCATCTCTCCCTCCCCCTGCCACTCAGTTTGATTCCCCAGCTTTGTCTTTGATGTTCAGGGATCCCAGATAGTCATACATAATAAATTCACTTGTTTTTTCAGGTTTTTTTTTGTAAGAGGGACCACAGGAAGCATCTGACTACTCTATCATCTTGGCCCTGTCTTCTCACTGTAGTTTTGGTTTGCATTTCTCTAACAACTAAGGATCATGAACATTTCCTCATGTATCTGTTACACAGCATTTTAAACATCAACTGCTAAAAGCAAGCTATATTTACATAGACATAGTTTCATCCCATGACCTTTTGTTCAACAAATATTAATTAAACACAAAATACAGATTTAGTACTATTCTGGATTGTTGAGATACGTTCTTGTACCAAACAGACTAAGCAGCCTTGCTCTCATGGAGATCTTCTTCCAGCATTCTAAACACCAGAGTGACAGCACCAAAGAAGTTGTCTTCTGTTTCTCCAGGCTATGGAATCATTGCTTCTTGTTGTTGCTGTTGTTAACCACCATCAAGACAGCCCCCAACTCATGGTGACCGCAAGCACAATGGAACGAAATATTGTCTGGTCCTATATCATCCCCATGATCAGTTGTGGATCAGACCATTGTGATGCATAGGGTTTTCATTGATTTGGGGGAGATCTCCAGACCTTTCTTCCTAGTCCTTCTTAGTCTGGAAGCTCTGCTGAAACCTGTTCAGCATCATAGCAACACTCAAGCCTCCACTGACAGATGGGTGGCAGCTGTGCTTGAGGTTCATTGGCCAGGAAGCAAACCCAGGCCTCCTTCATGGAAGGCGAGAATACGACCACTGAACCACCACTGCCACTGAACATTGGTAGGAAGTGCTGATACATAGTCTCCATTTTCCTCCTTCCAGCCCATGGGCATCTTCTCCATCCTGGAAGAGGAGTGCATGTTCCCCAAGGCCACAGACACTTCCTTTAAGAACAAGCTGTATGACCAGCATTTGGGCAAGTCGGCCAACTTCCAGAAGCCCAAGCCCACCAAAGGCAAGGCTGAGGCCCACTTCTCACTGGTGCACTATGCTGGCACCGTGGACTACAACATTGTCGGCTGGCTTGACAAGAACAAGGACCCCTTGAACGAGACTGTGGTTGGGCTCTACCAGAAGTCTTCACTGAAGCTGCTGGCCTTTCTTTTTTCCAACTACGCTGGTGCAGAAGCAGGTGAAGTTCTTTCATCTTTTCTTTCTTCTCTCTCTCTTTCTTTCTTTTTTTTTTTACTGTGGGAAGTTCTGTGTAATAACTCATAACTCAGAGCTGCTCATGTACAATCAGTCAAACATGAGCTTCAGGTTGAGTTTGATTTATCTGACTGTCTCTGATCTTTTTCTTCCTCCCCTTCTTATTCTCTCTCTTCCTTACAAAATCAAGTTCTGTAGAAGTTCTAACTCTGGAAGAGACAGCCGGTATCACTTTTTTTATTTTTGGTGATATAATTGACATACCATAAAATTTACCATTTTTAAGCATATAAGTCAGTGGTTTTTAGTATATTTACATGGTTGTGCAACCGTCACCACTATCTAATTGCAGTACTTTTTCATGACCTCATGAAGAAATCCCACACCCCTTGACAGTAACTCCCCATTCGCCACTCTCACCAGCCTCTGGCAACCATGAATCTGCTTTCTGTGTCTTTGGATTTGCCTATTTTGGACGTATCATATAAATTGAATCTTGCAATATGTTGCCTTTTGTAGCTGGTTTCTTTCATTTATGGTGTTTTCAAGGTTCATCCAGGACGTAGCGTATATCAGTATTTCATTCCTTTTTACGGCTGAATGATATTCCGTTGTGTCGATAGACCACATTTGTTTACCCATTTGTCAGTTGATGGACCTTTGGATTGTTTCCAGCTTTTGGCTATTGTGAATAATGTTGTTATGAACATTTGTGTACAAGTTTTTATGTAGACATATGTTTTCATTTCTCTTGGGTATAGACCTAGGGGTAGAATTACTGGGTCATTTATAGGGTCACTATGAGTCGAAATCGACTCGACGGCACTGGGTTTGGTTTGGTTTTGGTTTTATGGTAACTTTATCCTTAACTTTTTGAGAAACTTCCAGACTTTCCAGAGTGGCAATACCAGCCACTACCAATTTTTAAGGTTTCCAGTATATATGTATTTTTTTTTTTAATTGTCAAGATACAGTTTTAAAATTTATTGTTGCTGTTGTTGCTAGTTGCCATTGAGTCAATTCCAACACACGTGTACAGAGTAGAACTGCTCCACAGGGTTTTCAAGGCTGTGACCTGTCAGAAGCAGATATCCAGGCTTGTCTTCCAAGGTGCCCCTGGGTGGGTTCGAGCCACCAACATTTTGGCTGGTAGTTGATCGTTTAATGGTTTGTGCCACCCAAGGGCTCCTTTATAAATTATGGGCCATTTTAAATGCATACATTTAATAAATTAATTCTTTTAACTTGAAACTTATGCAATATAATCAGGCTGTTTATTAAATACAGTCCCCAGGTGGTACAAACTGTTAACATTCTTGGCTGCTAACCAACAGTCAAACATTTGAGCCTACTGAGAGGCACCTTAAAGAAAGACCTGGAGTTCTAGTTCCAAAAAATCAGTTATTGAAAACCCTCTGGACATTATGCTGACTGAAATAAGTCAATCACAAAAGGAGAAATACTGTATGATCTTATTCATATAAAAAGACAAGAAAAGGCAAATGTGTAGAGACCAAAATTTATTAGCAGTTACCAGGGGCAAGAAGGAAGGGAAAGGGTAGGCTGTACAGCCAATTATTGTCATTGCCATCAGTAAGTTGCACACTTGTAAAAAGTTGAATTGGTAAAAGTTGTGTGATAGATATATTTAAAACATCAATAATAATCAAAAAAAGAGTAGCTGTTAAGGGTACTTACGTACAACCAAAAACTTCATGAGATTTGGTTTCTTGATTTGGAGGTTTAGTGTCATGGTTTCATGGGACAGCCCAGTTAATTGGCTTAACAATGTGTCTAGTGGTTCTGTTCTACCTCCTAGCTCATGGTGTAGCACCTGGGGTCTTAAAAGCTTATAAGCAGCCGTCCAAGACATGACAATTGGTCTCTATTCACCTGGAGCAACAAAGGAAGAAGGACAATCAGGAATAGAAGGATGTGGAACGTGTGGCTAATTGACTCCCTGAACAACTGCCTCCTTTGCTATGAAACCAGAAGAACTGGATGGCACCTGGCTACCATTACTGAACATTTTGATCAAAGATTCTACACAAGAATTCTGATCAAAAGGGGGGAAACAGAGAACAGAATTTCAAATTCTCATGGCCTCCAGACTTTCTGGAGCCATGAGGGCTGGATGAACCCCTAAAACTGTTGCCCTGAGTTAATCTTTAAATCTTACACCAAAAATATCCCGTGAAGTCTTCTTAAAACCAGTCTACCTTAACTAGTAGAAAATGTCTGCCTTGAGCATTATGCTGTCTTAAGAACTATCGATATGGGATCAGAGTGACAGCAGCAACTCAAAAGATTAGTAAGAAACCTTAGGGGGCAGTGAGTCAATGGAGGAGAAACAACTCAGAAGAGGAGGGTGAGAATGGTTTCACAACTCTAAGGATGTAACCATTGTCACTGACTTGTACATGTAGAAACGGTTGAATTGGTGTATGTTTTGCTACATAAATTGTCAGCAACAACAACAAAATTAAAAAAAAAAAAAGATACTGAGATCCTAGGAAATAGGGACTGAGCACTGACCGTGTCAGCCATGGTAGATCAGTGTTGTTGTAGTTATTCTACTTCTGAAAAACAAAAAAACACATAAACCCTATGCAATAATTTAAAAAAAAAAAAAAAAAGCTAGAATATAACCAATGTCACTGAACAATATAGGTAGAAACTGTTGAACAGGAACCTGTTTTGATGGGTACACTTTCACCAAAAATATAATAAAATGTATATATTTTAAAAAACCCTTTGGAACACAGTTCTACTCTGACACACATGGTGTTATCATGAGTCAGAGTCAACTTGATGGCAACTCACCTGGCCACTCATTAGATAATTAAGATTATTTATAAGAATTAATTTCTAGTGCACTCTTGGGAGTAGAATTAATAAATGGACACAAGTTTAGCCTTGAGTGACGGGCATCATCTTCCTTGATTCCAGGCAGGATGTCTCTGTGATATGTAACCCCACTTAGTGATAAGCCGACACCCCCAGTCTAAAACCCAGTGTGTACGTGGGATGGGGGAAGTGGTTTCCCTGTCTCCCCTCTCCTCCCCACCTCCACCACGTGCATCCCTACCAGACCTTGGGGACAAGGAGCGTGGAATGAGAGGTGTTTGAGGAACATGAGACGTGACATTCCTCCAAGACCGAATCTTGATTAAGTATCGGAGGCTAAGTCTGGAATTAAGCCATTCAGAAAAAAAAGTCGACCAAATGTCATTGGCTCCAAACAACAATGTCAAGTTGAATAGTTTCTTTTAGAAAAGGAAAAACAAAATGACTTACAGAACGAATAGTCCTGATACAATGCAGTTCTCTTACTTTCAGATACTCCTTCATTAAGCAATAAACAGGGACTCAAGAACAAAAGGCGATAAATTCATGAAAGAAACTACAGTCTTAAATATGAACATCACAATCTTGCCAAGTTCTCACTGCGAGCTCATATCTGATTTCTAAAGGAAAGGACTGTTTTCATACAGAGAATCTAAGTTATAATCAGTTCCTGGTGAGTCAGCCCGACTCATGGCGACCCCATGTGGGTCAAAGCACAGTTCTCTGTGCTCCATAGGGTTTTCAATGGCTGATTTCTCAGAAGTAGATAGCCAGGCCTTTCTTCAGAGGTGCCTCTGGGCAGACTCCAACTGCCAGTCTTTCAGTTTGCAGCCAAGCGTGTTAACCGTTTGCATCACACAGGGACTGTGTCTAAGTTATACTCCCAGCCCTCTGCACCCACATCCACCTCCCTCCATCCTCACAGTAATAAGGTTGAATGCTCCCAAACTTGGGAAATTTAACAACAACTACAAAAAACCCCAAACCCGTTGCCATCGATCAATTCCAACTCATAGTGACCCTATAGGACAGAGTAGAACTGCCTCATAGGGTTTCCAAGGAGCAACTGGTGGATTCGAACCACTGACTTTTTGATTAGCAGTTGTAGCTCTCAACCACTGCACTGCCAGGGTTCCTTGGGTAGTTTGTAGGCATGCAAAAACAATAACAAATCTCAAAAGAAAACCAAAGCTCCTGTCTCAGGGCTTGGGAAAGATGGTTCGAGAGCTCCCTGGCGTGTGCTGTGGGTGGGCGGCTTCTGACGCGCCTCTGTGTCTGTCTCCAGGTGACTGCGGGGGAAGCAAGAAGGGCGGGAAGAAGAAGGGCTCCTCCTTCCAGACCGTGTCCGCGGTGTTCAGGGTTCGTGTTTGACAGCTTCCACCTTCGACTGGTTTTCTGCCCGCCTGGTGAGATGCGTTTGCTGAGTTAAACGTGCCTGTTTTGGTTTGTTTCCCAGGAAAATTTAAACAAGCTGATGACCAACCTGAGGAGCACACACCCACACTTCGTACGGTGTCTGATTCCCAATGAGACCAAGACTCCCGGTGAGTAAGACGCCATCGCAACAGGGATCCCAGAAATGTGTGCAAAGTTTCATGAGTGCCTGTGTGTGCGTGTGTGTGCACACATGTTCACACGTATGCATGCGTTTCCCTGAGGAAAGGGTCATGGTCCTTATTACTCATCAAAGTACCCTATGAAATAGGTTGCCAGATGTAACAAATAAATTCGAATTTCAGTTAAACAACAAAAAATGTCTTAGTGTAAGTATTTGTGATATACTGGAATATTATTCATGTTTATCTGAAATTCAGATTTAACTGGGCATCCTGTATTTATCTGGAAACTCTACTTTGAAATCTAAGTTATTGTGTGTATGTATGTAGGTATGGTAGGTTCGTAGTTTTCATAAGACTCTTAAGGGGGTCGATAGCCCTTGGAAATAATCATCGTAGATATCACGTAATTAAGACGGCAGCAATAATAACTGTTTTGAGGACCCATATGATATAGGGGACACTATCATATTATCTCTAAGGAGCCCTGGTGGCACAGTGGTTAAGCACTTGGCTGCTGAGTGGGTCAGCAGTTTAAACCCACCAGCTGCCCCAGGCGGAGAAGGATGTGGCGGTCTGCTTCCGTAAAGATTTACAGCCTTGGAAACCCTATGGGCAGTTCTACTCTGTCCTCTAGGGTCGCTATGAGTCATAATTGACTCGATGGCAACAAGTTAGTCAGGATCCAGCCATATACCCCCACTCCTCCTTACAGCTGGCACCAACTCTTCCCACCAAGTCTGGGTGTTTTGAGTGTCTTACAGTGCCTCAGACCATCAAAGACTAACGACGAGAAAGCCACAAACACTCTGGGACCCTCTCTCCCCAGGGGTGATGGACCACTACCTGGTGATACACCAGCTGCGCTGTAATGGGGTCCTCGAGGGCATCCGGATCTGCAGGAAAGGATTCCCGAGCCGAATCCTCTACGGTGACTTCCGACAACGGTCCGTCTGTCACACTGCGTCTGTCTTTCCTTCTGCATTCCCCAAAGCGCTCCTTGGGCAGGGAGTTTGGTGAGCCCATGAGCCTCCCAGGATTTTCATGGGTTTCATCTTTTGATGGGGGACCACGAAAGTGAGCACGGGACCAGCATCCCTGGCTTCTGCCCACTAGATGTCTATAACCAGTTGTGACAGCCAAAAACGTCTCCAGACACTGCCGATTTTCCAGGGCAGTAGAATCGCCCCTGGCTGAGAACCACAGCTCTAGCCTCTGTCCTTCCAGCTGCCATCTGGGCCCAGAGGTCCAGGCCTTGCCTGGCATGGGGAAGCGGGGGGGCCCCCAGAGGTAGGAGGACCAGAGGTTTGCAGGGGACAGTTGCTCTCAAGGTTCTTTTAAGTCAGAGAAGAACCATTTTCTCTGAAAGCAAAATTCCCGCTGTGTGCTCGCTCAGCTGAGCTTCCTTCTTCTATGCGTCTCCTCCTCCCGCCATAGCCCCATTGCCGTGAATCAACCCCTAGATTTTCTCTCTCCTACATCAGCTATACCAGATTCCACTTCCTTCTAATGCAGAATCAGGAGAAGGTTCTAGAAGGCCTGGTCTCAGGCATGGGGCCTTTCTGGGGGTTGTCTGTTCAGGAAATCTCATCCTTTATCTGGAAGCATAGCAGTACCTCTCACTGCCAAACTGACCAGGGAGATGGAAGGCATTGCTAGGCCTGACCAGCCTCCCAGTGGAGGGCTCCAGTGAGGCTGAGGTGTGTTCTCGGCTTTCTGCATCCCAGGCCACCTGCTGATGGACGCTTGCCACCCAAGCTGCATTGGCTGTCTAGAGTCTGTCTTCTCAGCCTTCTGGACTCCCATTCTGAGTGCAATCAGCAGCACCTCCCCCTGAGCCAGCCTTATCCATGAGAAAGGTGGCCCTTCTGACCCACGGTCACCACAGAATGACAGGATGGGACCCTCTCAGGGCTACAAAGCTTCTGGGCTGTAGCAGGGAGAGGCAGGAGTGCAGCCCTGGGCAGGGAGGGGCAGGGCTGCAGCCCTCATGGAGCGCCCTTTTGGCTTGGCCCATGGCCGGGCCGCCAGAGTTCCCTCTCACCAGCTGCTTACAGTCTACCACCGGCATCCCCAGAGCTGAGCTGTGGCACCCTCTCCTCAGGTACCGGATCCTCAATGCCAGTGCCATCCCAGAAGGGCAGTTTATTGACAGCAAGAATGCTTCTGAAAAGCTTCTGAACTCCATCAATGTGGACCGGGAGCAGTACAGGT
Source organism: Loxodonta africana (assembly GCF_030014295.1). Taxonomy (NCBI): domain Eukaryota; kingdom Metazoa; phylum Chordata; class Mammalia; order Proboscidea; family Elephantidae; genus Loxodonta; species Loxodonta africana. Next base: position 73,167,105 of record NC_087359.1, on the reverse strand, counting down.
TTGGCCATACCAAGGTGAGAACAGCTCCAGTGAAGCTCTGAGGACTACCCTGTGTAACCCAAGAATTCACAGTCTTGGTAACTCAAGGGCACTCACAGGAAAAAAAGCTCTTTCCCTTCAGGTCAGCCTGAATACCCCTTGCCCACTCGCCCAGGTCTCCGCATTAGAGGTAAAGAGAGCTCCATCTCTGAGTTGGTTTTCAAAGGCTAGAGGCTTAGATCAGGAGCCCCTAGGTGGTGCAAACGGTTAATATGCTCGGCTGCTGAACCAAAAGGTTGGAGGTTTGAATCCACCCAAATCCGCCTTGGAAGAAGGGCCTGGAGATCTACTTCTGAAAAATCAGCCATTGAAACCCTATGGAGCACAGTCCTACTGTGACACAGGTGGGACCATGATGAGTCAGAATCCTTGATGGCAACTGGTTTAGAGGCTTAGATTAGAAGCCTGAGCCTTGCTGAGCAATAGCAGAAAACAACAGGGAACTTAGTGTCCTGGGGAAAAGGGACCCCTACAGGGGAGGGCAGAACCGAAGAGAGAGGAGGACCTATAAAGAACTGCAGGGTCAGTGAGGACTTGAGGAGAATAATTATAACCTATAAAATGGCCACCGTTGGCTAAGCACGTGTGCACCAAGCCCGTGATGACTCTACCTACACATTCCATTTAACGCAGGGGTGATGGTGATGACCAGGGAACCTACGTCATCACAGTATTGTGAGGGCAGGGGAGATGGAGGCTTGGAGAGGGCAAGAAACTCTCTCAAAGCCATGTGGATAAAACCAGTTGCTTTCAAAGAAACAAACAACAACAAAAAAACAAACCCACTGCCATCGAGTCAATTCCAACTCATAGTGACCCTATATGACAGAGTAGAACTGCCCCATAAGGTTTCCAAGGATCGACTGGTAGATTTCAACTGCTGACTTCTTGGTTAGCAGCCAGACATTTAACCACTGGACCAGTAAGGCTTCAGCTGCCATCAAATCGACTCATGGCGACCCTGTGTGTGTAAGAATCTAGAACTGTGCTCCATGGGGTTTTCAATGGATGGTTTTTTTGGAAGTAGATCACTGGGCCTTTCTACCGAGGTGCCTCTGAGTGGGCTCAAGCCTCCAATCTTTCAGTTATTAGCTGAGCACGTTAACCATTTCCACCACCCAAGGATTCCATCACATGGATAGCGAATGGTAAAGGCCGGCTTCAAACCCCAGTCTGAATGCAAAGCTCTACCCACCTGGGAAAGGGCAGACAGGGCTTAAGGAACCTCTACCCCACCACGGAGGAGCCTGCTGACCCCCAGGCACCCTGTTTCCTGGACCGTCAAGGGATGGAGGAAGCTCTGCTGCCGTAGCCGATGGGTAATGAGGAGCCAAGAGCAGAACCGAGCTTTCTCAGATAAACAGAGGGGGTCTCGGGCACCACTCCGAGAGTGGCCACTAGTGGGTTCTGCAGTTACTTTGTGGACTTGCCTTTGCCTCCTGCATGTGAGCTCTGTCAAGATCAAGCCTTGTGGGTTGTTGGGGCCTGAGCCACGCTTCAGAGCAGGCCACCTCACAACCAAGGAAGAGTCGTTATGGAGACCAGACCCACCAAGAAGAGGTCCCAGATGCTGAATTGCTGCTGGTCCCCTGACCAGGGCACTGAAGGTCCAGGGTCGGGGCTGGGTAGAAAGAGGCTCCCACGAGAGCCCCAGGTTGAACACTTGCTGAGAACTAAAGTGGGCCTCATCTCTCCCTTAAATGTGCAGGTGTTTTTCAAAGCTGGACTCCTGGGCCTTTTGGAGGAGATGAGGGACGAGAAGCTGGCGACCCTGATGACACGCACCCAGGCCGTGTGCAGGGGGTACCTGATGCGAGTGGAGTTCAAGAAGATGATGGAGAGGAGGTGACGTTGACCTCTCCTCCACCTGGCCACACCGTCCTGCTTAGTAGCTGATGACCGCTTCCTGCTGTTAATCCTGGGATATCAATTTACTCGTTCATTCTTCCATTCATGCATCTGACAAACACTCACTGAGCACCAACTGTGTGCCTAGTCCGTACAGGGCACTGGGGAAGTGGAAATGAATTTTGCCTGCCTGGGTCTTACAGATGAGTGGGGAAGTGGATGTGAGCTTGATTCAGTTTAATACCCCTGGGTGGCACAAACAGCCCTGGTGGTGTAGTGGGTTAAGAGTCTGGCTGCTAACCAAAAGGTTGGCAGTTCAAATCCACCAGCTACTCCTTGGAAACCCCATGGGGCAGTTCTACTCTGTCCTATAGGGTCTCTGTGAGTCAGAATCGACTCGACGGCAGTGAGTTTGGTTTCAGGTTTTAGGTAGCACAAACAGTTAAGCGCTTGACTACTAACCTAATGCTTGGCAGTTTGAACCCACCCCTGCAGGGCGGCAGAAGAAAGGCCTAGAAATCTGCTTCTGTAAAGGTGACAACCAAGAAAACCCTATGGAACCATCCTATCCTATAGCACATGGGATCTCCATGAGTCAGGGCTGACTTGATGGCAATGGATTTGGGGTTTTTGTTTTGTTTTGTTTTCCGATTTTTGGCAAGTCCAATGTTAGAGTTATATTCAGGGCAGTAGAGGGTTGGTGTGAATAAACCCCAGGTTGACGGTTGGGGTCTGCAAGAAGGGAGAACATCCTGGAGGAAGTTGAGCATGACCTAATAGAGGGTGGCAGGTGAGGGAGACCTAAAGTGTTCATTGTTGTTGGAGCACAGAGTGGGATGCAGGTCTTGGGGTCCCCGGGTGCCGCGTTGAAGAGCCCAGCTGTGTCCTGTGGTGATGAGCCCGTGGCAGGGTGTAAGGAGAGAGCAGGAGGATCAGATTAGCTACTCAGACAGGTCGCACTGTCGGCACTGTCAGCAATGAGGGGAACCACCCTGAGGGCACAAGAGGGCCAAGATCAGGCTGTGGCAGAAGTCTATGTGAAAGGGGACAAGGGTCTGCATGAGGCAATAGTCGATGGATGAGCGAAGAGGGCCTGGCTGGAGGGAGCATTGAAGAGTAATATTCCTGCAGTAATTCCAGAGAAGAAATAACAGCACTGCTGACCGCTTACTGTAGTGGTTTTAAGGAGAGGGGAATTGGGGTGAAGGCGCTATTCTCCCTGATTCCCTGAAACCCTGTATAGCTCTAACTTTGCCATGGCCGTAAGGGACCATAATGCCATCAGGTACTAGTCAAGAATAACTCCCAAGCATCTGGCACAGTGAACTGAATGAAAGCCAGCACTGAAATGAAAAAATCTCAAAGAAGGGGCTAGTTTAAGGAAAAGAGAAGCAAGTTTTCAGGTACACGTGAGCTGTGTGAACATGGAGCCGTGGAGGACGAAGGGTGGGAGATAAAGTCATACAGCTGGGGTGCAGACAGCGGTAGAAACCATCAGAACAGATCAGTTCTGTGAGGGAGAAGGTCTGGGGAAGACCAGTGGACCAGAGACAGTGCCTGGGCTTATGGCATCACTTAAGGAGGAAGACGGAGCCCATATGGCAAAACACCATGAGAAAAGCTTTTGTCAAAGGGAAAAAACAAACAAACCCATGGCTGTGGGATCGATTCTGATTTATAGCGACCCTATAGGACAGCGTAGAACTGCCCCAGAGGGCTTCCAAGCCTGTAAATCTTTATGGAGAAAGACTACCACATCTTTCTCCTTAGGAGCAGCTGGCGGTTTCGAACTGCTGACATTTTGGTTAACAGATGAGCACTTAACCACTGCACTACCAGGGCTCTTTTATCAAAGGCAGAAGGGAGTTTCAAAAAAGGGAGAATCGATTCACATTTCAAATGTGGGAGAAAGGCCCAGTGAAATAGGGATGCAAGGTACTCGTTGCTTTGGTAATTAGGATGCCACTGATGACCACGTTGTTGCCTTCGAGTCAGTGTCAACTCGTGGCAGAATGAAACATTGCCCTGTCCTGGTCATCTTCATGATCATTGGTATATCTGAGTCCATTTTTGTGGCCACTATATATTCTGAGTGTCTTCCAAGCTAAGAGGCTCATCTTCCAGCGCTACATCAGACTCATAGGGTTTTCATTGGCTAATTCTCAGAAGTAGATTGCCAGGTCTTTCTTCCTAGTCTGTCGTAGTCTGGAAGCTCCACCAAAACCTGTCCACCATGGGTGACCCTGATGGTATTTGAAATACTGGTGGCAGAGCTTCCAGCATCGCAGCAACATGCAAGCCACCACAGTACGACAAACTGACAGGGTTGTGGGTGGCTAACAACCGTAGGCAGAGTGTTTTTAATAGGGTGGAGGAGGTGGAAGCTGAGCAATGGGAGCCACAAATGGCCCCATGTCCTCTCTCACCTGCAAACCTTTACACATGTCGTGTCCTCTGCCGCCACCTTTCCACGAGCCCCATTCCCCATCCCTTCATTTGCAAACCTTGCTTTGGAGACTGCAGGCTTGCCTGTACCTCGTCCCCACCTTGCGGGGGGCCCTGGGGCCAACGAGGGCAGGTGGGGGTAGAGAAAAGGCCTTGCTTTGCTTGGTTCATGAACGCTGGCTCTAACGGACGTGCAGGGACTCCATCCTCTGCATCCAGGACAACGTCCGCTCCTTCATGAACGTCAAGCACTGGCCCTGGATGAATCTCTTCTTCAAGATCCAGCCCCTGCTCAAGAGTGCGGAGGCAGAGAAGGAGATGGCCACCATGAAGGAGAACTTCAAGAGGGCCCAGGAAGAACTGGCCAGATCCGAGGCTCGCCGGAAGGAGCTGGAGGAGAAAATGGTCTCCCTGCTGCAGGAAAAGAATGACCTCCAGTTACAGGTCCAGTCTGTAAGTACCTGCTACCTGAGAAAGGGGAACCCGGACTCAAGGATAGAAAAGAAGCAACACTGAGGCCCGCCGTTAGGTATCTATTCAAGAGACGGTGATGCCACCCAGTGGTCGTGACGAGTATCGCCCTGTAATTAACAGGAGGGCTGGCCCTGGAAGTGGTGCCTTCCAGAAAATACGTCTGCAAGTGAATTTCAGCTCCCCCAGATTGATTCCTGTCTTCTATACTGGAATTAGACATATTTTGCTGTGAGGATGAGGGTGACGTGTCTTTCAGAATAAAAGCTGTCCAGAATGCACCAGGACTTTTTAAAAATAATATAAGAAATATTTAAAAATTGTAATAGCCCAATAAAAAATAGAAAGAGTAACACTCAAAATACTTTCAATAGTATGATTATATTCAGATAAACGCATTAAAGGTGCACATTTTGTATTAAATAAACAGGAAGAATGAAAGCATGTATACAGCGTGCCACACTTCGGCAGCGTAATTGTCTCCTTGCCTGACTGCACAGAGTCAAGGTGTTTATAATTTGCCTTTTTTAATAACCCCCAAGTCCTTCTCCCTTTTTCCTTGTGTGCAGTGATTTTCTACACTTTCCCGATCCATACAGTGCAGTTATCAGGGGCACTTTCCCAAGCATGATGGACTAGCAAGCAAGTTTACATCCAGGGATGTTTCTCTTCCATTTGACAGCTGTGTGACCCTGGGCAAGTTACTTAACCTCTATGTGCCTCAGGTTTCTCATCTGTAAAATGGGCAGAGTAATAGTATCAACTTCACAGGGTTGTTGGGACGAATCCAGTGAGTTCATGTTTATAAAGTGCCTGGCTCATAGCTCGTGTAAGTGCTTACACTTGACGGTCTCTTTCCATGCACAAGCCTTCAGCTCCCACCCAGTTCTTAGAATGTTCTCGTATGGGAAGATATAGCCCAGTTAAGTTTAAACAGAAATAGCTAATTTTGGTCTGTCCAAGAGGCTTATTAGGGAGTTTCAGTCACTGATTCCTGTCTGCTTTAACGTTTCTGGGCAGTGGCTTGAGGAGGCAGGGCTAAGAAGACTTGGACAGAACTTCTCCACTGAAGGTCAAAAGGCAGTGATAGTTTGGAAATATTGGTCAGCTCGTGATGGCACCTGCAGCGGGTGGGCTGTTTTGTAACTGGCAGCAGTGGGAAGAGGGAGACGGTCGAACCTCTGAATTTGGCAAATTTGTAAAGGCCCTGTTCTTTAAAGTGAACTTGTAACTTCACAGATGGCTCTGTTTGGAATTATTTTCTGTGAATTCCTTTTAAGTGAATGATGTCTGTATAGCTAAAAAATAAAGTCAAAGCGTATAGATGATATCCAAGTGTACGCGCACGCGTGTGGCCTGTGTGCGTGTGCGTGTGCGCCCCATTCCTCGGCCTCGCTCTAGAAGACAGGCTTGTAGGAGCGGGCCCCTTTCCTCCCGGGGCTTGCCCAGAGGCTGATCAAAAATGTTAATGGTCTGGTCTTCTCAGGAAACTGAAAATCTAATGGACGCTGAGGAACGGTGTGAGGGGCTCATCAAAAGCAAGATCCAACTGGAAGCAAAAGTCAAGGAGCTGAACGAGAAGCTGGAAGAAGAAGAAGAAATAAACTCTGAGCTAGTTGCAAAGAAGAGGAACCTAGAAGATAAATGCTTCTCTCTCAAGAAAGACATCGACGACCTGGAGCTGACCCTGACAAAAGTGGAAAAAGAGAAGCATGCCACGGAGAACAAGGTGGGGAAAGCCCGGGGGTGCCCACAGATCCTTGAATAATCCTTACTCCAGCTTTACTCCTCCCGCATCAACCCCAGCATGGCCTGGAAGTGAGACGCAGGGACCGAGTACAAGGATAGTCAGCCACTTACTGTCGAGCTGACCCCAACTCATGAAGACTCCGACTCGTGGCAACTCCACGTGTGTCAGAGTAGAGCTGTGCTCCATGAGATTTTCAGTGGCTGATTTTTTGCCGTGAGATCTTCCGAGGCACCTCTGGGTGGACTCGAACCTCCAACCTTTTGGTGACACAGCTGAGTGAATTAGCCATTTGCACCACCCAGGGATGAAGGGTAGTTAGATCCCACCAAGCTCTGTCCCCAGTCCTGTTCTCTTCCTAGCAAGCTCTTCTCAACCCTCCTCCCGCCTCCCGATTCATGTCACGGATTTCTTGCTCTGACCCTGCCTCGCAAAGCCGAGAGATCTTTGTGAACAAGGACTGTTTGACATTCATCTTTGCCTCTCACAGCACCTAGCACAGGGGTACAAACCAAAAACCCAAACCGTTGCCATCGAGTCAATTTCGACTAATAGTGGGGAGAGCAGAATAGAACTGCCTCGTAGGGTTTCCAAGGAGTGGCTGGTGGATTCGAACTGCCAACCTTTTGGTTATCAGCCTAGCTCTTAACCACTGTGCCACCAGGGCTCCAGCGATGAAAATGCCTACAGAGGCTAGGCAGAAAGTGAAGGGGCAGACACTGAAGGAAGCGGAAGCTGGATGACCGTGGGCAGAGGTGCGAGGGCACAGGAACCCTCCCGCGTTGTTGCTGGGGCGTGGTCTGATGCAGCCCTCAGGAGAGCCGCTGGAGCCGTTCAGCCAAAGTCAAAGTACTTATGCCCCCACCCAGCGGTTCTGCTCCCGGGTTAGACCAAGGAGTCCTCCCACAGTCCTCACAGGGACATGTACGAGGGTGTCAGTGGCAGCATTGCTTGGGGCGGGGGACAGTCCGAAGCAATATCAGGGTACCCCTGGGGAATGGAGAGGTAGGATGTGGTGACTGCACACCAGGTGTGCTCTGCAGCCATCAGAAGCAAACAGCTCGTGCACACAGGGCATCAAAGATGGCTATTAAAGACCTAGGACTGAGGAGGGAAAACCGTAAGAAATGAAATGCCCAGCACCACACTATTTGTGTAGACTAAAGTTATGTGCACTGGATACAATATAAACATTTTACAAAAATACATAAATGCACACGGCATGGATTATAGTGAACCGGTTGCCCATGAGGTAGAGTAAGAAATGAGGTCAGCCGGGTGTAAGATGATAATGGCAGCTGACACTCAGCTTCCGTGTTGAACAGACAATTGGCAGGAGTGGAAAGTGACAATAGGGAGGGGTGGAGACTGCGGCCAACTTGCCCTGTCCACAGGTGGCTGCCACTACTCGGCTCCAGCCAGCTGTTGCCAGGTGGGAATATGAGCCCAGCACTGCCAAAGCCTCTAAGTTTCTCTGAGAAAACAGAGATCCAGATTTTACATGAAATCTCATTATTTTTCCATGTTGGTGACTTATTCAAAAACTGCAAATCCCTTCGTGGCCTAAGGAGAAGATGTCCGTGGCTGGATTCAGCCGTGGGTCAGGAGTTAGCAACATCTGGTCTGGGAGAATTTCGTACGTGAAGAAAGGTTCAGCTTAATAGCCTGAAGCTGCACTCTTGGTGCCCGTGTCCCGCTTCCTGACAACGCAGGGTTCCCATTCTGGCTTTTCTTCATAGCATCTCACGTCTCCCCTTCCCCCTTCCCCCTGTCTCGTTCTAAACCCCAATCAGCCAGCCTGAGAAACAAATCCCGGGGATGTATTATGAGTGGATATAGACTGATGTTACCTTTCAGAGGTAGCACATTTGCATTTTAATGGCAACCTTCCTTCTAAGACATAACTCCCTCTTTAAAGGAGTAACCCTAATGAGAGGATTCGAGGCACTGGGATAAGCCAGTGGGGACCGTAAAGAACTGACAGGCCGCCAATTCCAGAATCACACAGCCAGTGCCTGTTGTGGAGGGAAAGAAGCAATAGCAAAGAGAAAAAAAGTGAAGAAAAAGGAAGCAGTAGTCTTTGTTGGGAGCTTCCAGCTTAATTGTTTGACTATTAAATTGTGTTGATATTCTCCTAGGTGAAGAATCTCTCTGAAGAAATGACAGCTCTTGAAGAAAACATTTCCAAACTGACCAAAGAGAAGAAATCGCTACAGGAAGCCCACCAGCAAACCTTGGATGGTCTCCAGGTTGAGGAAGATAAAGTCAATGGCCTCATCAAAATCAATGCCAAGCTCGAACAGCAAACGGATGACGTGAGGATATTTTACTGTTCTGTTTTAACATCGATTACTCGAGGAAGCCTGGTGGGAGGGTTCACGTAGAAGGCAGGGGTTGGAAGCCCAGGCTCTGGAATCAGAATCCCCGAGTTCGAATCTCAGCCCCACCTGTGAGCGAATTGGGACCACTGAGCGAACCGCGTAGCCCGCGAAGCCTCAGTTTCTGTACTGTGCCGTGAGACTACAGTAGCTTGACCGCAGAGGGTCCCCACAGAAAGCTCAGCACACAGGAAGTGATCAGTAAAATGTTAGATGATGATACTGTTGTCTTCGCCATCATCATCATCATCATCACTGGCATCCATCTGTAGGTCATTCAGCTTCCAAAAACTCCACTCCTGTTCTAACATTATTAAACAGCAGCCCCATTTGTGGACACGAAAGTTATTATTTCCCCCGAGCATGTTACATTTTTGTCCTTGATGTAAGAGCCAGGTTTGAAGTGTTCAGATTTTATGCATGACTGTGGCTAGAGCTTTTCCAGATCGCTATAGTTTTCCTGAAGCCCTTGTTGTTGTTGTCATTGTTGTTTGTTGCCCTCAAGTCAGCCCCCAGCTCATAACCATCCATGAACAGTGGGACAAAATACACCTCAGCCATGCACCATCCCTGAGATCAGTTGCAGATGAGACCACGGTGATCCATAGGGGTTTCACTGGCTGATTTTCAGAACTAGTTTGCCAGGCCTTTCTTCCTAGTCTCACCTTAGTCTGTAAGCTCCTCTGAAACCTGTTCATCATAGCAACACACAAGCCTCCACTGACAACGAGTGGTGGCAGCACATGAGGTGCGTTGGCTGGGAATCAAGCCCAGGTCTCCCTCATGGAAGGTGAGAATTCTACCACTGGACCGCGATATTCCTTTCCCCACACCCATCCCGAGTACACACACGCGCACGCACACTGAATTCCTTACCTAAATCCCCCAGGGCTGGCTGACAGAGGGGGATGAGTGCCAGTGTCCACTCCAGGGCATCACAGGCACAGCTGTAGCAGCGGCCGTCCACCGACACACCTTTGTCCTGTGCATGCAAGAGTACACAGTACGGGCACCACGTTCCTCTGGGAGACACGGGCTGGAACAGGTCAAGTGGAAATGGGCTGAAAGAGGCCCTGGGAGCACCCTGGGAGACCCAGGCCCCTGTGCTTGCCTTTGCAGGAGAGGAGGAGGAGAGGCAGCAGGAGGGCTTGCTTCTTTTGAGGCAGACACTCGCAGCCAGCACCCGCTGGGAAACCAAGGAAGGAGGCCACAGGCCACAGGAGTAACTGCACAGGGTGCAATGCTCATTTTCTCAGCAAGGTCTCAACCTTTCCACTCTGTCTTCCCAGCTCGAGGGCTGCTTAGAGCAGGAGAAGAAACTGCGGGCGGACCTGGGGAGACTGAAGAGGAAGCTGGAAGGAGACCTGAAGATTTCCCAGGAATCCATTACAGATCTAGAAAACGCCCAGCAGCAAATGGAGGAGAAACTGAAGAAGTAGATATTTCATTTTCTCTCTTTGTGTCTAAGCCATAAAGCAGCCCCTCCTCGCCTCCTTAAAAGGCTTATATTTCATGTTCTTTAAAAAAAAAAAAAAATCTATTTGCAGGAAAGAGTTTGAAATCAGTCAGTTACAAACCAAAATTGATGGTGAACAAGTCCACAGTTTGCAGTTACAAAAGAAGATTAAAGAATTGCAGGTAGACATGTCGAATCCTTTCCTAATCAGGAAAACCCCTCTGCAAGTACCCCTTGCCCTTTTCCACTTTGCTTCTTTAGCTTCTTCTTCTCTGTCTCTCATTGGAGCTCTAGACAATATTCTGTCCTTTCCTTTAGTTCTTGAAACTAACGTTTTAACTTTCTAAGTAGCACATAAGTAAATTTCCTTGAAAAGAATGAAAATATTACCAATAAGGTGAAATATTATTTATAAGGGCTCTTTGTTCCCATTTCCCAGGACCCTTCTCAGAAGTAACTACCAATTTCAGTCGGCTGTGCATCGTTCTCCGCCTTTTGCCATAATTTTATGTACACATTTAAGACCCAAAGAAAATATATAGGGTATATACACATGCAAAAAATTTGCTCTTGCTCCTTTATTTTTTAGTAGAAATGTTATCATACTGAAAGTGTCATTTTGCTATTTGATCTTTTCATGTGTAAGGTGTTCTGCAGAGCTACCCATGGTAGACAGGGGTCAATATCTAACTGCTTCATGGACTTCTAGAGCATGGCTCCTTCACAGTTGATTTGGCCGTTCCCCTATTGATGGACATTGAGGTTGTTTCCAAGTGTTCTCATTATCGTAATTGACGCCCTGGGTGGTGTAATTGGTTAACATGCTTGGCTGCTAACTGAAAGGCTGGAGGTTTGAGTCCACCCAGAGGTGCCTTGGAAGGAAGGCCTGGCGATCTACTTCCAAAAAATGAGCCATCGGAAACTCAATGGAGCATAGTCCTACTCTGACACATATGGGGTCGCCATGAGTAGGAAGTGGCTCGGAGGTAACCGGTGGCTTTAATGTTACAATGTCTTCTTTGCTTTGTGGTCTCGAGCTCCCACTCCTCTGCATCCAGCCCCTCCCAAAATCCCTCCCCCCGCCCCAGCATTCCTAACACAGTGACCCTTTCAGGCCCGCACAGAAGAGCTAGAGGAAGATATTGAAGCTGAACACACACTCAGAGCCAAGCTTGAGAGGCAGCGCTCTGACCTGGCCAGGGAGCTGGAGGAGATCAGCGAGCGGCTGGAAGAAGCCAGCGGGGCGACTTCCGCCCAGGTTGAGCTGAACAAGAAGCGGGAGGCTGAGTTCCAGAAAATGCGCAGGGACCTGGAGGAGGCCACCCTGCAGCATGAGGCCACGGCGGCCACCCTGAGGAAGAAGCACGCGGACAGCGTGGCTGAGCTCGGGGAGCAGATAGACAACCTGCAGCGGGTCAAACAGAAGCTGCAGAAGGAGAAGAGCGAGCTGAAGATGGAGATGGACGACATGGCCAGCAACATTGAGACCATCACCAAGTCTAAGGTACCTGGCCCTCCTGCTCCTGGCAAACGCAAGGCTGCTGTATGCACCTGCCTGGTGGGCACGTGTGACTTGATGTCGCCCATACTTGCTGAGTGTTCTAAACTGAAACCCCCTTCCCCATTTCTGCCTGCTCCCAATTCCCCAAATTCACTCAAGTCATTCAAAAACCAAGATGCTGCCAAGTCTATTCTGACTCATGACAAGCCCCTGTGTGTCAGAGTAGGATTCTGCTCCAAGGGGTTTTAAATGGCTTATTTTTTGGAAGTAGACTGCCAGGCCTTTCTTCCAAGGTGCCTCAGGTGGACTCAAACCCCAACCTTTGGGTAAGCAGTGGAAAGCATTAACTGTTCTCACTAGCCAGCAACACCAAGCTTGATCTAATGATCTTCCACAGCTCAGCATCTCATCCTCCTTTCAGAGTCTTTCAGAAAGCTTGCCATCCATCTGGCATTTTCTAGAACTAAACCTGTGGATGGGTTGCACAAAGGGCCTGCCTTCCTGGAAATGGTTTTCTACACAGAACCTTCTTAGCCCACACAGTTACTCCCTGGAGGCATAGCCCACGTGAATTTATGCACATGCGGTAGGGTGGATCCAGGTTTTGTGGGACTCGAAGTATTTAACACTTGGGAGGGGAAGAACTCTTTAAGAAAAAAGTATACAAAATTAGGAATACAAAATTAAGTATGAATGTAAATATTTATTTTGAATGAGAAAAATGAGTCACAAGTTACTGGAATCTCAGGATTTGAGTCTCGTTCTTCAGAGGACTCTTTAGGCCATTTGCCAGAAATGCTTACTAAGAAATGCATTCTCATTGAGATGGGTTCTTCTCTCCACCTGGAACATTCTACAGCTCCCAAAACTGGGGCCTATGCAAGTGAGAGGCCCTGAAGCTTAAGCTTTACGAGCTTCATGGAAACCTGCCTCTGCATATGGTTTCAAAGCAAAGCTTTCCTCACAGAAAGACTAAACTAGATTTAAGAGAGCTGCCCTCATTCAAGGGATGCTCTGAGCTAGACTTGGGACTGCTCAGCTGGGCTGGAAGAAGCAGTGACTTCAGATGTGAGGCTGTGGGCCGCCTGCAGAGGTTGACCAGATCAGAGTGTTTGTCTGGAAAAGGAGTGTCAGGTGTGAATCAGAGAGTTAAAATGCACCTTGCTGTCCTTATTTAGGGTCTGAGTTCACTGTCCTGTGCTTGCTTTTGATTTCTTCCTTGCTCCCTACCCACAACCTACTGACTCTGGGTAGTGACTCCTTTTTTCTTTTCTGGTTCCCCATTTTTCTGCCCTTTCTGTCTTTCTTGTTTTTTTCCTTCCTCCATGAAGTTGTGTCTGTATGTATCCTCTCTCCCCCTTTCACTGCAGGGTGGCAGGGTTGGCTGGGTTAGAAGAAACTCCACCCTCAGCCACTTGCTATCCTGGGGCCACCCCTTCCTGACAGCCTCCCTGTATCCATAATTTTTTATGTTCTCAGTTATCAATTTTAAAATTCAGTGAAAGAATTTTATGTTGCTTTATTTTTTTTATAATTTGTTATATCCTTTGATTTTCTTCCTTGTGAGTCAGCTCTTCTTTTTCAAATATCCCTGATTTAGTTTATTCATGCTTGTATTTCATCTTCTCAGAGGGACCCTAAGTCCCCCTGGGGGCTTCTTTTGAATCAAATATTCCTGCCTCTTCTGCTGCCACCTCATGCTTCCCAATTTAAGGAAAAATAGATGCTCAGTACATTTTATTTTATATCATATGGGATGGGGGTAGAAGGGAAGAGGCCTGCAACATACACATGGTTTTTGAACATCTTTCATAGAAATACAGAGCACCTAGCAGCTGGGGAGATGAGTCCTTCCATACCACTTCCACCACAGGGCAACCTTTTGTATTATATTATTAATGACATTCTTAACACCGTTACCTGAATTTACTGTTTGCAAACACATAAATCAGAGGGTAATATTCACATGGCAACAGAATTACTTATAAGATCACAGGTTTCCTTTGAGTAGCATGTTCTCAAAGTAACATATTTACAAATCAGTAAAATACTTATCCACCAACAGCTCACACTCCAAGCTATTGACAATTAAGTAGCAATCATAAATAAAAATAAAGCAAATCTGAAATGATTATGATTTTTTAAACCAATCTTTATGTGTTCTGTATTTTTATTTTACCGTGTAAGAAGCTAAACTAACAAACTGTCCAGTTCAATACTGGGCATCAGGAACTCACATTTTCCTATACATGTTGACATCTTTTTAAAGAGTAACATGGAAAGAATGTGCCGGACCATGGAAGACCAATTCAATGAACTCAAAGCCAAGGATGACCAACAGACACAGTTGATTCATGATCTGAACATGCAGAAGGCACGACTGCAGACCCAAAATGGTGAGGACGAGTTCAGCTCTGTGGTCAGTCTGGGGCTCTGTGGTCCAGGGAGAGGGAAGCCAACCAGCACTGACGCTGGGGGCACATCTGCTTGTTAGGAGAGCTGAGCCACCAAGTGGAAGAGAAGGAGTCTCTGATTTCACAGCTAACCAAAGGCAAGCAGGCCCTTACCCAGCAGCTGGAGGAGCTTAAAAGGCAACTGGAAGAAGAAACCAAGGTAAGGACGCCTCTCACGTGGAATGGCAGCAACGGATGTTGTTACTGTCAGTTGCCATCGAGGGGCTCCGATTCGTGGCAACCCCATGCGCAGCAGAACGAAATATTGCCCAGTCCTGAGCCATCTTCAAGATTGTTGGTATACTCGAGTCCATTATTGCAGACTCTGTATTTTGAGTGCCTTCCAACCTAGCGTGCTCGTCTTCCAGCACTAAATCAGACAATGTTCTGTTGTAGTCCATAAGGTTTTTATTGGCCAGTTTTTTGGAAGTAGCTCACCAGGCATTTCTCCCTCGTCTGTTTTAGTCTGGAAGCTGCACTGAAACCTGTCCACCATGGTGACTCTGCTGGTATTTGGAATGTCAGTGGCATAGCTTCCAGCATCTTATCAACACGCAAGTCACCGCAGTACCACCAGCTGACAAATGGGTGGTGGAGTCAGAAAGAACCTAAGAAACCAGGCAGTATGACCTCTTCTCCCATCAAGTTGGCTGGAGGCAGTACTGCCTCAGGAAGCCTGATGCTTCTCCTCTGTGCCCTACAGTGTGGTAGGAGCCTATTGTTTGAGGCTAGAGGACCTTGGTACTGGATCTCTTTTGTCAGAGCTGGAAAACTCTACCAGGGTATCTATCCTCCAGGCACCTCTGTCCCCCACGGGGTAGGCTGATAAACTCTCCTCTCCAGCTAGGGTTTCCACTCCCCATCACTGCACTATCTGGACCATTCCTGCCCGCATGTATTCGTTTACTCTGTCCAGCAATTCCTCCTAGCCACTTGAAATGGCCTTTCTCCTTCATCACTCCTCGTGTACCACCCGTTACAAAAAAAAAAAACAAAAAACCATTGCCATCAAGTTGATTCCGACTCATAGCGGCCCTATAGCGACCCTATAGGACAGAGTAGAGCTGCCTCAGAGGATTTCCAAAGAATGGCTGGTGGATTTGAACTGCTGACCTTGTGGTTAGCAGCCAAGCTCTTAACCACTATACCACCAGAGCTAAACACCCAATTTTAATCTCCCGTCCTCCAAACAATCTGCATGATTTTCAGGGGCATTCTTGGGACATTTGCATAAATACAAACATCATTACCATGCCCTTGACTTCACTGTGCAGATATTTATGTTTACAACACATGTCTCCCCAGTGATCTATACAAAATAATTTTTCCCCACCATGGCAGCTAGAAAGGAGTCCTGGTGGCACAATGGTTAAAGCGATTGACTGCTAACCAAAAGTTCGGCAGTTCAAAATCACCTGCAGCTCTGCAGGAGAAAGATGTGGCAGTGTGTTTCCATAGAGACTGACAGCCTTGGGAACCCAATGGAGTTGCTGAGTCGGAATTGACCTGACGGCTGTGGCTTTGGTTTTGAGGATACTACCTAGAACAGTGCACACAGCAGGTGCTTAGTAAATGCTGCTAATGTGTGTCCGAGCATTCAAGTAGGAATCCAGGAACCCACAAGATGGCATAAATGTAATTCTGAGTGTGCCATGCACCGCCCAAGACATATAGGGCAACCTTTTGGAATCCCCCCAAGCTCCACCTGCCTCTTCCAGGCTACATTTGTGCCTCATCCATCTTTCAGTTATATGGTGTGGTCTGTGGCAGGCTTCGTGGGGTGGGGGCAGTGAGAACCAGAACCTGAACGAGTAATGAAAAGGTCACTACAGGAGAGAAAGTGTCCCCTGGTGGGGACATAGTAACAGCTAAATTTTCCTTCAAATAGGTTTGCTATTTATTGGTGTTTTTACAGGGATGAAAATGTCCTAATTACTGTACCAGGTCAACAGAGCTCTTTCTTTGATGGTGGTACCAAGGGTGTTTTGTGACCATTAGGTTGAACCTAAACTGTCCTTCTGTCCAGGCTGGGGTGAGGGAGGAAATCTCTGGATGTGTCCCTTCCTGCTTGGGAAGAGGAGGTGGTGACCGGTGTGGGCACAGAGCCCACTGGTGGCACCATATATGCTCCTAGGTTTTACACAGTCATAGCATTCCATCCCATCTCATCAAATAACCATAAACAACCCACTGCCATTGAGCCGATTCTGACTCATAGTGACCCTATAGGACAGGGTAGAACTGCCTGGTAGATTTGAACTGCCAAACTTTTGGTTAACAGCCATAGCTCTTAACCACTGTGCCACCAGGGTTTCCTTTCATCAAATAAAAAAAAAAAATAGTGAGATTTAATTCTGCCCTATTCTCCTCACTGCACCAAGGGAAAGGTCTTAATATAGATAACACCTCTTTAGCGTTAGCTTACTTACCTTTTTATGAAATAGAAAAAATAATAACAAAAAAGTACATTTAAAAAAAAGAGAAGAAATACTGTAGAGTAGGCCTCAGGCACAGAGCCCCAGCAAGCAATGGTACTGAGCTAGAAGTTGATTTGTTGTTGTTGTTGTTAGTTGCCATCAAATGCATAACAGAACAAAACGTTACCCAGTCCTGCGTCATCTTCACAACCGTTGCTGTTTGAGTGCTTCCAACCTAACGGCTCATTTCTAGCATTATATTGGACAATATTCTGTGACCCATAGGCTTTTCATTGGCTGATTTTCAAAGTAGATTGCCAGGCCTTTCTTCCGAGTGTATCTTAGTTTGGAAGCTCCGTTGAAACCTGTCCATCATGGCTGACCTTGCTGATATTTGAAACATTTATGGTATAGCTTTCAGCATCCTAGAAACCTGCAAGCCCCTACAGTGCAACAAACTAACAGATGAGTGGTGGAAAAGCTGATAACATTTCCTTATTTCCATTGCATTTATTCTCGTGGTTGCTTCCTGGTTTTGGCAGATGTTAATGGCTTTCTAGTTAATATCGTGTAATTGTTTATTTTTTCAATAGGTATATTTAAATATAATAAAGGAGTCACTCTAAAGAAAATACTGAGTAAATGAACAGGCGATATGCCTATTTGGCAGCACCTGTGAAACCAGCATGTGAATGATTTAAGTTTGGGAAATGCCACTTTAAATGAAAATACCTTGACTGGAGAAATGGTTAAACATTTCTACCGTTTTGTTACCTCTGTGATTCTCAGGCCAAGAACGCCCTGGCCCACGCCCTGCAGTCCTCCCGCCATGACTGTGACCTGCTGCGGGAACAGTACGAGGAGGAGCAGGAAGGCAAAGCCGAGGTGCAGAGGGCGCTGTCCAAGGCCAACAGCGAGGTTGCCCAGTGGAGGACCAAATATGAGACCGACGCCATCCAGCGCACGGAGGAGCTAGAGGAGGCCAAGTACGGGCTCCCACGTTACGGTAGGGAAGATGCCCCAGGACACAAGCAAAGGGACAGGGAACTTTTCCTACCTTATGGAATCTCTCTTCCTCTCCAGGTCCTAGTGTTTTTGTCATTATTCAGATAGTCCCTCACCCTTCCAGAGTCTCCCCGCCCTTCCCCTGGGGAACTATTCATTCCACTTGGCTCCCTTGGTGGCTCCTTGGTGACCTGCTTTGCCACCAAGCATTTGGGGATTCTTCAGATGATACTTAGGTCCTCTCCGTTCATCAAATTCTGGGTCTTACCAAATGACAATTCTTACAGACTGTTCACTGACATTCCATCTGGCAGTTTCCCTAGACCCTCCGAAATAGTTTCCCTTTGGGAAAAAAAGATCTGGTTCTTTAGGAAAAAACTGGCCCAGAGGCTGCAGGAAGCTGAGGAGAACACAGAGGCAGTGAACTCCAAGTGTGCCTCCTTGGAGAAAACCAAGCAGAGGCTCCAGGGAGAAGTGGATGACCTGATGCTTGACTTGGAGCGGGCCAACACCACCTGTGCCACCCTGGGCAAGAAGCAGAGGAACTTCGATAAGGTCCTTCCCCAACCACCTAGTGGTAGATGTGATAAAAAGTGACAGCCTTTCACACTTGGGTGTGTGCATTGCAAGTATGTTCTGGGAGCCTCTTAAAGTACAGCATCAGTTCCCAGCTTTGGGGATTTGAGATGCCTCATAGAAGCGTCTGGAGTCCCTAGGGGGCAGTGCAAACAGTTAACACGCTCAGATGCTAACCAAAAGGTTACTGGTTCCAGTCCACCCGAAACACCTTGTAAGAAAGGCCCGGCAATCTACTTCAGAAAGATCATAACCACTGAAATCCCTGTAGAACACGGTTCTACTCTGACACACATGGGGTTGTCATGAGTTGGGGTCAACTTGAGGCAACTGGTTTACTGGTGGATGACTCTACTCATTGCCGTAGAGTCAATCGTCACTTATAACGACCCTGTAGGACAGAGTAGGGCTGCCCCATAAGGTTTCCAAGGCTGTAATCTTCACAGAAGCAGACTGCCACACCTTTCCCCTGCAAAGCAGCTGATGGGTTCGAACCACCAACCTTTCCGTTAGAAGCTGAGTGCTTAACCACCGCACCACCAGGGCTCTTTGATGATTCTATGCTTCTGTAATATTCCCTCCAAGTGGAATCTTATTTTTAGTTAAAATGAATTCAGATTCCTTTGAGACTGAAATATCTCTAAGAACGCAGCAGATCACCTGTAAGGATTTCAGAGTTTGGGGCCACCCTCTTTCTTTGGTGCCCAAGGATGGTAGAGTGAAACCCTGGCATGCTGACAGCCCTTGTTGCCTGGGGTTCCCCCAAGTTCCCTGGCCCCTTCTGCTTCCCACACATCCCTTTGTCTTCTCCTAGATCCTTGCAGACTGGAAGCAAAAGCTAGACGAAAGTCACGCTGAGTTGGAAGCTGCTCAGAAAGAGTCCAGGTCCCTCAGTACTGAAATCTTCAAGATGAAGAATGCCTACGAGGAGGTGGTAGATCAGTTAGAGACCCTGAGGCGGGAGAACAAAAATCTGCAAGGTGAGCTCTCTCCCAACCCGCAGCATGTGAGATTTCCCTCGTCTTCCTGGCCCCATCCCCGTTTGTCACGGTCACCTCCAAACACCTCCTGCATCCCACAGCCCCACAAAATCCCCACCCACCCGGCTTCACATTTCCATAGTTTTACCTCACAGCCCAGATCCCCTCAATGTAAAACACTGATGCCGAGAGGCCAAGTCTCCTTTTGGAAAACTGAGGGTTCCGTGGCTTGCTAAGCACCCTGCTACGTTAGAGAACAAGGCCTTGCGGGGATTCTGGCTCTAAGTGGCTTTGTGTCCCTGGGCGTGTCATTCAACCTCTTAGGACCTCAGGCCTGACCTACAAGTTAGAATATCAGACACTATGCCCTATAGAGTCCCTTCTGGTTCTAGAAGACTATGATTCTATGCATTTGCTCTGGCTTTCTTCTGTGGTCCTCAATGTCACTGTTCTGAATACTTGTGCAACTTTAAGGTCATAAAGTATTCTCGTCACTGCTTTCTCTGCATAGTTCAGGTGAGGCAGCCTATCCGTGTCTTGCCAGCACCTCACCTGAATGGTTTCACTCCATCCTCTAGCCTATATAAATATCCTGAATGAATCACCTGTGCCCACATTGTCTGGCAAATGTGTATGCTGTAAACTGGAGCCTAAATCGAGCCTGTCCTTTGCAGAAGAGATTCATGATGTAACCGAGCAGATTGCAGAAACTGGCAAGAATCTTCAGGAAATGGAAAAGACCAAGAAGCAAGTGGAGCAAGAAAAGTCAGATCTCCAGGTTGCCTTGGAGGAGGTGGAGGCAAGTGTCTGGGACAGGACAATTTTGAAGGCCAGAAGAACAGGAACTGATGGATGGAGGCTGAACTCGGCCACCCCCCTGGGGTCCTTCCAGCCAGCAGACTCGATTGGGAAGAATGTCTACTAGAGCTGGCACGGCTGTGCTCTGCAGCTTCGTGTCCTGGATTTCCTCTAGTCCATCATATTTCCCCTTTTGAAAATGAAAAAAGCATTTCATTACAACCTCAGGAAGCAAAGCAATCTCAAAGCAGTCTATGAGCCTGGCTGAATCCCCCAGCTTTAACATACGGTTACAGTCAGTGATCGCCCTTGGCTGTTAGGAACGTTCTGTAGTCAAAATGGACCCCAGGAGCCTATGGGTGGTGCAAACGGTTAAGCACTCAGCTACTAACTGCAAGGTTGGTGGTTCAAAGTCATCCCTAGGCACCTTGGAAGAAAGGCCTGGCAATCTACTTCTGAAAGACGATAGCCATTGAAAACCTATGAAGCTCTGATCTACTTTGACACACATGCGCTTTCCACGAGGCAGAATCTACTGAATAGTAACTGGGGGCAGGGGGAAGTGTACCCCAGACTCTCCTGTTGTAATCAGTTGTGGCCAGTGCAGGGCATACGGTTGAGATATTTCTAGGGAAATTTGAAAGACGGCAGAATAACAGTGAGCAATTGCCGGATCAATATAGCATATCCTGTCATTTTCAGAGAACAGGCCAGCACCTGCTTTATGGTCATGATTAAAATACCAGTTACCTACCAGTTACCAGATTCCATCCAACTCATGGTGATCCCTGTGTGTGAGAGTAGAACTGTGCTCGTATGGTTTTCAGTGGCTGATTTTTCAGAAGAAGACTGCCAGGCCTTTATTTTGAGGCGCCTCTGGGTGGATTCAAACCTCCAACCTTTCAGCTAGCAGCTGAGCACATTACTAAGTGCACCACCCAGAGGTACCATTATAAAAGCAGACATCCTCAATAAAATTTCCACTAATTTAAAAAGGATTCTTTGTTAATAACAGGACGTTTTACTCTGAGCTTCCTTACCGTTAGGGACATTGGGAGCAAGTCATCTGAGCTCTCTGAGCCCTGTGTCTTCTGTAAATGGGTAAAGGAACTCTGACTTTATGATAATGGAGATGAAATGCCCGTTGGAGGAAGACGGCTGGCGCTCCCAATGGCTCCCTTGCTCTCCTCAGGGTTCCCTGGAACACGAAGAAAGCAAGATCTTGCGTGTCCAGCTAGAGCTGAGTCAGCTAAAGTCGGAGCTTGACCGGAAGGTCGCTGAGAAGGACGAAGAAATGGAGCAGCTGAAAAGAAACTGCCAGCGGGCAGCTGAGGCCACGCAGAGCCTGCTGGAGGCGGAAAGCCGGAGCCGGAAGGACGCCCTGAGGCTGAAGAAGAAGATGGAGGGAGACCTCAACGAAATGGAGGTTCACCTGGGCCATGCCAACCGCCAGGTGGCGGAGACCCAGAAACACCTGCGCACAGTCCAGGGTCAGCTCAAGGTCAGCAGGCCCTGAAGGCCGCCCGCTGGGCCTACCGGGCCCCGGCCGCCCTGTGCCGCGGGCCTCACTCCTGCCTTCCCCCAAGGGTTCCCAGCTGCACCTGGGTGACGCCCTGAGGAGCAACGAGGCCCTCAAGGAGCGGCTGGCCATTGTGGGGCGCCGGAACGGGCTCCTGGTGGAAGAGCTGGAGGAGACCAAGGTGGCCCTGGAGCAGGCGGAGCGGAGCCGCCGGCTGTCGGAGCAGGAGCTGCAGGACGCCAGCGACCGGGTGCAGCTCCTGCTCTCCCAGGTGTGTCTGCCTCCTCCATGCAGGGCCCCGGGGGCAGCTCGGGGCCCAGACACGCGGTGCAGAGGAGCACAGCCCTTCGCCCCAGACTACCGTTCAGACGAACCCTCTTTAAGCCTCCCTGTGACCTAACTTTGACGGAAGCCCTTTGCACCCCCCAGGGACCCCAGCTTTGACTCTAGATGGACAGACTTCTGAGCTTTCTTTTATCAGACGATAAAACTGCATGCACGTTGCAGAAAAATCAACGAAATGAAAGATTAATTATTGCATGAAGGGATTGGGGAAGGCTTGACAGAGGAGGCGCTATCTGAGAAAATCAGATACTCTTTGGAAATAATTGTTTTTATCGCCTTTATGAAAGTTTAAAAATACAAGCAAATAGAAAAAAAAATCAACCATGTGGTTAACATCTTGGGGTCTCATTTTAATTTCTTGCCTACCGCATTACCCCATTACTGTCCAGTCTTATCCGACTCATAGCAACCCTATAGGACACAGTAGAACTGCCCCATAGGGTTTCCAAGGAGTGGCAGGTGGATTTGAACCGCCGACCTTTTGGCTAGCAGCCAAACGCTTAACCACAGCACCACCAGGGCTCCATTTCCTGCCTGTGTGTATATAAATATTATATTTTTTGTAAAACGTGATCTATCTTTTTACAACCTGTTATTTTCGTTTAACAATATATTTCTACATCTTTAAACAGCCTCCTATAATACAGTGTTTAACGGCAGAAAAGTAGTCCATTCTAGTTGTGTATCGTGGGAATCTGATTTGATCAGTTTTCTGTGCTTGGCTATTTTAGGTTGTTCCCAATAAAAAATTCTTACTAAAAAAATTATTAGAATGCTATGATGAACTTTCTTTTAACTAAATTTTCACATACATCCATGATTATTATTCCCTTAATATTCCTAGAAGTAGATAAATTCCTAGAAGTAAAATTTGAGGTTTGAAAGAGTAAAGACGTTGGTAATATATTGCCGATTGCTCTTTAACAACGTTGTCCTAACTTCTTTCCATTGGGAAAATACGTGAGCGTGTTTTCTATAAATTTTCCAAGACCCTAGTATTTTTTTAATTTTTACCAATTTAATTATTTAAAAATAACTCATTGGTTTATTCTTATTTCTTTGATTACTAATGAGGTGTAGCATTTTGTCACATTTGTTGGTCGTTTGTATTTCTCCTACTGTGTTTTACCTATTTGTGTTTTTTGCCCTTTTTTCTTATTGATTTGTCTTAATTATATGTTAAGGAAGATTATATCTTTTTAGTAATATACATTACAAATGTTTTCCGATTTGTCATCCCCCTACAATTTCATTTATAGTTTGTTTTTTATAATTAGAATTATTTTTTGTTTTTATATAGTTTGTCAACATTTTCATTCTCCCAATAATCTATCCTTCTTCAAATATTTGAAATTCTACCTTTATTATTATTTATGTACAGTTCTTGGGTCTGTTTGAGGACTTCATTGTGTCAAGAATGAGACGGTATCTAGCAGGTCACCCATGTAAAAATTGAAAAATGGGACATGATCACGATTGACGTCCTTCCCCACACAACCCCCTACCTCCCGAGTGTTTTAAGTGCTTAAATATAACCTACAACACTGATACCTAATTTTCCTTGCTAGAATACAAGTCTGATAAATATCAAGAAAAAACTGGAGACCAACATAGCTCAATGCCAGGCGGAAGTGGAAAACTCTGTCCAGGAGTCCAGAAATGCAGAGGAGAAGGCCAAGAAGGCCATCACGGATGTAAGCCCTGTTCTTGCTTTTCAGAGATGGTGTTTGGAGGTATGAAAAGGGGCTTCTAATTTAGGACCTGTCAAGTAGTTCTCATTTATGACCTACAGTCAGTTAGGGTGCCTTCCTGGACAGATGTGATGAATGAGTTCTCAGTGGAGGTGAAAAAAAAAAATCAAACCAGTTGCTATCAAGTCAATTCTAATATGTGCACAGCAGAACTGTGCTCCTCAGGGTTTTCCAAGTTGTGACCTTCAGAACAGATTGCCAAGCTTTTCTTTCAAGACACCTCAGGGTGGGTTTGAACCACCAACCCTTCAGTTAGTAGCCAAGTGCTTAACTGCTTGATCCACCCAGGGACTCCTAGTGGAGGTGAAGTAAGAAGGAATGCTGAGAGTGATGAGTGATGAGTGATGAGTGCTGGGTTGGTGGCTTAAGTCAGGCACACACAATACCAATAATTGCCACCCTTTGAATCGACTCGACAGCACACAACAATGCAACAACATTCTAGACCTTAACAGCATCTTCTGTGTCCTTGGGGTAGGGATCGGCTGGATGGCCTCTTAATATTTCCTGTGACCTTAACCAGGCAGCCATGATGGCTGAGGAGCTAAAGAAGGAGCAGGACACCAGCGCCCACCTGGAGCGGATGAAGAAGAACCTGGAGCAGACAGTGAAGGACATGCAGCACCGTCTAGATGAGGCTGAGCAGCTGGCCCTGAAGGGAGACAAGAAGCAGATCCAGAAGCTAGAGAACCGGGTAGAGTGGTTTGCGAGGACTCTCTAGAAGGGACGTCTGATTCAACCTCCTTAGCAGAACAATAACCTAGAAATTCAGGTTGTGGGAAAGTGGTTATTGATAAAGTAGATTACAAAGTTAGTTTCAGCAGTACTTACAAAACACTCTGTGAGCCAAATCTCCCACCTGTTCCTCCTTCACTGACCCCTTGCCCCCAACCAAAGAAAACAGTTGCCATCAAGTCAGTTCCAACTCATGGCGACCTCATGTGTGTCAGGGAAGAACTGTGCTCCAGAAAGTATTCAATGGCTGAGTTTTTAGAAGTAGATCACCAGGCCTGTCTTCTGAGGCATCTCTAGGGAGACTTGAACTGCCAGCCTTTAAGTTAGGAGCCAAGCTTGTTACCACCCAGGGACAGCCCGCAACACACACAAATCTATTTTGGCATGCTTATGCCTGAAACAGTGTTTGTTCAAGTACAGTTTTTATATAGATTCATATCCACATAAATGGAAAACTCTCCTTTACAGTAATGTACTTCACAGTGCACTCTTTGGTGTAATTTACATTTTGGACCAACCTTCACTTTGATAAACAATGGCCCATCCCACATAAAATCTGTGGATTCCATTTATCTCCCACTCTTGGGCCTCATTTCCTTCCCAGCTTTTCTAATCTCTAAATGCAACTGACAGTTTTTCATTCCATCCTGAATGGAGGCTGATTAGCGCTCCTTTCTCCAAGTTTAAAAAAACAGTTGCCATGGAGCCCATTCCAACACACAGCAACCCATGAGCATCCGAGTAGAACTGTGCTCCATAGAGTTTTCGATGACTGATTTTTCAGAAGTAGGTTGCCAGGCCTTTCTTCCAAGGTGCCCCTAGATGGATTCAAACCTGCAACCTTTCAGTTAGCAGCTGAGCGCACTAACCATCTGCACCACCCAGGGACTCCTCCAAAAGCCAATCCCCTCATGCTGGACAGCCCTGCTTTTTCTTTCCCTGGAGCCTCAGTATTCTGTTGCTGTAGTTCGGTTCCTTTGCTCATAGTTCCCTTGGTTTCTTGTGCCCTTTGCTTCCCCCTTTAGACCTATGATGGTTTATTTCATTTGTTTGTGGAACAGGCTGCACTCACAGTTGACATTTTTTGAGAAGGACCATGTGGAGGAAGTTGTTAGAATGCCTCTGTTGTCTCAGGGAGAAAGGAAGTAAAAGCATGGGAGGCAGGGAGGGTGAGGAGGAGGTGAAGAGAAGGAAGCAATGTTTCCCAGCAGGAAAGCCCCAAAATACAGCCATGATTTATATTAGCCTACCAAACACATGGTCACCAGGCACCCAGACCCTTTAAATGTTAAGGCCGTAGACAAGTGGTAAGCACCAGGAAAGTTAAAGCTTCCAAAAAAAAAAAAAAAAATGATTTAAGTGATTATTTTTAATTATTCCCAGCCCTATTGCATTAAAATGAGCTTAGGCCTCTCCTTCTCCCTCCTTAGGTGTCCCTTGGTTTATGTCGCATGCCAGCCCTCTATGATTCTTTCATTTCTGGGTCAACAGGGAACCTTCAGCCAACCTCCCGCTCTCACACTGAGGCACCTTGACTGTCCTCCCTTTCCTAGCTGCTCAGTAATAGAAGTTCTATAAGTCCTACAGAGCCCTAAAAACCATTCCCAGGAAAATCATCTTTTGTAGAACCTGCTGGAAGTCAGCTTCCCAGGACGCAGGGAATCTGTTTTGGAACAATGGCCAAAGTAAGCTTCTTCCTTACAACCTTAAAAACCTAGTAAATTTTAAGGTTGATCTAGCCTGTCTCCAAGCCCAGAACCACTCCCTCTGTGTGGCTGCTGGCATTCCCAGTGGAGTGGGGACTGTTGCCGGTTGCCCCTGCTTTGCTCTGTCTAGACGTGGAGTTGGGACCACATTTGGTGACCGGCATTCTCAGTGCCTACCTCTCCCGTCGGAGTCCCTGGGTGGTGCAAATGGTTAGCATGTTCAAACGCTAATGAAAAGGCTGGAGGTTCAAGTCCATCCAGAGGCACCTTGGAAGAAAGGCCTGGCAATCTACTTCTGAAAAAGCAACCACTGAGAACCCTATGGAGCACAGTCCCACTCTGACACACATGGGGTCACCATGACTCGGAGTCGACTTGACAGCAACTTGTATCTCTTCCCTCAAGACTTCAGGAAAGGCAGAAGCGCCTCTGAAGTTAACAGCCCCTGTGTACTGATTCGTTGTTTTAAAATGCTTCCACATCCAACCCTCCTGTGACTCTGCCTGGACCGGCCTCTCCCCACAGCCCCTGCTGCCTCACTGTACCAGAAATCAGGTCCATCACAAACGGTCATGCAGGTTTTGCCTGCAGGAACAAGTAGGGGCTGATGTCCAGCCCGTACCCATTTGCCACGCTATGTGACCCTGGAGGACGGGGTATCTTTTGCAAAGCTCGACCCAGTAGCCAAGCTGTGTGGAGCTGGGGCCACATCTGCCCAAAAGGGCGTCTTGTTCTTACGCAGTCGCTCTGTAGGCTAATGGTGGCTGTGAGAACAACAGTTTGGTTCCTGAGCCCTAGGAGGAGACACCTTTGCAAAACATAATTAGCTGGTCTTCAGTTTACTAAAATGACTTGCACATGAACCGTGAAAGAAGCCTGACTTGAATCTGTGTTCTGGTCACCATACCCAGGTACGGGAGCTGGAAAGTGAGCTAGATACTGAGCAGAAGAGGGGGGCTGAAGCTCTCAAGGGGGCCCACAAATACGAAAGGAAGGTCAAGGAAATGGCTTACCAGGTGGGTAGCCCACAAACCTCGCAAAGGCTGTTGGTCACAGCCAGCAGAAGGAGCGGGGGGTTTGCAAGGTCCTGCTGACATGCCCCGTCTGCAGGCCGAGGAAGACCACAAGAATAGCCTCAGGCTCCAGGACCTGGTAGACAAGCTGCAGGCCAAAGTGAACGCTTACAAGAGGCAGGCTGAGGAGGCCGTGAGTACAGAGGTCCCAGGACGCCCTCTGGTGGAGCCTGGGCTCCCGCCAGCCTGGGTGTCACCACTAGCCCTGATGGGGAGCACGTTCCTGTTGACTTGGGTCCACTGGGTCTCAGACCTGCATCTTCATTTGCAGGCTGTAAACACAGGGACCCCTGCTCTTCCCTCCTCCCTCCCCTGGCCTGTCTTAAGCAAACCTTCCCCATCCCGCACCCCTGTGCTCTCTTGCCTTACCTCATTTGGCATTGCCCCCTGAATCCCCTTCTCTCGCCCCAAGCCTGCCTCACTTGATCCCACCCCACCCTGACTCAGTCTACCCAGCCAAGCCATCACAGCCCACCCTGCCAGCCCCGCCTCCCCTGACTCTCCCTAATCACCTCAGCCCAGCTCATCAGCCCTCGCCGTCCCCTTGGCCCAGCCGTGGATGCCTTGTCCTAATTACATCATCCTACTGCACCCACTCGCCCTGGTCTCAGCCCCCCTGTCCTCCCGCAGCTCTCCTAGCTCCCCCCATCCCATGCCCTCCTCATCAGGCTGCCCCACGGCCTATAATGGGTGGGATCAATACAGGGAAGCAGAAAGGGCTAACCCAGCGCTTCCCCAAGTGTCTTCTGGGAACCCAAGGTCTGACGAATGTCAATAGGAGGAAGCCAATGTTGGAGGAGCTTTTCTACAAAAAAAAAAAATTAGTTTGGGAAACTCTGGGTTAAATAGAGTTAAACTGGTTGGAAGCTCCAAGGTTTCTCAGATTTTGTAGCTCAGCTCTCAAGTGGCAGAGGCGTTGTCAAGTGTCTCACCGCCTACTGTTAATGGCCCCTGGCGCCTTTCCCTGTTCCACAGAGCACCCCATGGACTGGTGCTCCTCTGCCCTAGACAATGGCTGGGTACATGGCACCTTTCCCTGCCCTCTGTCCTCCCCACCCTGTCCTGACCGCAGGGTTAGATGGGAAAAGGATTGGTGCCCATTGGATCAGTACAGCCCCAACAAGACTGGCCAGCCTGGGGGGTACCCAGGAGGTCACATTAGTTGGGAGCCCTTGGGTCACCCTCAGATAGACCTGTACAGTGGGCTTGAGACAGACAGGTGGCACTAGGAGGAGACACAAGACAGGGGGACTCGGCTACTGAGGAGGCACCTCCAGGTGCTTCAGGAGGGCTCTAGACCTGGGTCTCCTCTAAAGGAGCTCTTTGGGGCAAGGGTACATCAGATGGTCCTAGGAGGGGCAGCCACACTAGCAAGGTGACCTCAGGGCAGTATCCATGGTCATGACCTGAGGGCCGTGTCTTTACACCCTGGAGAGCTTGGCCTTGCCTTCCGTCCTCTGCCTTCAGACCACCCAGGGCTTAGCTCTCCTGGCTCCTCTACTCCTCAGGGGGACCCAGGGATGGGGAGCCTCGAAATGAGAGCGAGGCGCTTCATCAGCCTCATACCCCTCCACCTTCCATTCCAGGAGGAGCAGGCCAACACGCAGCTCTCCAGGTGCCGCAGAGTCCAGCACGAGCTGGAGGAGGCGGAGGAGAGGGCGGACATTGCCGAGTCCCAGGTCAACAAGCTGAGGGCCAAGAGCCGGGATGTGGGAAGCCAGGTAAGAGCAGACACCTGGGCATGGCTTCTTCTCAAGGAGTCCCGAGACCCAGGGGCCCAGAGATCACACAGGGAAAGTTTGGAGGCTGCCCATTGGTCCCTGCTGCTGGTCATGCCCTCACAGATGCCACCAACGCAGCAAAGGCTCCTGTGAGCTCAGGCTGCAAGGAGAATGAGCATGAGGTGTGCCAGGGGACAGACACCTCGTCTTCCTGTCTCCTCCTTTGCTAGAGGAGCTGCCAGGAAGCCTCTACTTTTCAGGGGATTTGTTCTTTCCCAGAAGCTTGATTCGTTTGTCTTTACAACCAGCAATGGGAAACGAGGCCATTCTTTAGAGTTTCCCTAAAGTTCCAGACTTTCTAGCTGCGCCATTGGAAGATGGTGCTCAGTCTCCACTTGGTTTGATGCATTTCCTGTGTACACATTGTTTTTCTTACACAGAAGATGGAAGAATGAGGCCCTCCTGATGTGGGTTGCCATTGGACATCTCCCCGAGAGCGGAGGGAAATGTTGTGAGAAATAAATTCTCCTAAGTATTTGAGTTTCTGGCTCCGCCGTGTTTATTATTATGGCCATTTCCTTTCCAAAGGAAAACACCAAGCCACTTGCTGTTAGGTGATTCTGACTCGTGGCGGCTCCATGCCTGTCGGAGTAGAACAGTGTCCACAGAGTTTCAATGGCTGATTTTTTAGAAGCAGATCCCCAGACCTTTCTTCTGACGCATCTCTGGGTGAACTCAAACGTCCAGCCTTTCTGTAGCAGCTGAGCACTTGCAGAAAGTGGATTTAGATTCTTGCACTATTTCGCATGTAATGAAAGTAAAGAGTGGACCACCACTACCACAGCCTCTGTTAGACTGGGCCCAGCACAACTAGGTGGTGCCCAGTTACCACCACCCACTGCTCTCGCAGGGATCACAATAGAGGGTCCCGGATAGAGCAGGAGAAAGGTGTAGAACAAAATTCAAAATTCCGCGCCCCCCCCCCCGGCCCCCCGCAAAAAGGACCAGATTTGCTGGTCTGATAGAGACTGGAGAAACCCCAAGAGTATAGCCCCTAGATGCCCTTTTAACTCAGTACTGAAGTCGCTCTGGAGGTTCACCCTTCGGCCAAAGATTGGACAGGTCTGTAGGGCCAACGATAACACATGAGGAATGTGCTTCGTGATTCAGTCAGGCATATGAGACTAAATGGGCACACCAGCCCAAAAGCAAAGACGAGAAGGTGGGAAGGGGCAGGAAAACTGGACAAATGGAAACAGGGAACCCGGGGTGGAGAAGGGAAGAGTGTTGACACATTGTGGAGTTGGCAACCAATATCGCAAAACAATTTGTGTATTAGTGGTTTAATGAGAAACTAATTTGCTCTGTAAACTTTCACCTAAGGCACAATGAAAAGTAAATAAAGACTGTAAAAGTGTTGCCTCCTTGCCCCAAATAGAAAAGGTGAAGATCCAACTTAATTTCCAAGTAAATCATCAGCTTGCATAAGCATTTCAAAATAAAGACCCATTTGGTCCCCGACACAGCTGGAAAAAATGTAGAACAAATTCTAACTCAAAAAGAAAGACCAGACTTGCTGGCCTGACAGAGACTGGAGAAACCCTGAGAGTAGGGTCCCCGGACACTCTTTCAGTTCAGTAATGAGGTCACTCCTGAGGTTCACCCTTCAGCCAAAGATTTAACAGGCCCACGGAACAAAATGAGACTAAAGGGGCGCACCAGCCCTGGAGCAGGGACTGGAAGGCAGGAGGGAACGGGAAAGCTGGTAACAGGGAACCCAGGTTTGAGAACGGAGACTGTTGACATGTCGTGGGGTTGTTAACCAATGTCATACAACAATGTGTGTACCAACAGATGAGAAACTAGTTTGTTCTGTAAACCTTCACCTAAAGTTCAATAAAAATAAATAAATGGAGACCCATTTGGATAACTATAGCACATTTTCTGACTAGGAACTCATAATTCTTTCAAATTCAGCTCCTCATTTTGTCCCTAAATTAAATTAGAGGCGGGGAAATCGGGGCAGAGATTGACCAAGCACTCTGACTGTAGTTGTCCAGGGCAGAGTGGAGGCTAGACACCCAAGATCTCGGACTCCCAGACTGGTCTACTGAGCAGCCCTGCTCTTTTATCCCATTCCTTTTATGGGCTGGGTCACACACTTCTCCCATACTCAGTGTGTCCTAGGCTGCCATAACAAAATACCACATGCTGGAGCCTGGTGGCACAGTGGTTAAGAGCTCAGCTGCTAACCAAAAGGTTGGCAGTTTGAATCCACCAGTCACTCCTTGGAAAACCTATGAGGCAGTTGTACTCTGTCCTATAGGGTCGCTATGAGTTAGAATCGACTCGACAGCAATAAGTTTGTTTTTTGTTTGTTTGGTTTGGGTGGCTTATAAGAACAGAAATGTATTGTCTCACGGTTCTGGAGGCTGTGAGACTGAGACCAGGGTGTCAGCTGTGGTAAGTCCTTCTGAGGCTTGGGGAGAATCTGCCCGGGCCTCTCTCCTGGCTTCTGGTAGACCCAAGTGTTCCTTGGCTTGCACTGCAGCGTTACATGACGTCCTTCCTGTGTCTCTCTATCTGTTTGTATCTTCTCTTTTATAAGGACACCGGGCATATAGGATTAGGACCTACACTACACAGTATGACCTCATGTTAACCCAACTGATAACATCCTCGAAGATCCAATTTCCAAACAGGGTCACATACTGAAGTACAGGGGTTAGAACTTCAATGTGTCTTTTTCAGGGAACACAATTCAACCCATAACACCCACCCACGGCTTCCCATAGCAGCTGAGCCGGTAATAGGTGCCTCTGAGCTCATTCACTCCTGGGAAGATGGATCTTTGGAAAAGACAAGATGGAGTCCCAGGTACCCCTTACTCCTCCTTCTGGCTAGGATAACTCCCCTCTGCCTGCACGGATCCTCCTTGCTATGCCCTGGGCCAAAAGGTGAAGAAACTATCTGGATATGGAGTTGCTGAGGCTCAAAGTTCAGCCTGAGGCTGGGCCCAGGCACCATCCCCCTGATCCCACTGACTCTGAGTATATTGATTTGTTTACCCTGAAGGGGCATAGAAGGATGGGATAAGGACAGAATTAGTAACCAAGATTAATTGAGCTTCAACCCAATCACTTAACAGCTATAACTGCAGTCTTGGGTTGGTCACCCATAGTTCTCTAAACCTGAGTTTCCTTATTGGCCAAACTGACCTGTACAGTCAGGTGCACGCTCTTTGGATTCCAGCAAACCTGTCATATTCCAGCCGTGTTACCTTCAGCAAGTTATTCTCATCTCTGAGCCTCAACGTCCTACTCTATAAGGTAAAGATAACCATAAAAATCATAAAACCCTTAAACCTGTTGCCATTGAGTTGATTCCAACTCATAGCGACCCTATAGGGCAGAGTAGAACTGCCCCATAGGGTTTCCAATGAGTAGCTGGTGGGTTTGAACTACTGACCTTTTAGTTACCAGCCAAGCTCCTAACCACTGCGTCACAGCAAAGATTAAAACTGGATTAAGTACGAGCTTACTATGTATCAGGCACCGAGATAAGTGTGCTATCCTCCAACATCTTGAAACTAAATTCCCCTTTCTATCTCATCACCAGCCCACCCCATAGGCCTTTGAACACAATGGGGAGTTGAGGAGGATTGACCATGGTTGTGATGACAAGAAACGATTCTGAGGTCACCTTCCTCTACCATCATTAGCACCATCATCATCAACACCATCATCATTGCTGTCACTGTCATCATCATTGTTAAACTTTAGGGTTGGAAGAGCTCCTTAGACGTTATCTAGTCCAATATCTTCATTCTGCAGGCAAGGAAACCAAGGCCAGCAAGGGGAAGTGACCTTCTTAACATCCCTGGGATACCAGTCCCCAGTTTTGCCACTCCACCACATCGTCCTCCCAGTGAGAACAACACTATTTTAAATACACAGGACACTTTGTCAGTCTTCTCAGGCCCATTTTTCTCTTTTCCATCGGAACAAGACTGTCAGGAGATAAGGTCAGTATTCATGTCCTCATTCTCTAGAGGCTTTGCAGACAGGTCATGACTTGCTCGATGTTTTGAGAAGAGAGATGGGATTGCAGCTTTCACACTTTCATGCAGCATGCAGAGTCTCACCATGGTGGGGTCCCGTGCACGGGCGTGGGCTGCCATGGTTGGAGCCCTGCATCCTAACCTGCGGCATCCCAGTTCTGTGCTAGTGACCCTGAGCAAGTTACTTCATGATATTAAGCCTCAGTTTCCTCATGTGTAACAAGGGGTATAACAATCACTTATAGGATCATTTTGAGGAGTAAATAAGAATATACGGGAAGTGCACTTGATCTAGAGACTGACACAAGGGATGCGCCCTGGTAACCCGTGATGACAGTGGACCCAGGTAGAGTTCAGGGCAGGGGCTTTGCTGTGTCTCAAAGGGGCTTCCTCTGATTTGAGAAGTTAACACATCGTACAGCTGGGGGATGTAAAAAAATACCTATGGACTCACTCGTCCCTCACGCCTTGTAATTATCTAGTGCTGCTATAGCAGAAATACCACAAGTGGGTGGCTTTAACAAACGGAAATGTATTTTCTCCCAGTTTAGGAAGCTAGAAGTCTGAATTCAGGGTTCCATCTCCAGCAGAAAGCTTCCTCCCTGTGTCGGCCTGGAAGAAGGTCCTTGTCTCTTTGAGCTTCTGCTCCTGAAAGATCTTTATGTTGGTTTGACATCTCTCTTCTCCCATCTCTGCTTCTCTTGCTTGCTTATTTAAACTCTTTTATATCTCGAAAGAGATTGACTCAGGTTGCACCCTAAATTAATCCTGCCTCGTTAACGTAATAAATATAATCTAATCCTCATTGACATAACCTAACTCTGTCTCGTTAACCTAACAAAGACAACCCATTCTCAAATGGGATTGTAACCATGGGATTTACAACACATAGTTTGGGAGGACACAATTCAATCCATATCACCCGGACAAAGCCAGATCTGAATTCTACCTGCTCAAACACTCTCCAGTTCACTTGGGGCCCCAGGTATCTCTGCATTTATCTGGCTGCCCATATCCCAGCTCTTGGCTCCCAGTTGTTTAAATTAGGAGGGAAAAAACATTTCCAGATCCTTCAGAGAGCATGGAGCCCTAGTGGCACAGTGGTTAAGAGCTTAGCTGCTAACTAAAAGGTCAGCAATTTGAATCCACCAGCCACTCCTTGGAAACCCTGTGGAACAGCTCTACTTTCTCCTACAGGGTGGGTATGAGTCAGAATCGATTTGATGGCAACAAGTTTGGTTTGGTTCACAGTATGTAACAGTATCTTATAAAATATACGTCACCAAAATTCTGATTGTGGAATGGATGAATGAGACGCTTTTATGCCTGGACACCAGACATGCTTTTAGGAGAACTGAATAAAGGCAAGTATATTTTTATTTCACTTTCTGAGGATTGGAAGAAAGAGAAGGGAATGAAGATGAAGTTCATGTACTGAGTTTTCTTCTCCAGCATCCACGCATCAAATTCCATTTGGAAGCCACCAGTGAGTCTTAAGCCCTCTGGCTCTTGGTTTGGGTCCCTCTGGTCCCCCTGACTCGGCTGCAAAGGAAAGAGGCTTGCTTCAGGTCTTCCACACAGTGAGATTGGGAACAAACAGGACCAGAACAAGGAAGCTTGGGTTCCAGTCTTGGCACATCCACACTTTCCATAGGACCTTGGGGATGTCAGGAAGTGCCTCTGAGTCTCAACTTGGGCCTGAAAGCTCTGGCTTTCCTTACCTGTGCAACGGGGCTGTTGACATGTTACCTTGTGACACTCAGCAAAGTGCTTCCTCAGCTACACAGTACTCCCACGTTGAAAGAGCATTGTGCTGCTGTTTTAACAGCACTAGTAATAATGATGATGATAATGCTACTATAATTTTTATTCATAGTAAAATCTGGCCACCAAAACGACTGAGAGCTCCGGGACCTTGGAGAGCAGAGCCTACCTTGACCTACAAGCCTCTTCACAGCAGAACTTTGCTGCCACCTTCTGGCTGTCGAAAGACATGCTTTTGCTTCATGCAAATGGCCTAGAGATTACAGTCGAAGTCTTGAATCAGACATTCAGAATCAGGGATGTCTTTGGGATTCAAGATCATCTTCTCCAGGACCCTGGTTTTTCAGATGAGAGGATTCAGATTCATGATAATAGCTGGTCGCCCATTGGTGATAGTACCAGAGCCAGACACCCCAGGTCTCCCTGCTCCCAGACCAGGGCTCCCTCAACCATATTGAGTGTCCATAGCAGACAACCCTGTAGAACCTTGAGCTAGAGGACTAGGGACAGCCAGGCCAAAAGACAGTGGTCCCTGGCCATTTCCCTGGGAGCAGAGGGCGGGACCGAGGCCAAGGGGCTGCTCCACAGACCTCATTCTCCTTACTCCAGGACTCTCTGCCAGGCTAGGGCAGAAGGGTTGGTCCTAGAGTGGATAGCAGTGCACCTACATAAGCAGCTGCTCCTTGCAGGGCCAGTGACTAGACTCTGAATGCCTCTGAGATGAAGATGGCCCATAGCAATTCCAAAGCGACGTTCCCCGGCCTTGTTCCTAGGCCCAAGACAAAGGATAGATATGTCCACTCTACAACAAGATGCACAAACTCAGGACCTGTGCCAAATACTACTTTCCATTCTATCCTTCATACTCCTTCCACCTTTCTCCACCCTGCTCAGTGCCCCAGGAGGTTGGAATCAATGGACTCCCTTGACTTCTGGCTGTTGGATGGATACAGCCAATAGGAAGCACCACAGGAGAAAAGAGGGAAGGAGGAGGTGTTTATTCCCTGTGTCCTGCCCTGCAGGCAAAGGTCTCCTTTCCTCTCAGGCTTCCCACTCACCCAGCCCTCTCTGTCCCCAGCTCTGGTACCATTCACCCTCGACCCCTGCTTTCTCCTTCAGTCCTAGGGATGGTAATGGAGCCCTACTGATACTTGACTTGGAGTTCTGCTTTGTCCCTGCTTTCCCTACGCTTGCCCACACCTACATTGTATTAATTTGGGTGTGCCATCTATCTCCTGCTGGCACCCTGGCTGATACTAGACTCCTGCTTTGCACCTCTACTGCTCAGTGGGTTGTCCTATGGAGGGGAACCAGCTCATATACAAAGCCTACCTTGTACACCATGAGTGCTACCTTGCTGCAGTGCGTGGGCATCTCCGGTCAGAAATCCCCATCAGATAGGGAATCACACACTCCGCTTCACTGCGCAAGTCAACCAGGCTCAGGCCTCAAGCAAAATCAGGCTTTTCAGGTTGTTTCCAGGTCTGCTTTTCAGTTCAAACCAGAGCTTACCCTCATATTTCTTGAACTCATAAAGAAGACTGTATTTCCATCTGGGAACTAAGTAGGACCAATAGTGTACTGGAACCAGCTCACAAGAGCAAATTATTAAACTTTCAGCAATTTTGTGAGCTATTTGTTAAACTCTTCATGCATCCGTCAGTTTGTCATACTGTTGGGGCTTGTGTGTTGCTGTGATGCTGGAAGCAGGGTCATCCATGGCAGGCAGGTTTCACCTGAGCTTCCAGACTAAGGCAGATTAGGAAGAAGGACCCACTGGTCTACTTCTGAAAAGAATTAGCCGGTGAAAACCTTACAAATAGCAGTGAAACATTCTCTGATATAATGCTGAAAGAAGAGCCCCCCAGGTTGGAAAGCACTCAAAAGACAACTGGGGAAGAGCTGCCTCCTCAAAGTAGAGTCGACCTTAATGATGTGGATGGAGCAAAGCTTTCGGGACCTTCATTTGCTGATGTCGCATGACTCAAAATGAGAAGAAACATCTGCAAACATCCATTAATAATTGGAACATGGAACATATGAAATAAGAATCTAAAAAAATTGGAAACCATCAAAAATGAAATGGAACACATAAACATCTATATCCTAGGCATTAGTGAGCTGAAATGGACTGGTACTGGTCATTTCGAATCAGAAAACCGTACGGTCTACTATGCTGGGAATGACAAATTGAAGAGGAATGGCATCACATTCACCGTCAAAAAGAACATTTCGAGTTCTATCCTGAAATACAGGCTGTCAGTGATAATATCCATACACTTAGAAGGAAGATCATTTAATTTACACACTAACTACTAAGGCCAAAGGTGAAGAAATTGAAGATTTTTACCATCTTCTGCAGTCTGAAGTTGATCAAACATGCAACCAGGATGCACTGATAATTACTAGTGATTGGAATGCAAAAGCTGGAAAGAAAGAAGAAGGTTCAGTAGTTGGAAAATACAGCCTTGGTGATAGAAATGATGCCAGAGATTATATGATAGAATTTTGCAACACCAGCCACTTCTTCATTGCAAATATCTTTTTTCAACAACATAAACAACGACAATGTACGTGGACCTCACCAGATGGAATAAACAGGAATCAAATCAACTACATCTGTGGAAAGAGATGATGGAAAAGTTCAATATTATCAGTCAGAACAAGGCCAGGTGCCGACTGTAGAACAGACCATCAATTGCTCATATTGAAGTTGAAGTTGCTCGTGTTGAAGTTGAGGGTAAAGAAAATCAGAGCAAGTCCACAAGAGCCAAAGTACAAACCTGAGTATTTCTCACCTTAATTTAGAGACCATGTCAAGAATAGATTTGACG
Organism: Loxodonta africana; assembly: GCF_030014295.1. Taxonomy (NCBI): domain Eukaryota; kingdom Metazoa; phylum Chordata; class Mammalia; order Proboscidea; family Elephantidae; genus Loxodonta; species Loxodonta africana. The sequence goes on along the minus strand of NC_087359.1, from coordinate 73,129,483 downwards.
CATTGAACACTAATGACCAGAGACCAGACAAGTTGTGGAATGACATTAAGGATATCATACATGAAGAAATCAAGAGGTCATTAAAAAGACAGGAAAGAGAGAAAAGTTTAAAACGGATGCCAGAACAGGCTCTGAAACTTGCTCTTGAATGTCAAGTAGCTAAAGCGAACGGAAGAAATGATGAAGTAAAAGAGCTGAACAGAAGATTTCAAGAGCTGCTCCAGAAGACAAAATAAAGTGTTATACTGACATGTGCAAAGACCTGGAGTTAGAAAACCAAAAGAGAAGAACATGCTTGGCATTTCTCAAGCTGAAAAAAACTGAAGAAAAAATTCAAGCCTCAAGTTGCAATGTTGAAAGATTCTACAGAGAAAATAATGAATGACGCAGGAAGCATCAAAAGAAGATGGAAGGAATACACAGAGCCACTGTACCAAAAAGAAGTGGTCGACATTCAATCATTTCAGGAGGTAGCGTATGATCGAGAAGAACCGAAGGTAGTGAAGAAAGAAGTCCAAACTGCACTGAAGACATTGGTAAAAAACAAGTCTCCAGGCATTAACGGAATACCAGTTCAGAAGTTTCAACAAACAGAGGCAGCACTGAAAGTGCTTGCCCATCTATGCCAAGAAATTTGGAAGATAGCTACCTGGCCAACTGACTGGAATATATCCATAATTTTGCCTATTCTGAAGGAAAATGATCCAATAGAATGTGGAAATTATCAAACAATATCATTAATATCACACACAAGTAAAACTTTGCTGAAGATCACTCAAAAGCAGTTCCAGCAGTACATAGACAGGGGACTGCCAGAAATTCATGCCGGCTTCAGAAGAGGACATGAAACAAGGGATATCATTGCTGATGTCAGATGGGTCTTGGCTGAAAGCAGAGAATACCAGAAAGATGTTTACCTGCATTTTCTTGACTATGATTGACTGTATGGATCATAATAAATTATGGATAACATTGTAAAGAATGGAAATTCCAGAATACTTAATTGTGCTCATGTGAAACCTGTACATAGAAAAAGAGGCAGTCATTCAAACAGAACAAGGGGATACTGCTTGATTTAAAGTCAGGAAAAGTTTGTGTCAGGGCTGTATCCCTTCATCATACCTATTAAATCTGTATGCTGAGCAAATAATACAAGAAGCTGGACTATATGAAGAAGGATGGGGCATCAGAATTGGAGGAAGGCTCATTAATAACCTGTGATATACAGATGACACAACCTTACTTGCTGAATGTGAAGAGGACTTGAAACACTTACTGATGAAGATCAAAGACCATAGCCTTCAGTATGGATTACACCTCAACATAAAGAAAACAAAAAAATCCTCACAACTGGATCTATAAGCAACATCATGATAAATGGAGAAAAGATTGATGTTGTCAAGGATTTCATTTTACTTGGATACAATCAACACCCATGGAAGCAGCAGTAAAGAAATCAAACGGTGCATTGGGCAAATTTGCTGCAAGAGACCTCTTTAAAGTGTTAAAAAGCAAAGATGCCACTTTGAGGACTAAGATGCACCTGACCCAAGCTGTGGTGTTTTCAATGGCCTCATATGCAAGCGAAAGCTGGGCAATGAATAAGGAAGGCCAGAGAAGAATTGATACCTTTGCGTTGTGGTGTTGGTGAAGAATATTGAATATACCATGGACTGGCAAAAGAATGAACAAATCTGTCTTGGAAGAGGTACAGTAGAATGCCACACACAAGCAAGGACATCAAGACTTTGTCTCACATACTTTGGACATGTTATCAGGAGGGACCATCCCTAGAGAAGGACATCATGCTTGGTAAAGTAGAGGGTCAATGAAAAAGAGGAAGACCCTCGATGAGATAGATTGACAGTGGCTGCATCAATGGGCTCAAGCATAACAACAATCGTGAGGATGGCCCAGGACCTGGCAGTGTCCCGTTCTGTTATACGTGGGGGCACTATGACTTGAGGCCAACTTAATGGCACCTAACAACAACAACAAATTTGTAAACACAGACATTATTAAAAATAAAATTATATAAACTTACAATAAATAAATTACATTTAAAAACAAAGGAAATAACACAAAGTCCCTCTCTTTAAGGTGATCTTGATTAAGAAGAGGAATATGAAGAAAGAAAAAAGTTATTTATAACAAGAGCATTATCGTTGTACTAGACTAACTACCAGTACAAAGGGTGGAGAGAAACGTGACATGTTGTAGCTGAAAGGGATCAGGCATCTCATTAAGGATTGCTCAAGTCCCTGGCCTCAAGCGTCAGGCATCTCATTTAGGATTGCTCAAGTCCCTGTGTTCTTTCTCATTGGCCCCAGGTAATTATAGTCCTGAATGTTTTCCTTTATTTACTCAGATAAATAACTTTATTACCCTGTTTTAGAATTAAAATAATTCAATCTCAGTAATTATGTGTCTATTTTAACTTTACAAGGGTACTAAGAATATAATTTGTCATTATACATTCTTTCATTTTATTCTACTTCCAGTAGCTTCTATATAATAAATGATTAACGTTTGTTTTCTTCTCTAAAATTCACAGCTGTATTGACAATCACATGTAGTATTTGGACTGTAAAATTTTTGCTCCAATATGCAATTTTTGACACTTTTTGGTAAATAAAGTACTTACTCATGAAAATGTTAAGGGAAAAAAAGGAGGGGGTTGGAATAAATATCCCAAACTCATCACTTTCTAATTATTTACTACACTATGCTATTACCTCTCTTCTTGAGCTTATTTGCAACTAATTAAATACATGTGATGGAAATACTTTATAATGGTGTGCTACTTGAATGTCTTCCCAACTCCACACTCAGTGATGTTATGTAGGTAGCTTAAAACAATCGTGGTGGGAAAATTTATACCACAGAAATTGGCAAACACTACAAAGCAGGGCTCTTTGTTTTGTTGTTGCCAATCGTTTACCAGCACACCATTGGTTGAAACCAATGAAATCAAAATAAAAAGGAATCTGCAATTTTGTAAGTAGAGATATTAGAAGGTAGGGCCAATCCTACCCCCCAGGCTCCCACCTGTCCTACTAGGTCAACTGACTCTAGGTAGTAGATTTAAAGGGACTGCTCAGGGTGAGTGACTTGCATCCTACACTGTACCAGGAAGGAGTGGACGAGGGTAAGCATGGGCTATGCTGTTCAAGTCCCGACTTCACTGCTATACTCCGGTCCTAAGAACTCTTTCAGCTGTAACAGGAACTCAGTTCCAAGTGCCTAGACAAGAAAGAAAATGTATTGGTTCATTTAACTGAAAATTCCAAGGGTTTTCCATCTTCAGGCTGACTGGATCCATGCTTTCATGGCTGGTCTAGGTTCTCAGATAATTTCTTATTTCTCTTTCTATCCAGGTCTCAGTTCTGCTTTCCTCTAAATTAACTTTATTGCAGGTAGCCTGCTCCTTTGTGATTACAAAATGGCCAGGCTTATATCCTATATTTTTTGTGTATGTGTGTACATGCGTGTGTGTGTGTGCACATGTGTGGTGAAATATATATAATAACACATTTGCCATCAGTCATTTTTACGTACACAATTCAATGATATTTACACTCCCCACATTTTGCAACCATCACCACTATCCATTTTCAAGTATTTTCATCAACCTTAATGAAACTCAATACCCCTTAAGCAATACTTCCCCATGTTCCCTTTCTACCCACCCCTGGTTACCAAGGAGCCCTGGTGGTGAAGTAGTTAAAGGGGTCACCTGCTAACCCAAAGGTCGGTGGTTGGAAACCACCATTGGCTCCATGGGAGAAAGATGTGGCAGCCTGCTTCCATAAAGATTACAATCTTGGAAACTCTACAGGGTTGCTGTGAGTTGGAATCAATGCAACGGCAGTGGATTAGGTTTTGGTTGGTGTCCACCCCTGGTTACCACTAATAAATTTTGGCCTCTACACATTTGTCCTTCTGTGTCTGACTTATTTCACTCAGCACTATGTTTTCAAGGTTCATCCATGTTGTAGCATGTAGCAGGACTTCATTTGTCTTTATGGATGAATAATATTCTATTGTATGGATATACCACATTTTGTTCATCCATTCATCTGTTGATAGACACTTGGATTGTTTCCATATGTCTTATATCTTAACATTTTGTGTTAGCAGCCTAAAGGAAAGAGCTCCTCTTCCCTAGAAGTTCCATCAAAAGCCTCAGGGTAGATTCTCATTGGCTCTAATTGCCCAGAATGGTCCTGTGCCCATGGTCAGGAGGTGATCATGAGAATATAGAGTTTGCTCGGTCAGGTCTAAGTCACGGGGAGGGACCAGCCCCACCCAAACCCCATGAACTGAGAATAAGGAGGTGTCTTATTCCTCTAATGCTGCTGTCACAGAAATACCATACATGGTGACTTTAAAGAACATTTATTTTCTCACAGTTTTGGAGGCTAAAAATCTAAATAAGAGTCTTGGCCATTTCGCTTCCTTCCTCATCAGTGTCTCTAGGTGTTCTTTGGTTCTTGGTGATCTTCACATGGAATCTGTCTTCCCCAGTATATGCTTGCATTTCTCTGTGTCTATACTGCTCTTTATGTAACTTGGAAGTGATTAGGCTTAGGATCCACCTAGACTGGTATAACCTCAATTGATTGATCACACTATATTAGATTTCATTCTGGAAAGTGATTGCAGGGCAATGGGTTTTTCTTTTTATATGGCCTTTCTAGCCGTGATCTTGTAACTCCCACAGAATGATTGGGTGGGACTATGCATATAAGGTACCTGTGGCCCACCAAGGGGATTGGTCAGTTTTGCTATCCTACTAGGCTTAAAAAGAACCAATCCTGCAAGTTGAGGGAGGACCTTACTACCATCAAGAAGAAGAGCCAAGAGTGGACCATGTCCTTTGGACCTGGGATCCCGGAGCTGAGAACCTCCTAGACCCAGGAGACAGAGCGCTGTAACAATGGAGATGGTTCAAGACCGCACCAATGGCAAGAATCAGGAGACTAGCACAAGAAGGCTTCAGTGGGCTTCCTGGCCCATGGCATGAGGTGGCAGCAGTGGGCTCACTGAACCACAGGGAGAGAGAGTTGAGTGCCTTCGAGCAGGAGGCTTGCTGGCAGAATAGGGTGCCTCCGGGTACGTGTCATCAAAGCTAAAGAGCTGTAACGTTTTCCCGAGCTAGGCAGAGGCTGAGAATGAGGGCCAGTGGCAGGGATGGCCCACAGTGAGGCCTGTCTTCCTGCCTGTGGGCATGGTGGAGAAGGAGCTGAGAGATTGGAAGCTGTCCTGATTGACAAACTGTATCCTGTCTCCTGAGCTGTTCCTGTTCCTTCCTAGTTGATCGTGACCCTGAATTGTAACCTGTTACTTCCCTATGGGGCTGTTTTTTTTTTTTTTTTTTACTTCCCTAATAAGCCTCATAGTCATGAGTATGATCTGTGAGTTCCGTGTGACCATTGCAATGAGGTATCAAACCCTGCAGAGAAGCAGAGAGTGCCATGGGAGGGATGGCTTGTGTCAGGATTGGTGAAAAGCTTGGAGACAGGAGGCATGTCTGATCCCAGCCTCATAGAGATCAGCCTTGGGCTGATGACCTTGATATCCTCCACACTCGTGAAGTTTGGGGACCTCCGATGCCACCTTTTGACAATGATTAGATTAGATTACGTCCACAGGTATGGTGTTGTTTGGTGCCATCAAGTCTGTTCCAACTCATAGCCACTCTATGTACAACAAAACAAAACACTGCTTGGTTCTGTGACATCCTCACACTCGTTGTTATGCTTGAGCCCACTGTTGCAGCCACATGTCACTCCATCTCATTAAGGGTCTTCCTCTTTTTCGCTGATCCTCCACTTTACCAAGCATGATGTCCTCCAGGGACTTGTCCCTCCTGATAACACGTTCAAAGTATGTGAGAGGAAGTCTCACCATTTTTGCTTCTAAGGAGCATTCTGGCTATACTTCTTCCAAGACAGATTTGTTGTTCTTCTGGCAGTGCATGGTATATTCAATATTTTTTTGCCAACACCATAATTCAAACGCATCACTTCATTGGTCTTTCCTATTCATTGCCCAGCTTTCGCATGCCTATGAGGCAATTGAAAATACCATGCCTTGGGTCAGGTGCAACTTAGTACTCAAAGTGACATGTTTGCTTTTTAACACTTTAAAGAGGTCTTTTGCAGCAGATTTGCCCAATGTAATACATCATCTGATTTCATGACTGCTGTTCCCATGGGTGTTGATTGTGGATCCAAGTGAAATGAAATCCTTGACAACATCAATCCTTTCTCCGTTTATCATGATGTTGCTCATTGGTCCAGTTGTGAGGATTTTAGTTTTCTTTATGTTGAGGTGCAATCCATAATGAAGGCTGTGGTCTTTGATCTTCGTCAGTAAGTGCCTCAAGTCCTCTTCACTTTCAGCAAGCAAGGTTGTGCACGTTGTTAATGAGTCTTCCTCCAATCCTGATGCCCCATTCTTCTTCATATAGTCCAGCTTCTCGGAGTATTTACTCAGCATACAGATTGAATAGTTATGGTGAAATGATACAACCTTGACACACACCTTACCTGAATTTAAACTACACAGTATCCCCTTGTTCTGTCTGGATAACAGCCTCTTGATATATGCACAATTAAGTGTTCAGGAATTTCCATTCTCTGCAGTGTTATCCATAATTTGTCATGATCCACACAGTGTAGTGCCTTTACATAGTCAATAAAACACAGTAAACATCTTTCTGGTATCCTCTGCTTTCAGCCAAGATCCATCTGACATCAGCAATGATATCCCTCCTTCCATGTCCTCTTCTGAATCAGGTTTGAACTTCTGGCAGTTTCCTGTTGATTTACTGCTACAATTGCTTTTGTATGATCTTCAGCAAAATTTTACTTATGTATGATATTTATTATATTGTTCAATAATTTCCACATTCTGTTGGATGACCTTTCTTTGGAATGGGCACAAATATGAACCCCTTCCAGTCAGTTAGCCAGGAAGCTATCTTCCAAATTACTTGGCGTAGATGAGTGAGCACCTCCAGTGCTGCATCTATTTGTTGAAACATCTCAGTTGGTATTCCGTCAATTTCTGGAGCCTTGTTCTTCACCGATGCCTTTAGTACAGCTTGGACTTCTTCCTTCGGTGCCATTGGTTCTTGATCATATACTACCTTCTGAAATGGCTGACAGTCAACAAAGTCTTTTTGCTACAGTGACTCTGTGTATTCCCTCAATTTTCTTTTCATGCTTCCTGCATCATTCAATATTCTTTCCAGAGAATCCTTCAATATTACAATTCAAAGTTTGAATTTTTTCTTCGTTTTCAGGTTGAGAAATGCCAAGTGTGTTCTTCCCTTTTGTCTTCTAATGCCAGGTCTTTGCACTTTTCATTATAACACTTTTCTTTGTCTTCTTGAGCTGCCCTTTGAAATCTTCTTTTCGGCTCTTTTATTTCATCATTTCTCCCATTCGCTTTGGCTACTCAACATTCAACAGCAAGTTTTAGAGTCTCTTCTGACATCCATTTACGTCTTTTCTTTCTTTCCTGTCTTTTTAATGATCTTTTGCTTTCTTCGTGTATAGGGGTTAGGATTCCAACACCTATTTGGGTGGGGACATGATTCAATCCATAACAGGAGGGGTGTTTCCTGTGCTTCCTACGAAGTCAAGTATCTATTCCCAGAAGAAGCAGTGATGGACAGTATATGGGGGAAAAAACAACAAATCCTCATTTGAGGGCTTACTAACATTACGGCTATGAACCTTGCTGAATCTGTTTCTCACCTTTAAAATTGGGATGATAGTGCCTTCTCATAGGGTTATTGTGTAGACAAAAAAGATTTTATAATATAACCCCTCCAGCACAAAATAGGCTATCTAGGAATGCTAGTTGGCATCTTCCATTCTCTACTTATATTTAATTATCTCATTCCCACCAAAGATACAATTGCTGTAAATACAAGATTTTAAGATAGAGGACATTCACTGTTAAACTAGCTGGCACTGGGACCCAGCAGACACTTGTACTGAGAGTCTGACTTCTCTTGACATAACACAATTTCCTCCCACATTCCATCCAGGTCTCTCACTGCTGACAGGAGGAGGAAGAGACCATTGCTAAGCTACTGGCCGAGCAGCCAGGAACTTCCTGTCCCATGAGTCAGGAAAGGGGGGAGCAGGTGGGGCCAGAAAAAACATCTGGACTTGACTCAGGACAATGCTTAGATCTGGACCCAAGATGGCCCACAGCAGGCTGGGGGCACTGAGGGGCTTGATTCTTCAGGAGAGCAAGCAGACAGGCCACTCCATCCTGCAGTGAATTTACTGAAAGCCTACTAGGTGCCAGGGTCTGCTCTAAGAACTGGGAACATGGTAGTGAAATAAATCACAAGAGCTGAAGCACATTCCTCACTCAACTTTTGTGAAGGGTGATGGACAATTTGGGGAATGGATAACAGTGACAACTGAACAATAAGATGAACGTGATTAATGTCACAGAATTGTAGAAGTGTTGATACGGCAAATGTTCTGTTACATATACATTTACCACCAAAACAGTTCTTTAAAAAAAAAAGTGCATACTTCTCCAAGATAGCCCAGCTTCAACACCAATTTCAACTGCTCAGCCAATTGCTCCTGACTCACACCTGCCTGCGTATCCTTTCCCGCCCCTCAGTGCCCCTGCGACACTGTCTATCCCAGCCCTGTGTTTTTTTTTATAATTGTCAATTTCCCAGTTTCTCTCCATCAATCATGAAGCTGTCAACTCTACCAAGAGCTTAAAAAAAAACAGTTTTCATCGTGTCAATTCCAACTCATGGTGACCCCATGTATGGAGTCCAACTTACAGCAAACCCATGTATGTCAGAGGTGAACTGTGTTCCGTAGGCTTTCGTGGCTGGTTTTTCAGAAGCAGATCGCTGGGCCTTTCTCTCTCTGGATGGGTTAAAATCGCCAACTTTTGGTTAGTAGCTGAGTGCTTAACCACGTGTGCCACCCAAGGACTCCTCCAACAAGGGCCAGAACTCTCTTTATCATCTGAGTATTCCCAGGATTAAGCATATACTAGGCCATCCACAGATTTTGTCTAAAAAGATCAATGTCCACAGCACCATTTTCACAACAACAAAATAATTGAATAACCTTAAATTACTCGTGTACAAGACTCTCCAAATACTTAATGGTAATAATTATAATAATAGCTGTTAAAGCTGGTTAAGCGCTTAGTGCTTGGTGCTGTTTTTAATTTTTTTACATCTTATTTTGGTAAAATATGTATGACTTAACATCAGCCGTTTTAGCCATTTCTAAGTGTGCAGTTCAGTGGCATTATGTTCACAGCGTTGTGCGGCCATCGCCACTATCTGTTTCCAAAACGTTTTCATCACCTCAAACAGAAACTCTCTGCCCATAAGCAATTATTTCTCCTTCTCCTCTCCCCCCGCCTCTGCTAACCTCAAATCTATTTTCTGTCTCTATACATTTTCCTATTCCAGATATTTGATATAAGTGGGATCAGACAATATTTGTCCTTTTGTATCTGGCTTATTTCGCTCAACATAATGCTTTCAAGGGTCCTAGGTGCTGCTTTAAGGAGCCCTGGTGCTGCTTTAAGGAGCCCTGGTGGTGCAGTGGTTAAGGTGCTTGACTGCTAACTGAAAGGTTGGTGGTTTGAAACCACCAGCAGCTCCCTGGAGAAAGATGTGACAGTCTGCTTCCATAGAGATTTACAGCCTTGGGAACCCTATAGGGTCGCTACGAGTCGGAATTGACTTGACGGCAGTGGGTTTGGTTTTTTTTTTTGCCTGAGGTGCTGTTTAAAGAGCTTTACCAGCATCATCTCTTTTAATCCTCAGGAAATGCCCATGCAGTAGACTCTTATTTCTTCCTCATTTTACAGCTGCAGCTCAGAAAGATTAAGCAAATTTCCCAATGTCACACAGCTAGTAAGTGGCAGGGCCTGAATTTGTGGTTATGAAGTATCCATGCTAGTCAAGGATAATTTGTCCATTACTTCAAGGGCTAAAGTATGCTTTAGAAAGCAAAAGCACAATATAAACTTATATGTGACAGACTGACTTGATTTGTAAACGTTCACTTGAAGCTCAATAAAAGTTAATAAAAAAAAAAAGCACAAACATCTGGCTGCATTGAGATGGATATACTAATGTATATATGAAAAGAATTTAAATGAAAGATGCCTAAGTTAATAATACAGACGCACTGATCGTAACTATGTCAGAATGTATGAATGTGTCAGACAAGCACAGACTCAGGGTAACGGAATTGCATGTCTAATCTATTTGAGTCTTCATTTGACCGTAAGCTGTACATAATATGTTAAAGTTGTCTGTGCATTTCATGGCCTTTGGAGCTGGCAAACTACTCGCTAATTTGATAGATTAATCCTTGCTGAGATGTTAAAGAGTAAAAACTGATTATGTTCCTCTGCTCCTTCCCGGCAAATGAGCATTACATGGGCTCTTCTAAAAACAAGGAGTCCCTGAGTGGTACAAATGGTTAACCTGATTGACTGGTAACTTAAAGATTAAGGGCTGGAGTCCACCCAGAGGCATCTTGGAAGAAAGACCTAGTGATTTACTTTAGAAAAATCAGCCATTGAAAACCCTATGGAGCACAGTTCTACTCTGACACCCCTAGGGTTGCCATGAGTCCGAGTGGGCTCCATGGCAACTGGTTTCTAAAAACAAAACCATGGCTCAAGCGATGAAGTGGGATTGGCTCTGGCAATCCTGAGAGCCGGAGGAGAGGTCAGAGTGGTGAGGGCGGGGATCTTTGGAAGGAAACAGTGCCACAAAGGCCACTTTGTCTTGGCCTGGTCACAGAGCCCCCCTCTCCAGCAGTGGAAGGAACACTCTGGCCACTCTGAGCACTTCTCCCACCCCGCAAGTCCCCCAGAGTGCTTTAAGGGGACAAGTAGAGGTAGGAAAGCCCAGGTTCTAGTCTTTACTTGTGGTGACTCTGACCAGGGCAGGAAGGAGTCCTCGGAGAAGGCAGGTGGGAGCAGGAGGCTCCCCAGGGCAGAGTCCCAGGTTAGAGCAGATGCACTTTGCACCTACCAGCTCTGGGGTGATTTCCTTCCTACAGCCTGAGTAGCTTCCCAGAAGCATGAGCTATCTGAAAATTCCCCCAGACTGGAGCCAGCCCAGGAAATACTGCAGGAAATGCTCCAAATGGCAGGGAGAGGAGAAAGGCAGGGCGGGGAGAGGAGGTGGAGGCTGAGAGGTAGAGATGCATAACAGACATAGGGGCAATCTGATGGGAGGGAGGTAGACAATTTCTTGCCTGAAGAACAGCTGGGGGAACAACAGGTCATATCTATCCTAGAGCAAAATCCTGGGGAAGGGGAGCAGGATTCTCCCTTCAAATATTTAGGAGAGAAAAGAGAGAGAACATGCTCTGCATTGCTGTAGCCTAGAGCCTTGTTATTCTACGTGTACCCCACCAACCAGCAGCATCAGCGTGCCCTGGGAGCTTATCCTCTGGGAGCCTAGAAATGCAGACTCTCAGGCCCCTCCCCAGACAAGAGATTTGTGAGCACACTAAACTTGAGTAGCTCAGATCTAGAGCAATTCCGGAGCCCTGGTGGCATAGTAGTTAAGAGCTCGGCTGCTAACCAAATGTTGGCAGTTCAAAATCACCAGCCCCTCCTTGGAAACCCTATGGGCCAGCTCTACTCTGTCCTATATGGTCGCTATGAGTCAGAACCAACTTGACGGCACCTAGCAGGAACAACAACAACAACAGACCAACTCCACTCACACAGTGCTGAAGGGATTCTGGCAATGAGTGAGAGTTTGGGTCCAATGACGTTAAAGTCCCTTCAACCTTGAAGAACCTGGAGCCAGCGAGCTTTGTTGTAGATCCATTGTCCAGGTTCCCTTCTCTCCTGCATTGGGAGCCAGGCTCCAGGCTAAAGCATTCAGCTATCTTGAGCCTTAAGGTAGTGGTGGCTCAGTGGTAGAATTCTTGTTTTCCTTGAGGGAGACCTGGGTTCCGTTTGGGTCAATGCACCTCGTGGCAACCACCACCTGTCTGCCAGTGGAGGCTTGCATGTTGTTATGATGCTGCACAAGTTTCAGTGGAGCTTCCAGACTAATACGGACCAGGAAGAAAGGCCTGGTGAGGTACTTCTGAAAATCAGCCAATGAAAACCACATGGATCACAAAGTTCTGATCTACAACCAATTATGGCGATGGTGCAGGATAGGACAGCATTTTGTTCATTGTATGTGGGGTTGCCGTTGAATCTGGGCTAACCTGACAGCAGCTAACAACAATACAATGGAAAATCAATTGATACCATCTATAGGGTTGCTATGAGTCAGAATCGACTCAACAGCACACAACAACAACAAAGTTGGTTAACACAAAGAGGTTAAATGTATTACTTGGAGTTGTAATGGTAGCCAAAAGTGGAACTAAAAACAATCACATAAGTGGAGAAAAGAAAAAAAAAAGAGAGTGTGCATGATAAATTCTTCCTCTCTTCTAGGCAGAAGTCAATTTTATACCATCTAAAGTTGATGCATCAAGAGGCAGAGGTGTTACCGAACGCAGTGGGTCTGCCGCTTGCACTCTCATTCAGAGTAACTGAGAGTCAAGTGGATTTAAAGCAGGCATAGTCTAATACTCGAAGCAAGTAGGAGACAGAGATCACTCTCAAAGCACTGTCTCCCAGAACAAAGGGCTGGGAGAAGTTTTACACTGGGCAGTCAAAGGGAAGTTATGCATATTCATTAAACTTCTGGGAAATGGTATGAATATTTAAAAGAAGGGCTGGGCTGAGACTTAGCATGGAAGTGGGTGTCAGACCTCTCGCTTCTGAACTGGGTCCAGCTTCTGTCTGGTGACGTGTGTCTGGCATTTTTAGTTCCTTTACATGAGCTTCTTGGTTCCTAGGCAGGACTCACTATGGGATGGGGACATCCAGCGGTCAACCAAGTCTATCCTGCACCTGCACAGGGTTCTGATTTTAGTTGGTTTACCTGAAAAAAAACAATCCTAAGAGGAAGCGTTAAGGGAAATCTGGTTGCTTCCTTAAAATTTAGCCTCAGGTTGAGATACTGGTTTCCTCGTGTCCAGCCTATTACAACCTCTGTTCACAAGAGGGTTAATTTTACCTCAGGACCCCAGACCTGTCTCAGAGGCAAATAAAGAGGACTGAAGTTCTGACAAATGCTGCAACATGGATGAACCTTGAAAACATCATGCTGAGTGAAATCAGGCAGTCATAAAAGGGCAAATATCGTACGATCCTACTTATAAGACTCTAGAACAAGAAGGTGTATACAGACCTAAGTTTTTTAGTGGTGAGAAAACAGTTTTAATTCTCCTGGAATCCAAATTTCTGGATTTCACGGAGGTTGGGATAACCCATCCAGGCCATTGGCCCTTAGATGTCCTTTTGAGCCTTGAGCCTTAAAGAAACTGATTTCCTATCACCATTAAATCAAACAATAGCCCAGTAAGCAGCTTAGTGGAGACCGGTTTGCCTTAGGCATTGGGCTCTTTTGAAGATTTATCTATGTGCAGCCAGTTTAGAGAAACGGGAACTCCAGGGGCTGACTGGAAGCTATGTTTTAGGGTAAATTGTTGTTATGAAAACACTGTTCCTGCCCTTTTTCCATGGCAATGCCAATAAGATGGGGGTATAAGAGTCCAGTCCCTGGAGAAGAACATCATGCTTGGTAAAGTGGAGGGTCAGCAAAAATTAAAAGGAGGACCTGCACGGAGATGGATTGACACAGTGGCTGCAACAATGGGCTCAAGCATAAACTTCATGAGGATGGCGCAGGACCAGGCAGTGTTTTATTTTGTTGTACGTAGGGTCACTATGAGTCCCAACAGATCTGACGGCACTAACAACAATAACAACAAGAGCCTTTAGAGGATCTCACACCTTCGGAACATTTTTTACTCCCTAGTTGAAATGAAATGTTACCCCGATTTGCATATCATACACTCAATAAACTTTAATCAATTTCCCTTATTGCCTTAATATGATTTTCATTTTAACAATGATTACCGGGGGAGGTGGAAGGGAGGGGAAAAGGCAGACTCATTGCTTAGGGACATGAGCTTCTGTTAAGGGTGGTGGATAATGGTGAAGATGAACACAATGCATGTCACTAGCTGTGCACGTGAAGCACATTGAAAGGCAAGTGTTTCGTGGCACATATATTTACCATAATAAAAAAAGTTTAGAATAAATACATCTATGGATAACCTTTGAGAACTTGCCTCAAGTTTAGAAGCAAAGAATAAAGAGGTAATGAAAAAAAAAGTAGTGCTTTTGGAGACAGGGTAAGTATGTTTAAAATTACCTGAAAACAAAAGAAACATAAACAGCCTAAAACCATCAGAGCCATACGAGCTACACACAAGGTTTGTTCAGAAGGCTGTGGGGAACCAGCTGCATTTAGAGTCAGGGTTTTCAAGAAGGAAAGGACCACTGTGTGGAAAAGAAGAGAGTTTTGCTTCCAGAGGTGGATGGGAAAGGAAGCTTTGGAGAAGGCTATTAAGAGATCAAATGGTAAAAGAGTAGGAGGGCTAGAAAAGGACCTGGAGCATAGAATTAGAGAAATTAGGTAATAACAGACAGAAACATTGTGGTAAAAAAAAAACTCTATTTTTTTAATTATCTATTTTGGAGACTGCTACCTCTGTTACCTGAAAAACAGAAGGTATCTCCTGCTTAATACTGTTATATTTGGGCCAGTATAGTAACTTCTGTGCGTTCCTCGTTACTTCCCAATTTGTCCACCATTTTGAAATACACAGCCAATGAAACTGGCAAATCATGTTTTATTTATTATTTTAAAAAATACTATGTGTTTTCTTCTAATATCAGAACTGTGTGCCCATTGTGGAGATTGGAAAATACAGATATATAAAGGAGAAAAGCAAAATTATTATCCTCACTTCATTATTGAGAGACAAAAACTGTTATCACAGAATTACGTTTCTTTCTAGGCTTTTTTCATATTGTTATTACAGATTAAACACTTTGAAGATATTGGCTTCATTTATTTCCCCCGAAAATTATATTTCCCTTCAGTTACTCCACTGTCGTGGGAAGAAGGAATAGAGGAAGTGCTGAGATGCTAGCACCATCACGTTCTGTCCCTTAGTGGATCAAACCCTGATGACTGGGGGCTTAGGAGAAACACTGAGATATGTGTTGGGGAATACAAGAACATGGGGCTAGTTTCCCACTTCCCTGGTGTAAAATGCCTCCCAGGGAAACCCTGCATTTAATAAGGCATCCTGTCCAACAAGAAATCGGAACAGATGGAAGTGTCTAGAGAGAGCATGGGAAAACATTTGTTTCCCATGGCTTGCACAAAGTCTTATTGGAGAGCCAAAATCTTCCAAATGACTCAGCAGGTTCTGGGAAAACCAGGGGTTGGCTAAACCTGGAAGAAGAAAGAGAAAAACACTGAAGAGGAGCCCCCAGGTCTAAAGGCAATGGCAGGGTAAATGGTTAGCAGTAGTGTATGCTGGTCTGCGCCCTAAGACTATGTAGGCCCGTTTATGTTACTAAAAGATTCCATCAGGACCAAGATCCATTCCTATAAACAAGAGATACAAAGGAAAATCTGGCAAGGATAGGAAGGACCCTGAAAGAAGTCAGAACCTACAGGCAGAACAGTCACCCAACCCTCCATTGGCAAAGCTTTACCCTACACCTCTGCTGTCCAGTGTGGAGTCCTTTTGCACTTGAAATGTGAAACAGTTCCCATATAAAATAGTTCAAATCAAAGACTTAGTATGAAAAAAAAGTAAAAATGCTCATTCATAATTTTTATATTGATCGTATACTGAAACTATAATTTTTTTTATGCCGAACCACCAAACCCTTTGCCATCAAGTCAATTTTAACTCATAGTGACCTATAGGTCAGAGTAGAACTGCCCCATAAGGTTTCCAAGGCTGTAAATCTTTATGGAAGGAGGCTGCCATCTCTTCCTCCTGTGGAGCGGCCAGTGGATTTGAACCCCTGACCTTTCTGTTAGTGGCCCAGTGCTTATAACCACCGTGCCACCAGGGCTCCTCACTTTTTTTTTTTTTTGATAGATTGGGTTAAATGAAATATGTGATTAAAGTTATTTAAAAAAAGAAGTATAGACAATAAACATGACTGGGAATGATGGTAACCCAACCAAATCCGTTGCCGTCAAGTCAATTCCGACTCATAGCAGAACCACGCCATAGCGTTTCCAAGGAGTGGCTGGTGAGTTCCAACTGCCAACATTTTGGTTAGCAGCCAAGCTCTTAGCCACTGCACCACCAGGGTGCCCTTTCAAAGAAACTCCAGAAAACTTATAGCTATTCTATGGTGGGGGAATAGGGCCTCACTTTCATGGTGGGATCAAGCTACCACGAGATGGATGGTCTGATCCTGCCCCATGGTGCACCGTCCTTTGCTTTAGCAACCTTACAGTAATGCTCTCTTCCCTAACCAACAACTCATATTAGTTCTCCAAGACCTGCTCAATTGTTACCTTCTCTGAGGAGTCCCTACAAGGCTTCTCCTGCTCCCTGAGCTCCTAATCACCACAGTCCTAGAAGCTACCCACTGTTCGTAGCTAAGTGTACTTTGCCCCCACCAAGGGAAGGCAGTGTGCCCTTGGGAGCAAGCTGTTTGACCTTTCAGCCCCATAGTCTTAGAAGATAGTAGCCACTTACAAGATAGTTGTAGGAATATAAAGTGTCCAACTTTATGGGAAGACAATTTGAACATAACAGCTCCACAATGGCTACATCTCTCTGTCTTAGTTATCTAGTGCTGCTGTAACAGAAATACCACAAGAGGATGGCTTTAGCAAACACAAGTTTATTCTCTCACAGTTTAGGAGGCTAGAAGTCTGAATTCAGGGTGGCAGCTCTAGGGGAAGGCTTTCTCTGTCCGTTGGCTCTGGAGGGAGGTCCTTGTGATGCATCAATCATCCCCTCGTTGTTGTTGTTCTTAGGTGCCCTCGAGTCGGTTCCGACTCATAGCGACCCTATGCACAACAGAACGAAACACTGCCCCGTCCTGCGCCATCCTTACAATCGCTGTTATGCTTGAGCTCATTGTTGCAGCCACTGTGTCAATCCACCTCGTTGAGGGTCTTCCTCTTTTCCGCTGACCCTGTACTCTGCCAAGCATGATGTTCCTCTCCAGGGATTGATCCCTCCTGACAATATGTCCAAAGTATGTAAGACGCAGTCTCGCCATCCTTGCTTCTAAGGAATATTCTTGTTATACTTCTTCTAAGACAGATTTGTTTGTTCTTTTGGCAGTCCGTGGTATATTCAATATTCTTCACCAACACCACAATTCAAAGGCGTCAACTCTTCTTCGGTCTTCTTATTCATTGTCCAGCTTTCACATGCATACGATGTGATTGAAAACACCATGGCTTGGGTCAGGAGCACCTTAGTCTTCAGGGTGACATCTTTGCTCTTCAACACTTTGAAGAGGTCCTTTGCAGCAGATTTGCCCAATGCAATGCATCTTTTGATTTCTCAACTGCTGCTTCCATGGCTGTTGATTGTGGATCCAAGTAAAATGAAATCCTTGACAACTTCAATCTTTTCTCCGTTTATCGTGATATTGCTCATCGGTCCAGTTGTGAGGATTTTTGTTTTCTTTATGTTCTTTATGTTGAGGTGTAATCCATACTGATCTTCATTAGTAAGTGCTTCAAGTCCTCTCCACTTTCAGCAAGCAAGGTTTTGACATCTGCATAACGCAGGTTGTTAATGAGTCTTCCTCCAATCCTGATGCCCTATTCTTCTTCATATAGTCCAGCTTCTCGGATTATTTGTTCAGCATACAGATTAAATAGGTATGGTGAAAGAATACAACCCAGACACACACCTTTCCTGACTTTAAACCAATCAATATCCCCTTGTTCTGTTCGAACAACCGCCTCTTGATCTATGTAAAGTTTCCTCATGAGCACAATTAAGTGTTCTGGAATTCCCATTCTTCGCAGTGTTATCCATAGTTTGTTATGATCCACACAGTCAAATGCCTTTACATAATCAGTAAAACACAGGTAAACATCCTTCTGGTATCCTCTGCTTTTAGCCAGGATCCATCTGACATCAGCAATGACATCCCTGGTTCCACGTCCTCTTCTGAAACCGGCCTGGATTTCTGGTAGTTCTCTGTCAATATACTGCTGCAGGCGTTTTTGAATGATCTTCAGCAAAATTTGGCTTGCGTGTGATATTAATGATATTCTATAATTTCCGCATTCGGTTGAATCACCTTTCTTAGGAATAGGCATAAATATGCATCTCTTCCAATCAGTTGGCCAGGAAGCTGTCTTCCATATTTCTTGGCGTAGACGAGTGAGTACCTCCAGCGCTGCATCTGTTTGTTGAAACATCTCAGTTGATATTCCATCAATTCCTGGAGCCTTGTTTTTCACCAATGCCTTCAGAGCAGCTTGGATTTCTTCCTTCAGTACCATCGGTTCCTAATCATATGGCACCTCTTGAAATGGTTGAATATCGACTAATTCTTTGTGGTATAATGACTCCGTGTATTCCTTCCATCTTCTTTTGATCCTTCCTGCATCATTTAATATTTTCCCCATGGAATCCTTCACTATTGCAATTCGAGGCTTGAATTTTTTCTTCAGTTCTTTCTGCTTGAGAAATGCCGAGCGTGTTCTTCCCTTTTGGTTTTCTATCTCCAGCTCTTTGCACATGTCATCATAACACTTTGCTTTGTCTTCTCGAGAGGCCCTTTGAAATCTTCTGTTCAGTTCTTTTACTTCATCAATTCTTCCTTTTGCTTTAGCTGCAAGTTTCAGAGTCTCCTCTGACATCCACCTTGGTCTTTTTTAATAATCTCTTGCTTTCTTCATGGATGATGTCCTTGATGTCATTCCACAACTTGTCTGGTCTTTGGTGGCTAGTGTTCAATGTGTCAAATCTATTCTTCAGATGGTCTCTAAATTCAGGTGGGATATACTCAAGGTCATATTTTGGCTCTCGTGGATTTGCTCTGATTTTCTTCAGTTTCAGCTTGAACTTGCGTATGAGCAATTGATGGTCTGTTCTACAGTTGGCCCCTGGCCTTGTTCTGACTGATGATATTGAGCTTTTCCATCGTCTCTTTCCACAGATGTCTTCAGTTTGATTTCTGTGTGTTCCATCTGGTAAGGTCCATGTATATACCCAAAAACCCAGTGTCGTCGGGTCGATTCTGACTCTCACTGTTTACGTTGGTGAGAGAAGGTATTTGCAATGAAGAAGTCATTGGTCTTGCAAAATTCTATCATTCGATCTCCGGCATTGTTTCTATCACCAACGCCATAGTTTCCAACTACTGATCCTTCTTCTTTGTTTCCAACTTTCGCAGGTCCAAAAGACACACTCCCCTCCCGGCTCTTCTTTCTTGGTGGTAGAAGGTCCCTCTCCTCTCTACTGGCCTCTCTCTTTCATGTCTCAAAAGAGATTGACTCAAGATACAACCTAAGCCTGTAGATTGTGTCCAGCCT
This sequence comes from Loxodonta africana, assembly GCF_030014295.1. NCBI lineage: Eukaryota > Metazoa > Chordata > Mammalia > Proboscidea > Elephantidae > Loxodonta > Loxodonta africana. The sequence continues at coordinate 73,109,973 of NC_087359.1, read as the reverse complement.
CATTAACATAACTGCTTCTAATCCTGCCTCATTACAAAGAGAATTTACAATACATAGGATAAATAGATCAGATCAGAAAATGTAGGACAACCACACAATACTGCGAATCATGGCCTAGCCAAGAAAACACATATTTTGGGGGGACACATTTCAAACCGTAACACTGTTTGTGTGTCTGGGTTACATTTTTTCCCCTATGATCGTCTCATTGTGTTTCCAAATTTCCTGCAGTGATTTTTTTTTTAATTACTTCATGAAAAAATTTACACCTCCTCCCCCCATCAAACACACACACACACACACACTAATTTAGCAGAGTGTCTGGTATGGAACAGGCTCAATAAATGCTAATTCAATTTCTTTACCCCTCAATTGCAGCATTTTTATTCTATGGTGTCAGAGACACCTTTGAGAATCCAGTGGAAACTGTAGACACTCTCCCCATGAGTACGTGTGCCCATGTGTACGTGTGTGCACATACCACTTTGCATATGATTATTTTAGGGAGCAAAAAGGTAAATGAATGAGTGAGTGAATGAATGAAGATGCCTACAAGGCTAAACCAACAGCATTCCTTCAGATGCCACCACTGCTGCAGCAGAAAGCAAGGTGGAGGAATACCCAGAACAACACTCAGCCAAAGCCCCCAGTGGAATCCCTCACCCTGGTCCCCAAGGGCTCTGGCTGCCCACAAGCTCCAGAGAGCGTTGGAACTTGCCCTGAACTCCTCAGCTGACCCCCTGCATACATTTTATCTCCTGAGGTGGACCCAAGGGAGCCTGTAACTGCTTGTTTCAGGCTCAAATTAGCCCGAGGCATTCACAAAGCCCTGGAAGGTGCTAGGTGGATGGGGTGAGGTGAAGGGGAGGGGAGGGGAGTGTAGAGAGACTTCACAGTGAGTTAGGATTTCTATTTGCTGCCAAGGACAAATTGGGAATTCCCAATCATTTCCTTTTTTTTCCCTCACTTTGATTCAATGCCCTTCCCCAAACTTCTGGCATCTAAGGAAAATGGTCAGAATTCTGTTTTCAAACATTATGTACACTCTCACTTCTGCTCCTACTTCATCTGGAGGGTACAAGAGGGAAACTGAGGGATGAGCAGAGAAAGAGCCAGGCTGGAGCTGCCTAGGCTGAGCAGAGCCTCAGAAGTCCCTGGCGCCTGAGGTTAATGTAACTATTATACGCCTCTCCATAACAAAGTACAGACTGGGAAGGGGGCTAGTTGATCCCCAGATCATCCAAGTAATGTCCCTCAGCTACTAGAAATGACAAACTGGGCTTGTTTGTTACAGGCACGCTGACGGCCGCTATTAACCCAGGGTCACGCCTCAGAGGCCTCCTTCCCACCTCTGGGGACAAATAGGAAGGATGTGGCAACTAAGGCCTGGGACTTCATTTGAAGATTTGTCCCTAGATTTCATCCTGTACTAAAAAATGTTGGCTGCCCTTGAAACTCTGGGATAACGGAAATGCTATATTCCAAGCACTGTGTGCCTGTCTCTGGCCAAATGATCCCCAAGGGCAATCATAGCAATAACCACTGCTTGTATTTACTGAGTGCTTACTACAGTCCCCTAGTCTTTCTAAGCTTTTCACTCCCTCCCTCTCCATCCCTATAAGGTGGACACTATTATGCCCATTTTGTAGACAAGGAAACAGGTTAAAATTTGCCCAAGGCCAGCCTGTAGAAAGGGAGGGAGCCTGGATTTGACTTAGGCGTGGGACTCCAGAACATCCACTCTTCAGCACCTCCATACATTCTACCTTTCTAACAATGCCGTTGTTGTTAAGTGCAGATGAGTTGGCCCTTGACTCATGGTGACCCCGTGCACAACGGAAGGAAACACTGCTCGGCCCTGCACCATCCCTATGATAGGTTGTAAACTGGATCATTGTGACCCAAAGGATTTTCATTGGCCTGTCTTCCTGGTTCATCTTAGTCCAGCAGCTCCATGGAAACCTGTTCAGCATCATAGCAACTCACAAGCCTCCACTGACAGCTGGAGGTGGTAGCTGTGCTTGACGCGCATTGGCCAGGCATCGAACCTGGGTCTCCTGCACAGAAGGTGAGAACTCTACCACTGAGCCACCACTGCCCTCTCCAGTAGTAGGGAGTCAATAAGGAAGGCAGAAAATCTCAGCTTGGTGTTCTCTGCGCACCCCCAAAGGGTTCCCAGTCACTCTTCAGACTTGGCTTGAGCTAAACCTTAGGTCCCAAGGGCCTATGGGGGTGCAAGGGGCTCCCTCAAGGCAGCTGCGGTTCAGAGTTAGACTGGTTCTCTGCCTCTGTCTTATCTTTGCCTACCTGGGGGCAAGCTCCCGGGGGCTGCAGTCTCTGCTTTTCCCTGTCACACACACCACCACTGATCGCACCCCACCTGATGGACTCCAAGATCCCAAAGCAGGACCTCCATCTGGCGGGGCTGAGCTGGCTCACAAGTGCCATGATAAAAAAAAAATTGCCATGATACAGGCGTCTAAAGGGCTCCTGGCCCCAACCCTAAGCCTGGACCCATCACGAAGTGCCTACGGGAGCAGTTCCAGCCCCTCAGCTCAGACATGCACTAGGGGCAGCAGAAACTCTGGCAACCATTCTGCATTTGGGGTTGGGAATGCCCCCCACCTCACCTCTCAATCCCACACACACCCAAGAGCTCTTTATTTCCTGAGGACCACAATGGCGCTCTTTATCTGACAGAAGAACAAAGCCTTTTTTAAGCCTGTGTGGGTACAATCACCGCCAGACTAACTGCAGGCATGTGTAGGACTCTCTTTCATTACCATCCACCCCACTCTCTGCCCTGGCAGTGTGTTAAGGCTTTTCTTAACTACCTTTTGTCTCCCCTGCAGCTTGGACTCGCTCTTCAGACCCCTTCGCCTTCTCCTGCTTTGCTCTCTCCTCTTTCGTCTTTCCTTTCATGAAGATTGATCTCAGCCCAGTGGGTTCTGTGAAGTTTCCTTGGAGGGTTCTTTCATCTCCAGCCTGCCTCATCTGCCCTATTTGAATAGTGTCACCCTGTGGTAGGATGCATCCCCTTCTCACTCCTCAGAAATGGAAGGCTCCTTTTTGCTGCATCAGGCCTGCTAGATTACTTTAAAAAAAAAAAAAAGATCCATCACTTTGTTTACTTCTTTGTTCACTGGACCCTCCTTGCGGCCAGACTGTCAACTCCTTGGTTAGAACAGATACCCCTCCTCCCAAATCCAATACTACAGCCCCAGCACCTGGGATAGCGCCAAACACATGGTAGTGGCTCAGGAAATATTTGCAGAATTTGTTAAATCCACCAAATGAACATCCTCAAATATCCAAGTCATATCCCAACATAAATGCATTCATGAGAAAAGTCTAACAGAGTAGGTAAAAGAATAGGGTGTGCTTGAGAACGGGAACCAGACAAGGATGCCCTTTATCACCGCTCTTATTCAACATTGTGCTAGAAGTCCTAGCCAGGGCAATTAGGCTAGACAAAGAAATAAAGGGCATCTGGATTGGCAAGGAGGAAGTAAAATTATCTCTATTTGCAGATGACATGATCTTATACACAGAAAACCCTAAGGAATCCTCCAGAAAACTATTCAAACTAATAGAAGAGTTTGGCAGAGTCTCAGGTTATAAGATAAACATACAAAAATCACTTGGATTCCTCTACATCAACAAAAAGAACATCGAAGAGGAAATCACCAAATCAATACCATTCACAGTAGCCCCCAAGAAGATAAAATACTTAGGAATAAATCTTACCAAGGATGTAAAAGACCTGTACAAAGAAAACTACAAAGCTCTACTATAAGAAATTAAAAAGGACATACTTAAGTAGAAATACATACCTTGCTCATGGATAGGAAGACTTAATATAGTAAAAATGTCTATTCTACCAAAAGCCATCTATACATACAATGCACTTCCGATCCAAATTCCAACGTCATTTTTTAAAGTGATAGAGAAACAAATCACCAATTTCATATGGAAGGGAAAGAAGCCTCGGATAAGCAAAGCATTACTGAAAAAGAAGAAGAAAGTGGGAGGCCTCACTCTACCTGATTTCAGAAGCTATTATACAGCCACAGTAGTCAAAACAGCCTGGTACTGGTACAACAACAGGCACATAGACCAATGGAACAGAACTGAGAACCCAGATATAAATCCATCCACATATGAGCAGCTGATATTTGACAAAGGCCCAGTGGCAGTTAATTGGGGAAAAGATAGTCTTTTTAACAAATGGTGCTGGCATAACTGGATATCCATTTGCAAAAAAATGAAACAGGACCCATACCTCACACCATGCACAAAAACTAACTCCAAGTGGATCAAAGACCTAAACATAAAGACTAAAACGGTAAAGATCATGGAAGAAAAGATAGGGACAACCTTAGGAACCCTAATACAAGGCATAAACAGAATACAAAACATTACCAAAAATGATGAAGAGAAACCAGATAACTGGGAGCTCCTAAAAATCAAACACCTATGCTCATCTAAAGACTTCACCAAAAGAATAAAAAGACCACCTACAGACTGGGAAAGAATTTTCAGCTATGACATCTCCGACCAGTGCCTGATCTCTAAAATCTATATGATTCTGTCAAAACTCAACCACAAAAGACAAACAACCCAATCAAGAAGTGGGCAAAGGATATGAACACACACTTCACTAAAGAAGATATTCAGGCAGCTGACAGATACATGAGAAAATGCTCTCGATCATTAGCCATTAGAGAAATGCAAATTAAAACTACGATGAGATTCCATCTCACTCCAACAAGGCTGGCATTAATCCAAAAAACACAAAATAATAAATGTTGGAGAGGCTGCGGAGAGATTGGAACTCTTATACACTGCTGGTGGGAATGTAAAATGGTATAACCACTTTGGAAATCTATCTGGCGTTGTCTTAAACAGTTAGAAATAGAACTACCATACAACCCAGAAATCCCACTCCTCGGAATATACCCTAGAGAAACAAGAGCCTTCACACAAACAGATATATGCACACCCATGTTTATTGCAGCTCTGTTTACAATAGCAAAAAGCTGGAAGCAACCAAGGTGTCCATCAATGGATGAATGGGTAAATAAATTGTGGTATATTCACACAATGGAATACTACGCATCGATAAAGAACAGTGACGAATCTGTCAAACATTTCATAACGTGGAGGAACCTGGAAGGCATTATGCTGAGCGAAATCAGTCAGAGGCAAAAGGACAGATATTGTATAAGACCACTATTATAAGTTCTTGAGAAATAGTATAAACTGAAAAGAACTCATACTTTTGTGGTTACGAGGTGGGGAGGGAGGGAGGGAGGGAGAGGGTTTTTTACTGATTAATTAGCAGATAAGAACTGCTTTAGGTGAAGGGAAGGACAACACTCAATACATGGAAGGTCAGCTCAACTGGACTGGACTGGACCAAAAGCAAAGAAGTTTCCGGGATAAACTGAATGCTTCAAAGGTCAGCGGAGCAAGGGCGGGGGTTTGGGAACCATGGTTTAAGGGGACTTCTAAGTCAATTGGCAAAATAATTCTATTATGAAAACATTCTGCATCCCACTTTGAAATGTGGCGTCTGGGGTCTTAAATGCTAACAAGTGGCCATCTAAGATGCATCAATTGGTCTCAACCCACCTGGAGCAAAGGAGAATGAAGAACACCAAGGTCACACGACAACAAAGAGCCCAAGAGACAGAAAGGGCCACATGAACCAGAGACGTACATTATCCTGAGACCAGAAGAACTAGTTGGTGCCCGGCCACAATCGATGACTGCCCTGACAGGGAGCACAACAGAGAACCCCTGAGGGAGCAGGAGATCAGTGGGATGCAGACCGCAAATTCTCATAAAAGGACCATACTTAATGGTCTGGCTGTGACTAGAGAAATCCTGGCGGTCATGGTCCCCAAACCTTCTGTTGGCACAGGACGGGAACCATCCCCGAAGACAATTCATCAGACTTGCAAGCTACTGGACAGTGGGTGGGAGAGAGATGCTGATGAAGTGTGAGCTAATTATATCAGGTGGACACTAGAGACTGTGTTGGCATCTCCTGTCTGGAGGGGGGATGGGAGGATAGAGAGAGTGGGAAGCTGGCAAAATTGTCACGAAAGGAGAGACTGGAAGGGCTGACTCATTAGGGGGAGAGCAAGTGGGAGTAAGGAGTAAGATGTATATTAACTTATATGTGACAGTCTGACTTGATTTGTAAACGTTCACTTGAAGCTCAATAAAAGTTAATAAAAAAAAAAAAAAGAAGAAGAACAGGGTATGAATGCTCACGGATTGCCACCTACTAGCTGGATGAGCTCAGGCAAGACATTTCGGCCCCCTGGGCCTTAATTTTCTCACCTACATCCATAGTACTTACTTCAGGGTTATTGGGAGAAGTAAATGAGCCAATACAAATAAAGCACCTAGAACTGTGTCTGGCATAAAGCAAGTACTCAGTAAATGTTAGCTATGATCATCACTATTCTCTCTGCAAACTCAGTGTGTGGTGTTATTGCTAGCTGCTATCAAGTTGACTCCAACTCATGGCGACCTTATGTACAACAGAACAAAACATTGCCTGGTCCTGCATCACGCTCACGACCATCAGCATGTTTGAGTCCATTGCTTCAGCCACTGTCAAACCATCTCACTGAGGGTCTCCCTCGTCCTCGTGGGCCCTCTACTTCACCCAACAAGATGTCCTTCTCCAGCAACAGGTCCCTCCTGATGACGTGTCCAAAGCAAGCCAGTTGGACAATGTTCTGTTGTGATCCACAAGGCTTTCATTGGCTGATTTTCAGGAGTCAATTGGCAGGCCTTTCTTCCTAGTCTGTTAAAGTCTAGAAGTGCCACTGAAACGTGTGCAGCATCATAGCAAATGTATACCACCACAGTATGACAAACTGGGAGGTGGGTGGTGGACCCAGTGTGTAAGGGACAAAAGAATGGGAAGGAGATAATCCCAGGATGTGAGGCAGCCAGACAAGCTACTACCAGAGAGGAAGGAATGAGAGCTTGTGGGATCCCTAGAATCAGGGGGGGGCTGGGAAAAGCCAAGCAGGGTCTCGAGGGCTGAGTAGATGACTAACAGGGAAGGGCATTCCAGGCCGGAGGCTGATGTGCAGGAGGGAGTCTGAGACAGGACTGGTAGGGCCGTTTCAGACAGGAATATAGAAGACCACATACATTATATCCAATGTAAGATTAAAATAAAATAAGAGCAGCTATCCACATAGGCTATTCAGGACTCTGTCCTCGAAATGTGCCTAAATTAGATTCTCCCTTTCCTGGGCTGATCTCAAGATACAATAGAATTTCCTTTTTTCAAAAGCATGACTGCAAGGTCTCCAGGGAATAGTTGCTTTTTCTGAGCCCATTCTCCAAAAGTGGTGTTTTTTTTTTTAAACTATTTTTAAGGTGTATGTTGGCATGATGGAGGTTAAGATTACTATAAAAAGAGTTTAGACACAGAAGAGTGATGTCTACAACCAAAGCAGCAGTTTTTAATTTGCTAAACCTTCTGGCTTTCAAACTAGCAATAGCTTCTTGAGGCAAAGTCTCAATAAGTAGTTCAAATGAGTAATTCGATAAATAGTAAATGAGCATCTACTATGTGCTAGGCACTGTCCAGGGCTTTAGGAATAAGACACGGAACCAGTCAGAAATCCTAACCCTTCTGGAGCTCGATTCTAGAAGAAGATAATTTTTAACTTGCTTCTGGAATAGGTATAGGTAGGGTTTTGCTACAACTGTATCTTGGATTTCGTATAAAGGAATTTAATGCATATAGACTCAAGTCAAGATATTAATGGTAGGGAAAATTAGGAAAACTCAAGTAGGAAGATGAATAGAGGAATTCATTCATTCCCAGGATTCTGGCTTCTTTCCATATCCTTCATTCTATCCAAAGCCAGTCTCTAAGATCCATCTTCCCACCTTCGTATTCCTACCCACTATCCTCCGGCCAAGCACTGGCAGACCATACCAGTTAGGAATACATTTGGCTGCAAGTACCAGAGGACTCAACAACAAAGGCTTAAATGATACAGACATTTATTGGAAGTCATCTCAGTGTTGGTCCAGCCGCTCAACTGTGTCATCAGGCTCATCTCATCTTTCCACTTTTTCATTCTTAGTGTGTTGGCTTTTCTTCCACATCTGGTAGATTTGTGGCCCCAAGATGGTTGCCACACCTTTAAACATCATTTCCACACTCCAGATGGAAAGAAGGGGGAGAATGTTGGCACCGATAAGCCATCAAATTGTCTCTTATATGCAGAAGAAAACATTACCTAGAAGATTTAGACTTCCTCCAAGCCCCAAATAGACCTCCTCTTCTCATTAGCCAGAGCTGGGCCACATGACCACATCTAGCTCAAGGGAGATTGGAAATCCTGTATTTGGATTTCCAGCTTGGCACAGTGGCTAAAGCGATTGACTGTTAACCAAAAGGTCAGTGGTTCAAAACCACCGGGGCTGTGTGAGAAAAAGATGTGACAGTCTGCTTCCGCAGAGATTTACAGCCTTGGAAACCCTGTGGGGTGGCTATGAGTGGGAATTGACTCAATGGCAGTGGGTTATAATTAAAGACAGCAAGAGAAAGAAGGGGATTTGGAGTGGTTTGTGTATGCAAAGACAGACACAGTTCTTCATAGAGAAACCACAAGGCATCAGGCTAAAGGTTGCCCAAGTCATTTCTAGCTGGGAATTTTTTAAAAACTAAGAAAAATGACACATTTCAGATGGAATCCAAACATTGCGAGTTAGACCAGCGCTAGTCCTTTCTTCGGGAAATCCTAACTGGAAAGCCCCTCTACTGGAGGGAAAGCCCCCATTTTATGATTCGTAGCTCCAGGATTTGTGGCACAGCCAGAAATTCATACCAGGAACCCAGATGAAGGGCCATATTGTGGAGTTAGGCAGGAATTGAAGGTATTATGTTAAGAGTCTCGCTGTACCAGTTATCAGGGATTAAAAGCTAGAGAAGGGGCAACTCCCACTTCGCATTGATCACATAAACCTACCAACCTAGGACATGCTTTTGTCAGGGACAAGGAAGGGACTGAGGAGCCAAGTTTACTTTATCATCAAGTAAATCCTTTGCCTAACCAGCTGAATTGTATCCTTTACTCAAGTAAACATTTTCTATCACCACTATCATGGGTCCAAGTGTCTTATTTCTGCCGACTCATGGAGTCCTGGGCTCCCACACGTGGAAAGCTGAAAAGTGACAATTTGGTCAAAACAGAAGTTTGGCATCACAGAGTAAAAAGGAAAAGAAAAACCCCAAACTTTTGCATGTATCTCTGCACATATGTTTGTGAGAAAGCACACCCACACGCAACGCTGAGAGGCTGCACTGGCCTGGTTAAAATCTAAGCCCAGGCCTGTCTTTGTAGCTCTGACCACACTCAAGTGTTTTAATTCAACAAGTGATTATGGAGTTCCATAATGCTTTTCTTTTATCTGAATGAGTTAAACCAAGTTGTTCTGTGAAGCGAATATAAGTCATAATCATGCTACTATGTTTGCAGACAATCTCATGAAAATGCACCCTAGTCTCTACAGATTGTAGATTGACCCATATATTCATCCCTTCACTCACACACTCATCCACCTATCCACCTATCCTTCTACCCATCTATTCATCCAGTCAGCCAGCCAACCATCCACCCCACCCACCCGCCTGCCCACCCGCCCATCCGCCCATCCGCCCATCTGCCCATCCATCCATCCATCCATCCATGCATCCATCCATCCATGCATCCATGCATCCATGCATCCATCCATCCATCCATCCATCCATCCATCCATCCATCCATCCATCCATCCATCCATCCATCCATCCATCCATCCATCACATTCACCCGTCCATCCATCCCATTCACCCGTCCATCCACCTATCCACTTATCCTTTTACCCATCTATACATCCAGCCAGCCAGCCAGCCAGCCAACCAACCAACCAACCAGCCAGTCAGCCAGCCAGTTACCCAAGCATCAACTTATCCATCTATCTTCCACCCACCTATCCATCCATCCATCCATCCATGCAACAAACATTCATTGATTTCCTTGGGGCTTTCTCTATCCTCTCTACTTCTTTGCCTAACATAGATACACTTTAACCTCACTAAGCCTCCACTTTTCACAGGGAATGCTTTTCTCCCTTCTTCACTTTGTGAAACCCCACTGATTCATAATATCCCGGTTCAAATCTCTTTGAGGAAGCCCTTCATGGACTGTCTGAGCCCTCAGTGTTATCTTCCATTTTAATTGCTATAGTACTTACGTATTGTATCCCTCTTTTATTATATATCCAGTTACTGCCTTGAACATCTATCTCTTCACTGTTGTATTGCATTGCTGTTGCCTCTATAATTGAAATATTCTGCATTATTTCTTATCTCCCCAAGTGAATTGTCAACACTGTTAGCAGAAAAACTATGGTTTTTACTTCTTTGCAGCTTCCCTGCACATCCAGCTTCTTGCATGATGTTATATCAATTGCAGGAGTAAAACAAATGGACACTGCTTGGGTGCAAGATTTCCTCGTCTATGAAGTGTGAATGATATTTGTGTTATAGGAATATTGTGATGTTTAATTGTGGTCGGGTGTACTAAAGAGCTTCATAAACTGCTATATGGTATAACCCATAAGGAAGTGGTATAATAGGTAAGAAAGGAGTAAGATATAAGATATATAAGGTAATAGATATAAGATATAATAGATAAGGGAGGAATAAAGATAAGGTATAAAGTCCTAATAGCAATATTGCTTTATTTTTAATAAAAATAAATAATATTTATTAACCATATGCTAATTATCTGCAATCTGAATGAATAAGGATTTGTTCAATTTACACTGTGAGAGATAGATTGGTAGATAGATAGAGAAATACTGTCAACTTAACTCTGACTCATGGGGTAGTTCTACTCTGTCCTATAGGGTCGCTATGAGTTAAAATCGACTCAACAGCAATGGGTTTGGTTTTGGTTTTTGTGGTGACCTTACGTACAACAGAATGAAACGTTTCCCAGTCCTGAGTCATCCTCACCGTTGCCAGCATGTTCAAGTCCATAGTTGTAGCTATGGTGCCAATCCATCTTCGCTGGCCGTCTACTTCACCAAACATGATGTTCTCCTCTAGTAATTGATCCCTTCTGATAACACGTCAAACAAGTGAGTCAATGTTCCATTGTGATCCATAAGGTTCTCATTGGCAATTTTCAGAAGTAGATCTCCAGGCCTTTCTTCCTAGTCTGTCTTAGTCTGGAAGCTCAGCTGAAACCTGCCCACCGTGGGGGACCCTCCTGGTATTTGAAATACTGGTGGCATAGCTTCCAGCATCATAGCAACATGCAAGCCACCACAGTAGATACAAACTGACAGGTGGTGAAAGTAGGCAATTGAGCTTTGGTGTTCAATGGTGCTCAAATGAAAGGCAGAATCTACTTTTAACTAGAGAAGTGGAAAAAGGCTGGATACTCCTCTCAGCCTCGCTTGCAGCTCGGGCACACCCAGGTGACCCACGCTTGGTCAACCTGATGTACTTGCTCATAAGCCTCGAATGGCGCTGAGGGTACTAAAGCAAGGAAGGAGGGATGGGTCATGTTGGGAGTGACAGTGATGTGCAGTTTCAGGGCCAGAGTGGCAGTGGTGCCAGCCTCACTGTTCAGTGTCTGCATCAGAGGATCAGCGATTCAAGCTCTGGCCTCCGTAGTTGAACAGAGCTGCCAGCAGTTTTTTTTTGTTTTGTTCTTTTTTTTTAAGCCGAACCAGTAAAACCACGCATGATTTTTCGCAATGATTAAGAGCTTGGCTGCTAACCAAGAGGTCAGCAGTTCAAATCCACCAGCCACTCCTTGGAAACCCTACGGGGCAATTCTGTTCTGTCCTGTAGGATCACTATGAGTCAGAATCAACTCTGTGGCAGCAGGTTTTGGTTTTCGGTTTTTTTCTGACTGCGAAGTCCCATTTGTTCCTGCCTATTTGCTCTGTCTGGTTATACCATTTTCCTGAGAGTTCTGTTAGCTACCCAATAGCTTAAAACTTTTTTCCCCCTGCTTTAATCGACTTTGGTAATTTTATACGCTAAGGAATTCTGACTTCACAAGTGCCTAGCATAATGCCTGGCATGTAGTGGGAATTTAAAAGTGGTTCCTTTTCCCATTGGATTCCTTCTTCCCAGCTTCTTTCCTTCCACTCCAGCTTCATTCTACCTCCATGATCAGTGTGGGGAAAACCTCTCCATGCAAAGAAAGCATGGATTCCCTCTAGCCCGTAATCATTTGCTGGCTAGTTTCCATGAAAGATAATTCCACAGGTTGATGGCCCTGGGACAATGATAGCAAGAAACAGGGCAAAATTGCCACCTTTTTTAAAATGAAAGGAATTTTGAGAGCAAATATAAACTTTTTCACCAAACCCCAAAACAAGATAATTGGGGCATACCTGTGAGTGCTTAGAAGCAAAATCTGGGGGACTAAGAAAGGGAAGTTTGCATGGTCTTTTGAATTATATAAACTGATGGACTTCATTAAAAACCCAAAAGAGGTAGAGTGTAACACTGTATATGAGTTCGTGAAGGGTTTGTTTAATTCATGGGGGACAGAGCCATATCAGAGGACACTGAGGAGTTCTAGAGAGCACACCCTCCATATTCTTGGGTGAAAATTGCCCCTGGCTTCTGCAAAAGACCCTAACTATGAGGTAACCACGGGGCGGCAGTGGTTCAGTGGTAGAATTCTCGCCTTCCATGTGGGAGATTCAGGTTTGATTCCCAGCCAATGCACCACTGGTCTCTCAGTGGAGGCTTGCATGTTGCTATGATGCTGAACAGGTTGCGATGGAATTTCCAGACTAAGATGAACTAGGAAGAAAGGTCTGGTGATCTATTTTCAAAATCAGCCAGTGAAAACACTATGGATCTCAATGTTTTATTGTGCGTGGGGCCGCCATGAGCCAAGGTAGTTATTAGGTTGACTGAGTTACTGAGGGACAGTACAGTAGAATTCATTTAGTCCATACTCTGCACCCATCCAATGTAGGGATCCCCCTATAGCAACCTAAGCAAGTAGTTATCAGTCATTGGCCATTCAGCCTCTGCTTAAATTCCTTCAGTGAGGGAGTAAGTGGCTCCTCCAGTAGAATGATGGGGCGATGTGTTGGTTTTTGTTGTTTCTGTCCCCAGCATTCATTTCTTCTCTCTGTCTCTGTCTGTCTCTCTCTATTTCTTTCTCTCTCCGCCTCCCTCCCTCTCTCTCTTTCTCTCCTGGGATCTTAGGGAGATTGTCAAGAAAGCTGACCTGCCTTCCCTTGGCCAAGTCAGACTCATCAAACTCTTATGCCATGAACTTTGCATCTTGAGTGGAGTTACGTCAAGACCATTAAAGAGGGTGGTGCAGAGGAAGCTAATTATTCCAACAGTAGCATCCTTTTGAGTTGTTCCTTCTTTCCAGAGTCCTAGGCACCTCTTGCTGCTGTCATTTCCAAGCCTGTTTCCCCAGCCTTCTCTCTGTGAGCTGCTCCAAATTCTCTAATATTTTTTTTTCCTGCATTGTTAATTGGAGTCTTTTTCTATTATTTGCAACCAAAGAACCCTGGTTTAACTGGTAATGGCCATAGTAACAATCCCTAGTTGTTAGAATATTCTTCCTTATAGCAAATTGAATTCTTCCTAAAGTCTTGCACCCCTTTATTCTCGGTCTGTTTTCTGGAGCAATTCTGAGTCAATATTCTCCATAGGAAGGCCATTCAAGCATTTAAAAACAACATGCTTTCCCTTAGTCATCTTTTTTCTGGGATAAATAACCTTGGTTTCTCAACACTTCCTTGTAGAGCATAGCTTCCAAGTCTATCCCTATCCATTTGCCCCTCCTCTGGACTCTTAAAATGTGATTCTCCTTAGGGAACATGAAGAGTATAACGGAACCATTATTTCTCCTGGTCTCCTCCCTCATTTCATAAATGGTTGTATTTTTAGCAGTGATATTGCATTGATGAATTATATTAAATGTATTGCCAATTAAAACTGTTTAAAACTAGTTGTTCGTTACATAAGAAAAAATAGAAAATACAGATAAACAAAAGACAAATTAAAAGTACACAGAGCTCACCCCCCCAGTGATAACCACTAAGAACATATTATTGTGAATTCTGCCAGATGATTTTCTGGCTTATTATATTCTCTTTCATAGTAGTTGAATAATATTCCAGTGCACATTATGTATTTAACTAGTACCCTTTGTTGGGTTCTTTACAGTTTTATCTTTTGCATGTTTTGTTTTGTTTTTGCTAGTATAAGCAATGATTTGATAAACATTCTTAAATATATATGTCTTTGTATACTTGTCTGATTTCTTAATAATTCCCAAAGGTGGTACTGCTAAGTCAAAAGATACAGTTTTCTTGTGAGGATTTTCATTATGAATCACCAGAAACCACTTGAGCTCCCATCAGCAGGTCATGAAGGGTCTCAAGATTCCCGCCATTTTCAAGAGACACCGCCAAGCCCAATATCTCCATCCTATAAGGGTAATTTGATTTTAAGCTAAACGGAATACTATATTTATAATTCTTTGATTTTATTTAATTGGCCCCAATCCCTCATTATCACCTGTTGAGACTATGGCATTATGATTCGGTCAGGTATGGGACTACTCACCCATTCCAGTTTCATGTCACCTGCAGATCTGACCAACGCCCATTCTATACTTTCATCCAAACTACTGATGACCTTGCTGAGTAGAACTGAGCCAAGAGCTAAACCCCATGACAATCTTCTAGGTCAACCAGCTCTGGAGGCCACTTCCATTTCACCCAGCCCTTCTCTAGGACCCTGAGACCTGCCTCAATCAGCAACTAATGGATAGTGGCTGGGACCGCAGAACCAGACCCCAGCACTACAGCCAGGGTCTGCTCTGACCAGTGGATACTCAGGATATGTCAGTGGTTAGCTATTTTTTTTGTGTGTGTATGTGTGTGTTTTAGGTGAAAGTTTACAGCTCAAGATAGTTTCTCATAGAAAAATGTATACACATATTGTTATGTGACATTAGTTGCAGTCCCTATAATGTAACAGCACACTCCCCCTTTCCACCCCTGGTTTCTTGTGTCCATTCAACCAGCTCCTGTCCCTTCCTGCCTTCTCATCCTGTCTTCAGACAGGAGCTGCCCATTTGATCTGGTGTATCTACTTGAACTAAGAAGCACACTCTTCATGAGTATTATTTTATGTTTTATAGTCCAGTCTAATCTTTGTCTGAAGAGTGGGCTTTGGGAATGGTTTTAGTTCTGGGTTAACAGGGTGTCCAGGGGCCATGGCTTCAGGGGTTCCTCCAGCCTCAGTCAGACCATTAAGGTCTTTCTATGTGAATTTGAGCTCTGCTCCACATTTTTCTCCTGCTCCGTCAGGGACTTTCTGTTGTGTTCCCTGTCAGAGCAGTCATTGATGGTAGTCGGGCACCACCTAGTTCTTCTGGTCTCAGGCTGATGGAGCCTTGTAGATTGAGTCCTGCCCCATTAACATAACTGCCACTAATCCCACCTCATTAACATCATAGCGAAACACATAGGAAAATCACATCAGATGACAAAATGGTGGACAATCACACAACACTGGGAATCATGGCCTAGCCAAGTTGACACATATTTTTGGGGGGACACAATTCAATCCATGACAGTCTCCTATATTTTCCTTTACATGTTTTAGCTTTGCACTTTTAGTCGCTTAATCAGTCTGGAAATAGTTGTTGAATTGAATCGGCCAAAGCCTCTCTCCTAACATTCCTTTGGTTGTAATTTACTCTTTAAATAATTTTCAGTTTGAAGATTGTTCTCAGTTCTGGGAAAGACCAGAGCAAAGTGATTGTTAACTACTGTTACTTTCCCTGTCATCATCTTCCTGACCCAAGGACTTTATCCCTTCTTGCTTCTTTAATTGGGATAGATCGTAGATGCTAGTCATTCCTTTTGGTGGCTTAGTACCTCAACCTTGTTTCTGTGTCTTGAGAACCCCTTGCCACCGTAAGTCTTAGTACAACACAGAGCCCTCTTTCACTACGGAAGCTGGTAATTGCTGGAGCTCTCTTTTCCAGACTTTTTTGCAGCAAGGATGTGGTCACCTGACCTAGGCTCTGTCAGTCAGACTCCCTCCTCTTGGACTTTGAATTGAGACCAAGTGATACAATGAATCTTCAGCATTTTACCAGTGCCAGTCGCTTCAATTCCAACGCATGGCAACCCCATGTGTGTCAGAGTAGAACCATATTCCACGGGGTTTTCAATGGCCGATTTTTTGGAAGTACATCGCCAGGCTTTTCTTCCAAGGTGCTTCTGGGTGGGCTCAAAGCTGCAACATTTTGGTTAGCAGCCAAGTGTGTTAATCTTTTGCACCACCCAAGGACTCCTCAGGGATTATAGAGCAATGCTTTTCAAATCTTAGCATCCATAAGAACCACCTGAGGAGATTGTTGAAACGCAGGTTGGCAGGTCCCACCCTCAGAGAGTCTGGTTTAGAAGGACTAGGGTAGGGCATGAGAATTTGTGTTTTGAGCAACCTTCTGTGCAGCGCTGTTGCTGTTAGTCCAAAGACCACACTCTGAGTAGCACTTCGAGTAAAGCACCTCTCTGGTGATGATTGTGGTGGGGCTGAAATCGAGCTTTCAGGGCAGCAGGGTTTGCATTGTATCCACTGTTAGTGGTGGAAGCGTATCTGTCGGCTGGGCCAGTTCTGTGGTGGACTTAGGGCATTGTTTCTAGCTGCTAACATTGGTCCTCTTGTCCTCCTGGAAATTCTGCGAGCTACCCATTGTCCTTTAAGGAGATTCCTTTGTGGCTTAAATTAGCCAGAGCTTGTTTCTGTTGCTTGCAACTAAGAATGCTGGCCGATCCAGGACCCACTTTATTGCCTTTTAAAACTTCCTTTGAGTCCTAAGCCATTCTTAGCTTTAGCCTTCCTGACATTATTTTTCTAGATTTGTGCTATTCTTTGTATCTCTGGTATTTATGCTAATTAATTCATCTTTGGTAAACGTCTATTAAAAATATGATTTTTTCTTATTTCAATAATTGTATGCTTGCTATAAACATATTTGGAAAATACAAAGAAGCTCAAAGAAGAGAATTTAAACTCATCTTTAATCCTACCACCAGAAGCAACCACTGTGAATATCTTTTATATTACTGTTTTTTTTTCTGTGTGTTTATACATACATACACACACACACACGATTTTTATATACTTGGGATCATATTGTACATCCTGTCTCATAATTCCCCTTTTTTTCACTCCAACAATATAAGTCAACACTTTCCCCCATCAGTAAGTATTCCACAATGTGATTTACAATTGGAATATGGCGTTCCAACACACGATGCACCATAGTTTATTCAACTAAGCCCTGGTATTTGACATGTAGATTGATTTAATTGTTTGCTATTATAAGTAACACCACCAAATTCTGTCAGAATTCATATAATTAGCAATTCCTGCTATCCAAACCAAAAAACCAAACCCGCTGCTGTTGAGTCATTTCAGACCAACAGTGACCCTATAGCACAGAGCAGAACTGCCCCATGGGGTTTTCAAGGCTGTAAATCTTTATGGAAGCAGGCTGCCACATCTTTCTCCCACGGAACAGCTGGTGAGCCTGAACCGCAGACCTTTTGGTCAGCAGCCTCTCCAAATTCTCAAAAACTTATTCATCCAAAAAATATTTCTTAAATGTCTACCATGCATCAGGTCATTCTAATTGCTGAAGATAAGGAAATGAATGAAGTAGACAAAGTTCCTTTCCTTCACTGTAGCTTAGCCTCCAGCGGGGTGAATAGTAGTAACTACATCCCAATAATGAACACACAAACATGCAGAATGCTGATAACACACCAATAACAAAATAATAATGTTGATAGCTACCGCTTACTGAATGTTTGCCATCTGCCAGGCATTGTGCTAAGCTCCCTCTGCACAGTAAATCCTTGTGCTCTGTTATCATCTCCATTTTGCAGAAAAGGTCCTGAGACTTGGGACATGCCCCACGATTAATGCAGACAGAGCTGGCATCGCATCAAGGGAATGATAACCTCAAAATTCAGGATAATGATTATCAGGGCCGGGAGGGGATTTCTAAAATACTGGCGGTGGTATCTTAGACCTTAGACATTTGTTATGAATATCATTTTGTCTGCTTAATTAGTCAATTAAATGTTTAAAAAGAGTTTTAAAATTTTTATACAGTGAAGATGTGCAGGTAAGGATCAATTTGAAAAGTTTTTCCAAAATTCAGAGAAAAAGAACAAACGAGCAAGCAAAGATGAAAGAAAAGTACAGCCACGGAGACTATAGAATAGCCATAATTATATATTTTATGATTATGATACAAAGAGAATAGAAACATTTTTTAAAACCCATCTCTTAAAAATTAGTGTATGTAATCCAGCAATCCTACTCCTAGGTATATACCCTAAAGAAATAAGAGCTACAACATGAGCAGGCATGTGCACACCCATGTTCCTTGCAGCACTATTCACAATAGCAAAAAGACAGAGACAACCTAAATGCCATCAACGGATGAATGGACAAACTGTAGTACACACACATAATGGAATACTATGCAACAATAAAGAATAATAACAAATTCTTGAAACCTCTCATAACATAGATGAATTTGGAGGACATTATGCTGGGTGAAATAAGTCAATCACAAAAGGACAAATATTGTATGAGACCACTATTATTTAAATAAAAAAAAAAAAAGACTACACACAGAAAAAAAAAATTCTTTGAGGTTACCAGGGGTGGGAGAGGGAGGAGGGAAGTTACTAGCTAGATAGAAGACAGGTGCTAATATTGGTGAAGGGGAAGGCAATACACAATATGAGGGAAGTCAGCACAACATCATGCTTGGTTAAGTACAGGATCAGCGAAAAAGAAAACCCTCAACAAGATGGACTGACACAGTGGCTGCAACAACGGACTCAAACATAGCAACAATTGTGAGGCTGGTGCAGGACCAGGCCACGTTTTGTTCTGTTGTACATGGGGTCGCTATGAGATAGAACCTACTCAACGGCACCTGACAGCGACAACAGGAGCAGCACAATATGACCAAGGCAAAGAAAGACACTGAGAGGAATGCAAGAATAAAGGGCAACTAAGGTAAAAAGCATGTTCGATCCATTTCAGACTGCAGCAGCTGACAAAAATCTATTTCTTTAGCTTTGGCCTTAGTGGTTGGTGTGTGAATTTGAATAATAGTCATATTAACTGGTCTTCCTTGTAGGCGTATGGATATTATCCTATCACTGACAGCATTGTACTTCGGACTAGATCTTGAAATGTTCTTTTTGACGGTGAATGCAACACCATTCCTCTTCGAGTTGTCATTCCCAGCATAGTGGACTATATGATTGTCTGACTCAAAATGCCCGATACCAGTCCATTTCAGCTCACTAATGCCTAGGATATCAATGTTTATGTGTTCCATTTCATTTTTGACGATTTCCAATTTTCCTAGATTCATACTTCGTACATTCCAGGTTCTGATTATTAATGGATGTTTGCAGCTGTTTCTTCTCATTTTGAGTCGTGCCACATCAGGAAGTAAAGGTCCCAAAAGCTTTACTCCATCCGTGTCATCAAGGTCGACTCTACTTTGAGGAGGCAGCTCTTCCCCAGTCATCTTTTGAATGCCTTCCAACCTGGGGGGGCTCATCTTCCAGCACTATATCAGACAATGTTCCGCTGCTATTCATAAGGTTTTCACTGGCTAATGCTTTTCAGAAGTAGACTGCTGGGTCCTTCTTCCTAGTCTGTCTTAGTCTGGAAGCTCAGCTGAAACCTGTCCTCCTTGGGTGACCCTGCTGGTATCTGAATACCGGTGGCATAGCTTCCAGCATCACAGGAATACACAAGCCCCCACAGTAGGACAAACTGACAGTATTTTCAATCACATCATATGCATGTGAAAGCTGGACAATGAATAAGGAAGACTGAAGAAGAATTGATGCCTTTGAACTGTGGTGTTGGTGAAGAATATTGAATATACCGTGGACTGCCAAAAGAACGAACAAATCTGTCTTGGAAGAAGTACAACCTGAATGCTCTTTAGAAGCAAGGATGGCGAGACCACGTCTTACGTACTTTGGACATGTTGTTAGGGGGGATTAGTCCCTGGAGAAGGATGACATGCTTGGCAGAGTACAGGGTCAGTGGAAAAGAGAAAGACCCTCAACGAGGTGGACTGACACAGTGGCTGCAACAATGGGCGCAAGCATAACGACTGTAAGGATGGCACAGAACGGGGCAGTGTTTTGTTCTGTTGTGCATAGGGTTGCTATGAGTCAGAACTGACTCGATGGCACCTAACGACAGCAGTAATTACTGTAACATAGACAATCCTGCAGCAATAGTATTAATGAACAGTAATTTAAGAATGGATACATAAGTGGACAGGTATGCTAAAGAGGTGTGGGAAGGTGTAAGGGAGCACACCCCCCTGCAGATATAGCTTTGGCTGTGGACATTTCTAAATACACAATTGTAGCTGCTGCTGTATGTTGATATAGACCACACAAGGGACACAGTCATGGAAATTTCTCAGACATAAGCAAACACTTCACAGGATGAAGCTCCTAGGCTTGAAGGTAAAAGACCATAGACTTGGGAGACATCTGCATCAGTTGGCAAGATATAGTTCATAAAAATAATGTTCTGCATCCTACTTTGGTGAGTAGCATCTGAGGTCTTAAATGCTTGGAACCAGCCATCTAAGATACAACTATTGGTTTCTTCCCACCCAGAGCAAAGAAGAATGAAGGAAACCAAAGACTCAAGGGAGCCGTTAGTCCAAAGGACTAATAGAGCACATGAACCACAGCCTACGTGACCCTGACACCAGAAGAACTAGATGGTGCCCAGCTACCACTGACCACTCTGACTGGGATCACAACAGAGGGTCCCCGACAGAGTAGAAGAAAAATTGTAGAACAAAAAATCGAATTCACAAAAAATATCAGACTTACTGCTCTGACAGAGACTGGAGGAACCCCTGAGACTACGGCTGTAAGACTCCCTCCTAACCTGGAACTAAACCATTCCTGGAGACCACTTTTCAGCCAAACCGTAGACAGGCCCATAAAATAAAAAATAACACCCGAGAGGAACATATTCCTTAGAACAATCAATTGTAGGAGATCGAAAGGACAACCTTTGCCCCAAAGCAAAGGTGAGAAGGCAGGAAGGAGTAGAAAATACAGATGAAAGGAAACGGGGGACCCAGGGCGGAAGTGGGGAAAGTATTGACATTTTGAGGGGAATACCACCAATTTCATGGCACGCTTTATATACAAACTATCAAATGGGAAACTAATTTGCTCAGTAAACTTTCACTAAAGCATAAGGAAATTAAAAAAAAAATTAATGTATGTAATCTTAGGTACGGATAAGAACTTTCTGAATCAGAAACCATAAAGAAAAATGTTTCTTAATCTGACTAGTTACAAATGTAAAACAGTATCAAGGTTGTTTGGTAAACATTGTTAGGTTAAATTGGTTGCAGCTAACTGTTTGTCCATGTCCTTGAATATTTCCTTAAGTACATTCCGGGAAGTGGAATTGCTGACACATAATAGACATTCAGTAAATAGTTGTTAAATGCGTGAGTGAGCAGAAAAAATTATGTAAAAGTATACGCCAAAATGTAGTCAGAACTTATTTTTGAATGGTGGACCAAACAGTGACTTTTATCTGCTTTTTCACTCATCTGTACTTTTTCCCTTTCCCACAATTAATACATGTTGCTTGTGTAATAACAGAAACCGAATGTAATTTTAGATATTGGTGTATTCAGGGCAATTGTAGCACTGACTAAGACTCTCCCAGGGTCTTTCCTGGAAAAGCTCATGCACCGTGAAAACAAGTTGGCTAAATTCCAAAAGAATAAGTTAAAAGAAAGCTTGATTCTCAGGCTACGTCCTCACAATCCATGAACCTCACATGGTAGGCAGCCTCCAAGATGGCGTCCAGTGATACCTGCCTCCTGGTATTCTTGCCCTCGTGTAGTCCCTTCCCACACTGTACCAGGATTGGTCTGTGTGACCAATAGAATGTAGCTGAAGAAAAGGTGTGTTACTCCTTAGATCAGGCTAAGAAAGACATTCCAGCTTCCATCTTGGTCATTCTCTCTCAGACAAGTTGCTCTGGGGAAAGGTAGCTGCCGTGTTCCGAGCAGTCCTATAGAGAGGTCCACGAGACAAGGAACTGAAGCCTCCTGCCAACAGTCATGTGAGTGAGTGTTGAGCAAGTGACATCTCCAGGGGATGAGTCCCATCACATGGAAGATAATAACCCACCCCATAGTTTGCAGATGTCAGGGTTACCAAGAAGGACATGACTCACACACAAACATTGGATGGAGCAACACTTTACTCACATACAGAAGACACAGAGTAAAGTCAGATTCGATAGGGGGTGTTGGTCTCTCATGGCCAGCAGGTCTCGCTCTGCAGCCAACACAGGGAAATGGTCTGCACACACAGTCTTGTGCTGTAGGAGAAGGACCCCATTACCTCCCCACAAGAACAGATACAGCAGTGGGGTTAGCCAAGTACCATAACAAGCACATGTTTAGCTAAGCAGTTCATGTGAATACTGACATGTGCTCAGGGCAAAAGGAGAGGGACATGCTGATAGGCCACCAGCTGCTATTGGAGGTGTTTTGGATCAAGATACCCCAGAAGAGGGAGTCAGCCCACACTCACATCCCATCCAAGAAGCCAGGCTGATACCTCTGGTCCTAAGCAAAACGTTCACTTGTGGGTGACAGGGAAAGGCAACAGGTTGTGCTTGAACTGCCGCCTTCAACGGTGAGCCATCTCAGAAGCGGATTCTCTGGCCCCAGTCAAGACTTCAGACAGCTGTAGTTCCAGCTGACAAACTGACTAAAACCTCCTAACAGTCCCTGAGCCAGAACACGCAGCTCGGCTACACTAGACTTCCAGGCCCTCAGATATCCCATGAGTTAATATTTATTATTTTTAAGCTGCTCAGTATGGGGGTAAACAAACCACAGCAATAGATAATTAATATATCCATCTAGTCTGGACTAGTTGCTTTTAGCACCAGGAGGATGTAAGGAGAAGGGGAGGTGAAGGGATGAGGCACCATCTTTGAGAGGGAGCAGAATTCCTTACGAAATGATTATCTCTTCAATCATTCCCCCATTCCATGCAATAAAGGGACTCTATCTGGTCCTTAAAAATGGGGGATCCCAACAGAAGTGCCTGTGAGGTGAAGAAGTGACTCTGGAACTTGGGCAGGTACCACTTCCTTTCTGGAGTCACTTATGGAGGGTTGGGAACTCACAGAGGGCTCAGCATGGTGCTGGAATAAGCCATTGTGGAGTGGCGCACCTGGGCACAAAAAGGATGCTAAGCCATCCTCTGGGACATCATAGAAGGTGACTGTCATAGCCATCTAGTGCTGCTATAACAGAAATACCCCAAGTGGATGGTTTTAACAAAGAGGAGTATATACTTTCACAGAACAATAAGCTAAAAGTCCAAATTCAGGGCGCCAGCTCCAAGGAAAGGCTTTGTCTCTCTGTCGGCTCTGAAGGAAGGTCGTTGTCATCAGTCTTCCCTTGGTCTGCGAGCATCTCAGCGCAGGAACCTCAGGTCCAAAGGACGTGCTCTGCTCCTGGCACTGCTTTCTTGACGGTATGAGGTCCCCATGTCTCTCTGCTCGCTTCTCTCTTTTATAATTCAGAAGAGGTTGGCTTAAGACGCTATCTAATCTTATAGATCTCATCAATATAACCGCCTCTAATCCATCTCATTACATCCTATTGATAGGATTTACAGCATAAAATGGTGGGCAATCACACAATACTGGGACTCGTGGCTCAGTTAAGTTGACAGATATTTTGGAGGGACACAATTCAATCCATGACAGCAACATAGGAAGTTCCCACTATCCTGAGTAAAGGGGGACTAACCCAGAAGGGCCACCCCAGTGAATGAGGATGTGGTCTCCTACTGGGGGTTGGAGTGGCTGAGACTTGACTGCCCACCTTTGAGGGTTGGAGTGGCTGAGACTTGACTGCCCACCTTTGAAGTTTAGTAGCTTGGACAGAGAAACACTGCCTGGACAAGCATGACATCATAGCAGAATCCTACCTGGGACACCACCTAGGTGGAGCCAGCCCACTGCACAGCTACCACCAAACACTGAGGGCTTGGTCAAACAGAGAAGCTTGGTATGGCACAGAAGGAAGAGGTCCTTCTCCACTTCCCACAGACAGGACTCCTGGCGCAGTCACATCCGCTGCAAGAAGGGGAAGGGGCACCAACAGACAAATCTGCCCTTTATGCCACAAGCTCGAAGCAGAGGCTCTGAGCTGGGCAGTGATGGAGGATAAAGTTATTTGAATATGATGTTTACTAGAAATGAGACTATTTTGAACAGAGCTAATATATATAAGGTTGGACTAGCTTCAGCCTTTCCACTGCTGATTGTGAATAGGGGTTTGTTCGAGAAAAGGAAGTGAGTTATAAAAATAAAGCAAACTTCGGGTTGGCACATGGCTAAGTGGGGACTGTTCAATGAAAATTGGGAAATAAATAAGCAATGGGACCTGAACCTTACCCTGTGTCTTCTCTTGAATTTTAAGCTCATTAGAGTCCCCTGGTGGCATAGTGGCTGAGTGCTATGGCTGCTAACCAGGAGGTTGGCAGTTCAAATCCGACAGGCGCCCCTTGGAAACTAAGGGGCAGTTCTACTCTGTCCTATAGAGTCACTATGAGTCGGACTCAATGGCAGTGGGTTTGGTTTGGTTTTTAGTTTGTACAGTCACACGCACTTTTTCAAGATCTTTCACAACTGAAATGCAGATTTTTTTAAATCGTTTAAGAATCTCCTGCCCCTTGTAAATACTGTTCCTTCTTAGACCCTGGGTGCTACTAATGGTTAATGCTGCTAACTGAAAGATTGGAGGTCCCAGTCCACCCAGAGGCACCTTGGAAGAAAGGCCTGGTGATCAACCGCAAAAAATCAGCTATTGACAACTCTGTGGAGCACAGTTCTACTGGGACACACCTGAAGTCAGAGTCGAGCCCACAGCAACTGGTTGCTGGCTCTTGGACTCTACACCAGCTCTGTTCGACAGAAGTTTCTGCGATGGTAGAAATGTCCTGTCTGCACTGTGCAATGTGGTAGCCACTAGCCGTACATGGCTACTGAACCCTCGAAATGTGGCTAGTGCAACCGAGGGACTGAATTTAATTTTAGTTAATTTAAATGTAAACAGCCACATGCGGCTAGTGCTACTTCGCAACACGGTGCAGCTCTAGACAGGATTACACATCTTCTTACTGAGCTTTGAAATCCGGTTTCCTAAATTTGAATTTGGAGTGCTTTTTTTTTTTTTTTTTTGCTAATTTGTTTGCTATTGCAAACTCCAAAATGTCGGGGTGAATTTTGCTCAAGTTGTCTGACACTTCCACACCCCCACCAATTCCTCCTAATTTATTCTCAGAATCGAATTGGAATAACATTACAATAATGTTTACATGGGGAAAATCTGAGCATAGACTGGATATCTGATTTATTCTCAGAATCGAATTGGAATAACATTACAATAATGTTTACATGGGGA
Source organism: Loxodonta africana (assembly GCF_030014295.1). NCBI lineage: Eukaryota > Metazoa > Chordata > Mammalia > Proboscidea > Elephantidae > Loxodonta > Loxodonta africana. Next base: position 73,084,324 of record NC_087359.1, on the reverse strand, counting down.
AAATCTGAGCATAGACTGGATATCTGATAATATTAAGGAACTGCTAAAATTGCACACTGACGTATTTACAATTTCCTTCAAATAACGGAGGGGGAGAAGGATGGAGGAAACAAGAGCAGCTGATAATCGTTGAAGCTGTGTGGCGGGTTCCTGGCAGTCTCTGGCACTGGTCTCTCTAGTTTACACACGTGTGCGTTTTTCAAAATTAAAAAAAGAAAAGATGTTTACTAAGTTTTTTTAACAAAATGAGAAAGTACGCATTAAATGGAAGGAGAAAAGGCTACAAAATGTCAAGTATACAACACCACCAGTTGCCATAAAGTTGGCTCCCACTCATACTGACCCATGTGTGTCAGGACAGAACTGTGCTCCATAGAATTTTCAATGGCTGATTTTCTGGAACTAGATCACCAGGCCTTTCTTCCAAGGTGCCTCTCAGTGGTCTCAAATCTCCAACCTTTCAGTTAGCAGCCAAGCACATTACCTGTTTGTACCACCTGAGGACTCTGAAGTATACAATAATAATAATAAGCATACAATAACATTCTACAAGTATACAATAATAGGAAGAACTTACATACGTAGAAGGAAATATACAACATAGTTGCAGTGCAGTGAATTACTTAATATAGCCCTTCTAAGCATTCATGGTCTTGTGACTCACATGAAATGATTGGGTGGGACTATGCAAAAAAGGTGCTTATGGTCCACCAAGGTGATTGGACAGCACGTTAATAATGTAAATACGGTGCATGGACCCCTCGAAGGGGTGGGAATATGCAAATAAGGGGCTTGTGAAATCCTTGTAGTAGACTGGTCAGTTTTGCCATCCTGCTAGGCTTAAAAAAGGAGCCAATCCCAGAGCAGAGAGGGAACATCACTACCATCAGAAGGAAGAGCCATGAACGGAGCACGTCTTTTAGACCCAGCGTCCCTGAGCTAAGAACCTCCTGGACCCAGGAGGCAGAGAGAGCTGTAACACCGGAAAAGTGCTAGACAGTGAGCAGCAGTGGCAGAGAAAAGGTGGCAGCAAATCCAGGAGGCTAGCGAAACTGGGCTTCCCTGCCCGTGAAGCAAGGCAGCTACAGTGGATGTGGTGGCCCACAAAGTGAGACAGCTGAGCGCCTTCGGGCTGAGGCTTGCTGGCAGAGTGGGGTGCCTCCAGGCGCTTACTGGCTGCACTAAAGAGCTGTAACACTTGCCCAAACAGGGAAGGGGCCAGGCCGAAGGGCCAAGGGGCCAAGAGAGAAGCCTGCCTGTGGGCATGGCCAAGGAGCTGTCCTGACCAAAGAGCTGTATCCTGAGGCATACCTGATCCTGAATTGCAACTTGTTACTTCCCTGATAAACCCCATACCTCTGAATATTGTCTGTGAGTTCTGTGTGGCCACCGAACAGGCTACCCAACCTAGCAGAGAAGTAGAGATTGCCATGGGAGGGACGGCTGGTGTCAGAATTGGTTAAAAAAAAAAAAAATTGGGAGAATGGAGCTATGTTTGACCTCTGCCTCATAGGAATCAGCCTTGGGCTGATGATCTTGATTCTTTCTCCTTGCCCTTGTGAAGTTAGATGATGACGTTGGACGCCCCATGCCATTTTTACAGTATAGTGTAATGGTTAGGAAGCCAGGGGATGGAATCAGACACCTGAGTTCAAATCCTGGCTTTAACACCTACTTAGCTGTATAACCTCAGGGAAATTTTTCAGCTGTGCTAAACCTCGATTTCCTCATCAGGAAATGAGTATCGTACTAGAATGTACCTCTTAAAATTGTTGTGGAAATTAAATGAGCCTACTTGTGAAAATCTACTACCTATCTGTCAGTTTGTCATATTGGGGTGGCTTGCATGTTGCTGTGATGCTGGAAGGTATATCATCAGTGTTTCAAATGTCAGTAGGGCCAACCATGGTGGACAGGTTTCGGTAGAGCTTCTAGACTAAGACAGATTAGGAAGAAAGACCTGGCAACCTACTTCGAAAAATTTAAAAAATCCACTGCCGTCGAGTCGATTCCAGCCCATAGTGACCCTATAGGACAGAGCAGAGCTGCCCCGTAGAGTTTTCAAGGAGCATCTGGCGGATTCGAACGGCCAACCTTTTGGTTAGCAGCTATAGCACTTAACCACTACGCCACCAGGGTTTCCTTCTAAAAATTAGCCATCAAAAACCCTGTGGATCACACAATATTGTTCAAGACTTCAACTTGCTTACTTTGGATGCGTCATCAGACAGGACTGATTGCTGGTAAGTGGAGGGCCGGTGAAGGAGAGGAAAACTCTCAAGGAGACGGACTGACACACGAGGTCACCACGAGTCAGAGCTCACTCAATGGAACTGCAACAAAGAGTACTTAGCACAGCGTCTGGCTCACAATACGAGACCAATCGCTTCTTTCCAGGGAGTAGCGTCATGAGTGATGCTGTTGCCTGGGCCTTATAATTACCTGTGTTGTCCAATTTTCTGCAAAAGGGGTGTCTTCTTTTTAAAATCAAGGGGGAATATTAATTTTGAAAAAGAAAAAAGAACAGCTCTCTCCATTGCTACTTCTGTGTTCTGAGAAACCATTAGCAAATTATATTAATAACCGATCAGGTGTTCCAAACTTTACCAAAATGGGAATTCCAGATGATGTGTGGATAACTGAAATTCCCCATGAAAACCCGGTTTCCCGGCTTTGGGGATGTGTGTTCGGGAAGCATCCTCAGCTGGCTTCCTCTGGGCCAGTGCGTGGAGGGGGGTCTTGTTTCCATGCTTCTCTTCATCACTCCTGACTCAAATGCTCACCGTGCTGATAGAGAGACCAGTTCATGCTTTCTTTGTAGAGGATGGTACACAATTTCCCATTTCTATCAGATTTGCATATCTCAATACAATATATCCTCCCCTTGTCGTTTTCCAGCTATGAATCCCCTCAGGTGGTGGTGATGTCTCTGAAATTATATTTTTCTTCCTTCAGTAACATAAAAATCTTACCTTTCCATCCCAACACCCTTTAAATGTGGCGGTGAATACGCACAGCCATAAAAAAAGTGCTGGCCCAGTTGTCTTCATATTTAGCCAAGAGTGACCAGGCACTGACTCCCTTATCCTGCATCTTTCTATATCACAAAGGCTGTTTTCCATTTTTTTTCTCAACAATCGGTTGTAAATGATAGTAATTCAACTGAAATGACACTAAACCAGGAAAAAGAGAATTTAGAGTAGCATAACTGTGAAGTCCAAGGTAGGGTTAGCTTCAAACGTGGCTAAAGCAGGTGCTCCAGTATTTTCAGGAACATCTCTCTCTCCATCATGAGACTCAGCTTTCTGCTGTGTTGACTTCATTCTCAGTCTTATCAAGCCAGGTAGCAATCAGTAGCTCCAAGCTTATGGTCTACCATGTTAACAACTCTGATGCAGCAAGAAAGCATGCCTCATTCCCAGTCATTCCAGCAAAGTCCCGGAGACAATTCTTATTGGTCCAGGTTGGGTCGCGTGTCCACCTCTGAACCAATCACTGAGATTTGCACAGACTTTCTGGGTTTTACACTCACCCTTGAAGCTAGAGGATATGTTCAATCCTTTTTGGCTACACAGACTGCGAAGCATGGTTTCCCTTCAAAAATAAAGAGGCTGATAACAGAAGATAGCAAGATGGATGCTGAGCAGACAAAAACAACAGATGTCCACTATGCCTCCCATAAAAAAGCTCTTTAAATGTCCTTTGATGGTATTGGGAAATCTCCTGCCAAACACATTCTTCCCTGCCTGTGTGGAGCCTCTGTTTTCTGCCAGCAGCCTCATATTCTAGCATCTTGGGCTCTGACCCAGCAAATGAAATCCTCTTCAACACCATCAGCATTGCCAGCTGTTCCCTCCCAATATCCTCTCCTTCCTTGTCCAAAATCGTAGCCACCAGCTGGATGAAAACATGGAACACCACCTGTGTCCTCAATGCCCTCCAAAGTTTAAAACTTAGAGACATATTTCAGATTTCTTTTGACTTCATCATTTATCTGTACACAATCAGCAGAAGTGGGTACTGGCTGGAGACTCGGTGCAAATATTCCATCACATCTTGGACCTGTGCTCCGGAAATGCAGTGCCCCATCAAGCACACCATACCAAGTCTCAGGAGGGAGTCTCATTCTGGGAATGCACGAGGTTTTTTTTTCCCACCTGTCTGTAGCTGCTTCTTCAATATGTGTACACTACAGAGCCTGGCACGGTGCTAAGGACACAGTAGACGTTCAACGTTACACGTTCTATTCCTATCCTTGCCCTTTCCATGTGCTCTGAACAACAACAACTAAGTGGAAGATGGGATTAGAAAAGGAGTACAGGGGACTTTGGAGTCCCTTAAGGTGCAAATTGCAGCACAATAGATGACTTTTGTGTAGCCTAAAAAAAAAAAAATTTTTTTTCTTTTTCTCACCATGGTCTTGTAACTCCCACACAAGTGATTGGGTGAGACTGTGCGAATAAAGTAACTGTGGCCCAGCAGGGGGATTGGTCAGCTTTGCCATCCCGCTGGGCTTAAAAGAGAGCCAATTCCACTCCTTGCACGCGGGGAATACAGGGTGGAGAGAAGGAGTGTGCTGTCTCATTAGGGGGAGAGCAACTAGGAGTACATAGTAAGGTGTATATAAATTTTTGTATGAGAGGTTGACTTGATTTGTAAACTTTCACTTAAAGCTCAATAAAAATTAAAAATAAAAAAAAATTCAGAAGGGGGTCATCCAAAAAAAAACCAAACCCAGTGCCGTCGAGTCGATTCCGACTCATAGCGAAGGGGGTCATAGTAACCATTTATAGCATTGGCTGCTTTGTGGCATATTTATGAAGTCCTTCGTGGCACTCCCAACTATTTGGTCACCCTCTGGCTAGTGCGTATCAGGACACATAGAGTTTACCTGGAATTGGTCAGGATTGAGGCTCAGTGGGTCATGCAAGTAGCTGTTTGTTGGTTTCCCAGATACAAAAGTAATGGATGGGGCTGGTGGCTATTGACCAAAAGTCCTGAGTAATCTTTAGCAGGATCTGACAACAAGGTGTATCAGGACCAGAATGGGTGTATGCATCTGTCAAAACTCACTGCCTTACACTTCTGAGGTGGTACAAAAGCACTGGGTGTTTGCAGAAGTATTTCAAAGATGGTTCCACTGTCAGACGAGGATACCACACACTGTGTGATGCTGAACCTTGGGGAAAATAGAAATAAATAAATAATACTTGGAAGAAAAAAGAGAGAGAGGGCCAGTTTCAAAGCAGGAAAGAGGAGTTCACCACCACAAAGAAAGAAGAGTCAAGAGTGGAGCATGTCCTTTGAACCCAGGATCCTTGAGCTGAGAAGCTCCAGCAGACTGAGAGAGAGAGGGAGCTGTTACACTGAAGATGCCGAAAAGCCACAGCAGAAAAATAGCAGCAGAACCAGGAGACCCTCAGGAGACAGTGCAGTCGGCTTTCAGGCCCACAGAGCAAGAAAGCTGAGCACCTTTGGGCAGGAGGCTTGCTAGAGGACTAGGGTGCCTCTGGGAACTTGGTGGAGCTAGGTTTGCCAACCCATGGAGCTAAAACTGAGCACCTTCGGGCCAAGGCTTATTGGCAGAGTGGGGTGCCTTGGGGTGCTTATCGTTAAAGCTAAAAGAGCTTTGGAACACTTGCCCAAGCAGGGCAGAGGCGGAGGGCCAGGGAAAGACCTGCCCGTGGGCATGGCTAAGAGGAGGCTGCCCTGATGGAAGAACTGTATCTTGAGTGGTCCGGAGCCTGAATTGTAACTGTTACTTCCCTAATACACTCATAATCGTGAGTATGGTCTGTGAGTTCTGTGCGGCCATTGCAACGAGTTATCGAACCCAGCAGAGAAGTAGAGTGTCCTGGGAGGGACGGTTGGTGTTAGAATCGGTAAAGACAGCAGACAGAGGAGGCACATCTGACCTCTGCCTCACAGGAACCAGCCTTGGGCTGTTGATCTTGATTCTCCTTCCCCTTGTGAAGTTAGAGGAGATTAGACGCCACCCCCACACCACTTTTACAAAATTGTTAACATACGTGGCTGCTAATCAAAAGGTTGGAGATTCCAGTCCACCCAAAAGTGCCTCGGAAGAGAGTTCTGAGAATTTACTTCCAAAAACTCAACCATTTAAAACCCTGTGGAGCACAGTTCTGCTCTGAGACACTTGAGATGGCCACGTGTCTGGATCGACTCAAAGGCAATGGGTTACAGAGACTTTAACTTTGTCAGTAATGTTGCACTTTCCAAGCTAAGTGATGAGTGTATAAGAGCTCATTAAATTATTAGCTAGTGTCTTAGGCTGGGTTCTCTAGAGAAGCAAAACCAGTAATGCATATAAATAAATATAGAGGTATTTATATTAAGGAAACAGCTCACACGATTGTAGGGGTTGGAATGTCCCAAGCCCTTGGATCAGGATAGAGTCCTTTCCCAACTCATGGAGCCGCAGAAGCTGGTGAACCCAAGATGAGCAGGTTGGAAAATAGGGATCCTGCTCACAGGTCGTGACAGTCAAGAAATCCCCAAGGTCGGCAGGCAAGACCACAAGGTTTCTCCTGAGTCACTTAGCTGCAGGGGCTGGTGAACCTAAGATAGGCAGATCAGAGAGCAGGACTCTTGCTCACAGACTGTGAAGATTGGCGAATCCCAAGATGGACAGGTAAGCTGCTAGCTCAAGGCCCAAGAACCAGAGGTCAGACAAGAGACAACTGCTGGATCCAGAACAAGCCAACCACCTTTGCAAGGTGAACAGGAAGGAAGTAGGCGGTGGAAGATGGACAGATGAAGGCTGAGGGGGCTGTGAGCTGCCACAGGCCCCACCGCCACTGGAACCACTCAGCAGATTCCATCATGGGGGTGATCACATATCAAATTTCAACAGGAAAGTGATCACAACATTATACAACTTCCAAAACACTAAGAATCATGGCCCAGCCAAGTTGACACACAATCTTAACCATCACAGCTAGCATTCTGAAATAGTCATAAATTTAAAAAATTGCAGGTTACGAACTAAATCTGATGGATCAAAACAGTAATTTGACCATGTCACTCCCCAGCTTGGTTTCCCACAGCCCACAGAATGGCATCTAAACTCTTTGTCTGGTATACTATTTTCCTGTGGCTGCGTAACAAGTTACCACATACTTCGTGGCTCAAAACAGCAGAAATGTATTCTCTCACAGTTCTGAAGACAAGAAGTCCAAAGTCAGTGTCTTAGTCATCCAGTGCTGCTATAACAAAAATATCACAAGTGGATGGCTTTAAAAAGAGAAATTTATTCTCTCACAGTCTACTAAGCTACAAGTCCAAATTCAGGATGTCAGCTCCAGGGGAAGGCTTTCTCTCTCTGTCAGCTCTAGAGGAAGGTCCCTGTTATCAATCTTCCCTTTGTTTGGGAGCATCTCAGCACAGGAACCTCAGGTCCAAAGGACACACTCTACTCCCAGCACTGCTTTCTTGGTGGTATGAGGTCCCCATGTCTCTCTGCTCACTTCTCTTTTATATCTCAGAAGAGATGGCCACAAGACAGGATCCAATATTGTAGATTGAGTCCTGCCTCACTAACACAACTGCCATCTATGCCCCCTCATTAACATCATAGAGGCAGGATTTACAACACACAGGGAAATCACACAGTACTGGGAATCATGGCCCAGCCAAACTGATACACACATTTTGGGGGGGACATAATTCAACCCATGACAGTCAGTTTCACTGGGCCAAAACTGAAGTGTTGGCAGGACTGGGCTCCCTCTAGATGTTCTAGGGAATAATCTGTTTCTCTCCTCTTCCAGGTTTGGGCGGCTGCTGGCATTCCTGGGCTTGTGGCCACGTCACTGCAATCTATGCCTTCATGTTCACATCATCTTATCCTCTTCTGTGTGTATCAAATCTCCCTTTGCCTCTTTCTCATAAGGACACTTGTGATGGCACCATGATGGCTTTGGGGGGCCACTTTTTAGCTACTACATCTAGCATGCAAGGTCTCATTATTTGTCCAAGTCTTCCTTCTTCCCACCATTTCTCCCATAGCTTTTTCTTCTGGCATCTTCAACTACTTCCAAGTCCCTGAACATGTCACATTCTCTCTCAACTGAGCACTCTGGAGTGCTGTCATCTCGGTTAAGTGCTGTCATCTCATTGCTAACTGCTAGCTACACATCTGTCAGTTTGTCACACTGTGGTGGCTTGCATGTTGCCATGAGACTGGAAGCTATTCCACCAGTATTTCAAATACCAGCAGGGTCTCCCATGATGGGCAGGATTCAGCAGACCTTCAAGACTAAGATAGACTAGGAAGAAAGGCCTATTTCTGAAAATTAGCCAATGAAAACCTTATGAATCACAACAGAATAATGTCTGATTTTAGTAAAGTGGAGGCCTATAGAAATGAGGAAAAAACTCTGTGAGATGGATTGGCGCAATGGCCACAACAACGGACTCACACACAGCAACGCTCATGAAGAAGGCATAGGATTGGGCACAGTTTCATTCTGTTACACGTGAGGTCGCCCTGAGTTGGAGCCAACTCTACAGCAAGAAACAGCAAAAACTCCCACTTTCTCATTTGGTAGAGGAGGCTAACGAAGAGATCCCAGAACACAGTGGCTTAAAGAAGATAAACATTTTTTCTCTCTCCTATAACACTTCTGAGGTGAACAGTCCTCAACGCCTTTTAGAAACCCAGGCGTTTTCCAGTCAGAGCTCTGCCAGACCCTAAGGCCTTGTGGTCATCTACACGAAGGAAGCAGGATCACCTCCAGATGCAGGTTCCAGCCTGCAGGAAGGAGGAAGAAAGGGTGGTTAGGGCAGGCTTGAAAGTTTTAAAGTCTGACCTGGAAGTGATCACTATCACCTGTATTCAGTTGGTGAGAACTTAATCACATGATCACAACTAACTGCTGGGGTTGCTGGGAAATGTAGTCCCTAGCTAGGCAGTCATGTGTCCACCCACAATTCTCTTATAATGGAAGAAGGGAAGAATGGATTTTGGAAGACAACTGAAACTCAAGGTTCAATGCTTCTGAACAGCCTTCTCTACCTTCTGACCTCTCTGTCTACGTTAGATGTTTTTCTTTGAGCACTAAATGAACTATGTAACAGTTATCTCATTAGTTGCTTATCTCCCCAGCTTTTCTCACCTCTCTGCCCACAACTAAACTGTGAGTGTTGGGTGTGAATCTGTATCCTCAGAGCCTGTCTAGAATTGAAAACAGTCTGAGTAGAAGTATGTAGGACCAGCTCCATAATTTGCCATGCCCAGTACAAAGTAAAAATATGGGCCTCTTGTTCAAAAGTTATTAAGAATTTTAAGACATTAACCAAAACCAGTTGTCATCATCTTGACTCTGACGCATGCTGACCCCATGAACTGTGTTTCATAGAGTTTTCAATGGCTGATTTTTTCAGAAGTAGATTGCCCTGTCTTTCTTCTGATTCACTTCCAGGTAGACTTGAACCACTAACCTTTTGGTTAGCAGCCAAGCACCTTAACCATGTGCACCACACAGGGAGTCCTAAGATACTAACAACAGAGCTTAAAACCAAGCTCAGGGCCCTCTAAAGTGTCCTTTGCACCTGTGCAGGGTGTACACCTAAGAGGCTGGCACTGAAAGGATGAATTTAATTATCTAAATCACTCTCTCTAAGAAAAGACGTGTATCTTTTCTTTACTCTCATATAATGAGCAGAGATGAGTCAAATCATGCTTATAAATATTTGGGAAGTAAATTTTCCCTGCTCCAGCAGGCTAAATGTTATAGAGGTCATCCTGAAGGCGAGAGCATTTCCCATTTCCCATTGCCTTTGTCCGGGGGAGGGTGGGGACACAGCAGCTGGTAGGCTGCCAGCTCCCTGACAATCGCAGATGCGTGGCATCTCGCCTTCCTCTCACCCTATGGTAGTCAGCAATGGTAGTCAACGTGGTAATTTTTCTTACAGCCTCGGAGACTCCTGAGTTTGGGAAGACCTTAGGAGTCATTGCCAAGCAGTTCTCCAGCATCTGCTCAAACACATCCAGTGACCGGGACTTCCTGTCTCCCCAGGCAGCTCCTTCTGTTTTTGACAGCTCTGCGGATGCAGTTCTTCCTAACGTTGAGCTAAAATCTCCTTCCCTGAGACTCCCACTCGCTGGCTCAGAGCCACGCAGGGGAATTCTGACACCTGCCCCACGCCCTTCAGGTGTTGCAAAGAGCCCTTGTGTACACACGAAATCAGAAGTTACCAAGACCAGCACAGAGATCTATTGGGTTTGGCTGGGCCAGTTTAAATTTTTGTTGTTGTGTTGTTGCCAACATTGAATAACCTGGAGAGTTTATACAAAATGTAAAATTCAAGCCTCCTATAATCTGACTTGCCACTAAGGGTACTAAAAAATGGACATCGGCTAGGCAACTGTCATTCTCCACCACAGCCTACTACCTTGGCTGTTGATATTCGCGAATACTCATTTAATTCAATGTCATTGCTGTGTATGTTCTCACCACCAACAACGATAAAATAAATAAAATTAAAAAAAAAACCTGAATGTCAGGACCCCTACCTTGATAACTATGTTAATATGTTGGATTCCCTTACCATAAGAGTAACCAGGCTTTAAGGAAAGTCATTTAAAGAAGGATGAATCCCCTTTTCCTCTTTTTTCTTTGTGCTTAGAACTCAGAGGTAATGGCAAAGGCTTCAGCAGCTACCTTGTGAAGATGAGGCAACCTTGCAGATGGAAGTCATGTGTCGGAATGTTGAAATAGATTACAGAATCCTGGGTCAAGTTGACTCCAAATCACAGTAAAGCTATAGGACCAAATAGAACTACCCCATAGGCTTTCCAAGGCTGTAAATCTTTACAGAAGCAGACTGCTACATCTTTCTCTGGCAGAGTGGCTGGTGGGTACAAACTGCCAGCCTTCTGGTTAGCAGTCAACCACTTTAACCACTGCGCCACCAGGGCTCCAGAATTTTGAGTCAGTAGTGATTATATAGAGTTGCCGTACCAGTTCTAGCCTGCCTACTTCTGAACTTCTTTAACCGAAAATAAATAAATAAACTTATATCTTGTTAAGTCACTCTTATTTTTTGTAGCTGTTATTAGTAATGGAAAGCAACTCCTACCTGATAGATAATTTTTTTATCACTGGCTTTTCTTAAGAGTTTATTATGAAAAAGTCTAAACACGTACAAAAGTAGACAGACAATATCCACATGTATAAGAAGCAATTTGGACCACTACCTCAAACCATGCACAAAAATTAACTAAAAATAGATGATAGACTTAAATGTAAGAGCAAAACTATAAACTTTTAGAAGAAAGCATAAGACTAAATCATGAAATTGGGTTAGGCATTGATTTCTTAGATATGCTATCATAAAAGCATAAGAAATGGTAGAAAAATAGATAAATTGGGCTTCATCAAAGTTAAAAACTTTTGTGCTTTAAATGATGCCATCAAGAAAGTGAATAGAACCTGAGACCAGAAGAATTAGATGGTACCCAGCTACCACCAATGATCACCCCAACAGGGAACACAACAAAGAGTCCCGGACAGAGCAGAAGAAAATGTAGAACAGAGCTCAAATACACATAAAAAGACCAGACTCAATGGTCTAACAGAGACGGAAGGAACTCCCAATACTACGGCCCCTAGACACGCTGTTAACGCAGAACTGAAACCATTCCTGAAGCCCACTCTTCTGACAAACATTGGACAGGAATATAGACAAGAAATAATACATGTGAGGAACGTGCTTCTTAGTTCAATCAGATATATGAGACCAAATATGCAACCCTTGTCCAAAAGCAGGATGAGAGAGCAGGAAGGAACAGGACTGGTCAGATGGACACAGGGAACCTGGGGTGGAAAGGGGGAGTGTGCTATCACATTGTGGGGATTACAACTAACGTCACAACACAATATGGGTATAAATTTTTGATAAGAAACTAACTTGAGCTGTAAATGTTCACCTAAAGCACAATTTAAAAAAAGAAAATGAATGGATAATCCAAAGAATGAGAGAAAACACTTGCAAATCATACATAAAAGGCTCCTATCCAGAATATATAAAAAGCTCTTACTACTCAACAATAAAAAAAAAATTTAATGGGCAAAAGATTTAAATATACTTTTCTCCACAGAAGACACGTAAATGGCCAATAATCTTATGAAAAGATTTTCAATATCATCAGTCACGGAAAACGGAAATCAGAACTGCAACGAGACACCTCTCCACACAATTCACGGTGATCCCGTGTGCACAGAATAGAACTGCTCTCCGTAAGGGTTTCAGTGGCTGCGACCTTTTGAAAGCACATCACCAGGTCTTTCTTCCAAGGCACCTCTAGGTGGGTTTGATCCACCAACCTCTCAGCAGTCAAGCACTTGACCAATTTCGCCACCCAGGAACTCCTTCACAACTATTACTGTTGTGTGCCCTTGAGTCAATTCCAACTTATAACAGAACTCTCACATAGAGTTTCCTAGGCTGTGTTTTAATCTCTAGGGGAGCAGATTGCCAGGTTCTTTTCTCTCTTGGAATGGCTAGTAGGTTCAAATTTCCAGCCTTTCGATGAACAGCACTTAACCGTTGCACCACCGAGGGCTCTTTTAACACCTAAGACAGTTATTATCTGTCAAAAAGACAGATAATAACAAGTGTTGGCCAGGTTATGGAGAAACTGGAACCCTCATACATTGCTGGTGGAAATGTAAAATGGTGCAGATGTTTTGGAAAACAATTTGGCAATTCCTTAAAATCCTAAACATCAAGTTGCCATATGACTCAGCAATTTGACTCCTAGATATATACCCAAGAGAAATGAAATCTTGTCCATATGAAAATCTGGACATGATTGCTCATAGTGGCATTATCCATAATAGCCAAAAAGTGGAAATAACTCAAATGCCCCTCAGCTGATGAACGGATGAACAAAACGTAGTGTACACATACAACAGGATATTATTCAACAATAAAAAGGAATCTAGTCTGGATACATGCTACAACATGGGTGAACCTTGAAAATATTCTGTTGAGTGAAATAAGTCTGTCACGAAAGTATGGTTCCATTTATATGAAATATCCAGAATATGCAAATCCATACAGACAGAGAGTAGATTAGTGGTTGCCTGGGGCTGGGAAAAAGGGGCAACGGGAAGTGGCTGCTGATGGGTAAGGGGTTTCTTTCTGGGGTGATAAAAATGCTCTGGAATTAGATAGTGGTGGCGGTTGCACAATTCTGTGACTATAATTAGTGTATTAATGCACTGAATTGTACACTTGAAAGTGGTTGAAATGGTAAACATGGTCTTATTTTAATTTAATAAAAAAATTAAATGTTGTAATGATGAAAATGGCAAATTTTATGTTACATATATTTTATCTAAGATGAAGAAGAAATGAACTTCTATACTTGCTACAACATGGAGGAACCTCCCAAACATTAATCTAAGTGAAAGGAGCCCGTCACGAAAGCCCATATACTAAATGATTCCACCGATATGCAATGTCCAGAATAGGCAAATATGTAAAAGCAGAAAGGGGCTGGGAAAAGGGAGAATACAAATGACTGCTAATGGGGCTGGGAAAAGGGAGAATACAAATGACTGCTCATGATTATAGGTGGTTTCTTTTTGGGGTGATAAAAATGTTCTAAATTTAGATTGTGGTAATGGTTATACAACTGTGCTGTTGTTGCTGTTGTTAGTTGCCATCAAGTCGGTTCCAATTCATAGCGACCTTATGTACAACAGAATGAAACACTGGCAGGCCCTGCACCATCCTCACAATCATTGTTATGCTTGAGCCCATTGTTGCAGTCACTGTGTCAATCCATCTCCTTGAAAGTCTTCCTCTTTTTCCTTGGCCCTTTACTTTACCACACACGATGTCCTCCAGGGACTGATCCCTCCTGATAACATGTTCAAAATATGTGAGCTATAGTCTTGTGACCCTTGCTTCTAAGGAACATTCTGCTTGTATTTCTTCCAAGACAGATTTGTTCGTTCTTTTGGCCAACGCCATTATTCAAAGGCATCAGTTCTTCTTCAGTCTCCCTTATTCATTGCCCAGCTTTCACATGCATGTGAGGCCACTGAAAATACCACGGCTTAGGTCAGGCAAACCTTAGTCTTCAAGGTGACATCTTTGCTTCTGAACACTTTAAAGATGTCTTTTGCAGAATTGCCCAGTGCAATGCGTCTTTTGATTTCTTGATTGCTGCTTCCATGAGTGTTGATCGTGGATCCAAGTAAAATGAAATCCTTAACAACCTCAATCTTTTCTCCATTTATCATGATGTTGCTTATTGGTCCAGTTGTGAGGATTTTTGTTTTCTTTATGTTGAAGTGTGATTCATACTGAAGGCTGTGGTCTTTGATCTTCATCAGTAAGTGCTTCAAGTCCTCTTCACTTTCAGGAAGCAAGGTTGTGTTCTCTGCATATTGCAGGTTTTCCAATCCTGGTGTCCCGTTCTTCTTCATAAAGTCCAGCTTCTCGGATTATCTGCTCAGTTTACAGATTGAGTAGGTATGGCGAAAGGACGCAACCCTGGTGCAAACCTTTCCTGACTTTAAACCACAGCAGTATCTCCTTGTTCTGTTCGAACAACTGCCTCTTGATCTCTGTACAGGTTCCTCATGAGCACAATTAAGTGCTGTGGAGTTCTCATTCTTCGCAATGTTACCTGTAATTTGTTATGATCTACACAGTCAAATGCCTTTGCATAGTCAACAAAGCACAGGTAAGCATCTTTCTGGTATTCTCTGCTTTCAGCCAGGATCCATCTGACATCAGCAATGATATCCCTGGTTCCACGTTCTCTTCTGAATCCAGCTCGAATTTCTAGCAGTTCTCCGCCAGTATACTACTGCAGACACTTTTGAATGATTTTCAGCAAAATTTTACTTGTGTGTGATATTGTTCGGTAATTTCCACATTCGGTTGGATCACCTTTCTTGGGAATAGGCATAAATATGGATCTCTTCTGGTCAGTTGTCCAGGTAGCAGTCCTCCAAATTTCTTGGCATAGATAAGTGAGCACTTCCAGTGCTGCAACGGTTTGTTGAAACATCTCAGTTGGTATTCTGTCAATTCCTGGAGCTGTGTTTTTTGCCATTGCCTTCAGTGCAGCTTGGACTTCTTCCTTCAGTACCATCAGTTCCTAATCATATGCTACCTCTTGAAATGGTTGAATGTCGACCAATTCTTTTTGGTATAGTGACTCTATGTATTCCTTCCATCTTTTAATGCTTCCTGTGTCATTTAATATTTTCCCTGTAAAGAAAAAAGAAAGATCCCCAAGGAGATGGATTGACACAGTGGCTGCATTAATGGCCTCAAACATAGCAACGACTGTGAGGATGGCACGGGACTGGGCCATGTTTCGTTCTGTTGTACCTAGGGTTGCTATGAGTTGGAACCGACTCAATGGCACCTAACAAGAATAACAAACCCTTTAATATTTTTTATATACCTGAATTTTAGATTTTATACTCTTTTTGTGGGGTAGGGTAGAGTGGTGTATGTAATTGTTACCATTCCTTAAACGAAGTTGTTTGAAGGCAATGGTTTTTTCTTATCTTTGTCCAGAGCAAAGTACAATTTCTGAAGTTTAAATATGTATGTGAAACAAATTAAATTAGTCTTCATACACTGAAAAAATATATATATTTTCCCTATAGAATTATTTAGTATTGCAACTCAAGCCTGGAAGTTTTTCTTCAGTTCTTTCAGCTTGAAAAATGTCGAGCGTGTTCTTCTCTTTTGGTTTTCTACCTCCAGGTCTTTTCACATGTCATTATAATACTTTACTTTGTCTTCTCGAGGGTCACTTTGAAATCTTCTATTCAGCTCTTTTACTTCATCATTTCTTCCTTTCGCTTTAGCTACTTGACGTTAAAGAGTAAGTTTCAGAGTCTCTTCTGACATCCATTTTGGTCTTTTCTTTCTTTCCTGTCTTTTTAATGACCTCCTGCTTTCTTCCTATATGATGTCCTTGATGTCATTCCACAATTCGTCTGGTCTTCAGTCATTAGGGTTCAACGTGTCAAATCTATTCTTGAGATGGTCTCTAAATTCAGGTGGGATATGCTCAAGGTTGTACTTTGGCTCTCGTGAACTTGTTCTAATTTTCTTCAGTTTCAGCTCGAACTTGCATATGAGCAATTCATGGTCTGTTCCACAGTTGGCCCCTGGCCTTATTCTGACTGATGATATTGAGGTTTTCCATTGTCTCTTTCCACAGATGTAGTCAATTTGATTTCCGTGTGTTCCGTCCGGGAGCTCCACGTGTATAGTCACTGTTTATGTTGGTGAAAAAAGTTATTTGCATTGAAGAAGTTATTGGACTCCAGAATTCTAACATGCAACCTCCGACATCATTTCTATCACCAAGGTCATGTTTTCCAACTACCAGTCCTTCTCCAGCTTTCACATTCCAATCACCAGTAATTATTAATGCATCCTCATTGCTTGTTTGATCAATTTCAGACTACAGAAGTTGGTAAAAAATCTTCAATTTCTTCATCTTTGGCCTTAGTAATTGGTGGGTAAATTTGAATAACAGTCGTATTAACTGGTCTTCCTCATGTATGGATATTATCCTATTACCGACAGCTTTGTACTTCAGTATAGATCTTGAGATGTTCTTTTTGAAGATGAATTCAACACCATTCCTCTTTAATTTGTCACTCCCAACATAGCAAACCATAACTTGTCCGATTCAAAATGGCCAATGCCAGTCCATTTTAGCTCACTAGTGCCTAGGATATCTATGTTTATGTGTTCCGTTTCATTTTTGACAATTTTCAATTTTCCTAGATTCATATTTTGTACATTCCATGTACCGATTACTAATGGATGGTTGCAGCTATTTCTTCTTATTTTAAGTCATGCCATGTCAGGAAATGAAGACCCTGATAGTTTGACTCCATCCATGTCATTAAGGTTGACTTCACTTTGAGGAGGCAGCTCTTCCCCAGTCGTCTTTTGAGTGTCTTCCAACCTGAGGGACTCATCTTCCGCCGCTATATCAGACAATGTTCTGCTGCTATTCATAAGGTTTCCACTGGCTACTTCTTTTCAGAAGTAGACCACCAGGCCCTTCTTCCTAGCCTGTCTTAGTCTGGAAGCTCAGCTTAAACCTCTCTGCCATGGATGACCCTGCTGGTGTTTGAATATCCGTGGCATAGCTTCTAGCATCATAGCAACATACAAGTCCCCGTAGTACGACAAACTGACAGACATGTGAGGGACACAACTATGTAAACATATTAAAAACGTTCACACTGGTGAATGTGATAGCATATAAGTTATATCTCAATAGCTATGTGTTCATAAATAGACTAGTAAAATGAACCCTATATACCAGTCCCAGCTTCAACAATTATTAACATGTGGCACAGTGGTTAAGAGCTATGGCTGCTAACCAAAAGATTGGCAGTTTTAAACCTACCAGACTCTTCTTGGAAACTGTATGGGGCAGCTCTACTCTGTGCTATAGGGTTGCTATGAGTCGGAATCGACTCAATGGCAACAGGTTTGGTTTTTTGGTTTGCCCAATTTCTTTTTACTTATACTCCCACATACTCTCTCTGCCTGTCATGGATTGAATTGTGTCCCCCCAAAATATGTGCATCTATTTGGATAGGCCATGATTTCCAGTATTGCGTGATTGCCCACCGTTTTGTCATCTAATGTGATCTTCCTATGTGTTATAAATCCTACCTCTATAATGTTAATGAGGTGGGATAGGAGGCAGTTATGTTAATGAGGCAGGACTCAATCTACAAGGTTGGATTGTGTCTTAAGCCAATCTCTTTTGAGATACGAAAGACAGAAGTGAGCAGAGAGACAGGGGGACCACAC
This sequence comes from Loxodonta africana, assembly GCF_030014295.1. Taxonomy (NCBI): domain Eukaryota; kingdom Metazoa; phylum Chordata; class Mammalia; order Proboscidea; family Elephantidae; genus Loxodonta; species Loxodonta africana. The sequence goes on along the minus strand of NC_087359.1, from coordinate 73,066,474 downwards.
ATCACCAAGAAAGCAGTGACAGGAGCACAGCATGTCCTTTGGACCCGAGGTTCCTGCGCAGAGAGACTCCTAGACCATGAGAGTGTTGATAATAATGAGCTTCCTCCAGAGTTGACAGAGAGGGAGAGCCTTCCCCTGAGCCGATGCCCTGAATTTGGATTTGCAGCCTCCTAGACCGTGAGAAAATAAATTTTTCTTTGTAAAAACCATCCACTTGTGGTATTTCTGTTATAGCAGCACTAGATAACCAAGACACGCACCCTCTACCACCCCCATATTATGTTGAAGCAAATTCCAACATCTCCTAATACAGAATTTAACATCAGAAGAGCTCTGCAGTGTGATTGGCTGGCTGAATTTTTCCTGGCTGTGAGGCATCCCAGTTTGGTTCCCCATCCTCCTAGGGAGATTGCAAATGACATAATAAACCAAAACCAACCTCCATGCCATTGAGTCAATTCAATTCCAACTATAGTGACCCCATAGAACAGAGTAGAACTGCCCCAAAGGGTTTCCAAGACTGAAAATCTTTATAGAAGCAGATTGCTACACCTATCCCCTCAGGGTGGCTGGTGGATTCAGACTGCTAACCTTTGGTTAGCAGCCAAGTGCTTAACCACTGCACCACCAAGGCTCCTTATAAATGACATAATACCCTACAGCAAATCCATTTCTGCTTAAACCTTCCTGCAGCTCAGAGCCTCCACTGCTACATCCACAGTTGACATTGGCCTTCAGTAGATATTCTTCTGTGTACATTGTTGTTATTGCTAGTTGCCATCAAGTTGGCTCCCACTTAAGTTGACACCAAGTACAACAGAACAAAATGGTGCTGGGTCCTGTGCCATCTTCATGATTGCTGGTATGCTCCAGTCCATGGTTGTAGCCACTGTGTATTTTGAGTAACTTCCAACCTAAGGAGCTCATCTTCCAGCGTTATATGGGACAATACTCTGTTGTGATCCACAAAGTTTTCATTAGCTTACTTTTGGAAGTAGATCCCCAGGCTTTTCTTTCTGGTCTGTCTTAGTCTGGAAGTCCACTGAAACCTGTCCACTGTGGGTGGGCCTGCTGGTATTTGAAATACCAGTGGCATAGCTTCTAGCATCATAGCAACATGCAAGCCACTACAGTATGAAAAACTGATAGATGGTGGTGGGTTCATCTACAGAAGGTGTAGTGATAGAGCTGTAGTGTCTAAAGCACAGTGTTGGAGAATCTTCATCCTTAATGAAATCCTCCTGGGAAATCCAGAAGGCTCCTGGATACCACGTGTAAACATAAGTCTTTGGGTGGGTGAGGATGAATTGGAGAAGGGGGTGTTCCTTCTCAGGGGAAAACTTCAATAATAAAGAAATGATGCCTATGGATAAGATGGAACATATAATTGTGTTGATTCTCCACTATTTTGGATTCTGCCTGGTTTCTAAGTAGGAAACTGCCTCCTCCCCTAAGAGCTCATTGGTGAAAACAGCATTTCTCAGCCCTTGGGAGGTGGCTGGTTCATTGGCTCCCCTTGTTGTATTCTTTATAACCTGCACTCACCTATTGGCTCCTCCTTGTACCTTGAGAAAGCTAGACAGGCTCTGATTAACACCTCCACTCAACCAGGTTTTTAATACAAAATAGGATCAACGGTCTTTAGGAGGTGTTGGGCTTTGGAACCCAACAGACCCGTTAAATTCCAGATTCTGCCTGTTGTTAACTGCCTGACCTTCTATAATATATTCAGGCATTCTGGGTCTGTGTTTTTTCATCTGTAAAATGGGAATAATAGTTCCTATCTCATATCTGGGTTGGAAGAATGACATAGAGTTAGCTAACTCAATAAAAACCCAAACCTGTTGTCTTCAAGTCGATTCCAACTCATAGCAACCGTATAGGACAGAGCAGAACTGCCCATAGGGTTTCCAATGAGCAGCTGATGGATTCGAACTGCTGACCTTCTGGTTAGCAGCTGAGCTCTTAACCACTGCACCATGAGGGCCTGATGTAAAATAGCCATTTAACAACTTGCCACTTTTTACTGGCGGATATGAAATTGTGTTCAATTTCGAATGTGCCCTCTTCTTAATCAGAAAAGACTGGGCTGTTGTTATTGCTGGTTTGATTTTAAGGAATGGACTCATTTTCTTTTCTAAATGTGCTATTTTTCTACAATAACAGCAGTAATAGGTGTTACTGAGTCCTTCCTCCATAGCAGCGGTGTACGAAGAGCTTTTAGCATCTCATCTTCTCAGTAACACTATGAGTTAAGTATTATTTTAGAGAAGAGAAGATTCAAGTTTGAGATCAGTACTCTGCCAAGGTCACACAACTAGCTAACACCTGGGCTGGGAGTAGAAATCCACCTGCCCGGGGCTGGGGCCTTCCCCACACAGCTTCCCACCTGCTCTTGGCTCGGCCTCTCTGCTGCTTCCTAAGGAGGACCGCGGCTTCCACCTCCAGGCTGTGGGCCCTCCAGGCCTGGGGCCAATATTTATTCAGACAGAAAGTGTGTAAGAGGCCACCTGGCTGAGACAGCCATTACTTGGTGTCAGTTCTCCTGCTGCCCTGACACATCTCTCTGCTTGGCCTAGGGATGACTCCCAGGTTACAGGTATCCTTCCTGACTTGAGCCAGCATCTTGCTGGAGCTCTGATTCCTGCAGACCCCTGATTCCTCTCCACTTCCCTGGTCCTGGCCCAGGACTTTGTCCCTTGTGGCTTCCCTGGTTGTTAACCCTCTACCCTACCTACACCACCACTGCCTCAGCCTTTGTAACCTGTATGTGCCCTGGTTTCACTGTGACCACTGAGGCAGGCAGCCTCTGAAATGGCTCCCAAAGATCCCATCTCCTGGTATCCATGCCCTTGTGTGGTTCCCTTTCCTTGAGCGTGGACTGGGCCTACTGCCTCACTTTAACAAACAGGATGCTGCAAAAATAATGAGATGTCCAGTTCCCAGTGGCCCTGGGAGAGACAAATGACATTTCTGCTCACCAGGACCACAGGTAAAAATAGAAAAACTTAAGAAAGAGTATCCAGGGGTTTCTAGAAGTATTTTTAAGTAAGAAAACATTGATGGGGGAGGACACCTAATTTTAAAATTAATCTATTTTTTTAGTATGGTATACATACATATATATATACATAAACCAAAAACCAAACCAAACCCACTGCTGTCAAGTCAATTCCGGCTCATAGCGACCCTATAGGACAGAGTAGAACTGCCCCATAGACTTTCCAAGGAGTGCCTGGTGGATTCCAACTGCCAATCTCTTGGTCACACACAAAAAAAAAAAAAAAAAAAAAAAATGGCATAGCAGCACTTATGAAAATACCTCACAGGGGGAGGGCACGGTTGGCAAACAAACATAGAAGGCATGCATTATTTGTGTAAAAATACCATATGGGAGCCCTGGTGGTTGCACTTGGCTATGAATCGAAAGGCCGGTGGTTCAAACTCACCAGCCATTCCATGAGAGAATGATGCAGCACTCTGCCTCGGTGAAGATTACAGCCCTGAAAACCCTGTGGGGCAGTTCTACTCTGTCCTGTGTGGTCACTATGAGTGGCAATCGACTTGCGGATTCGAACTGCTATCCATATATATAGAAAGAAAGAGAGAGAGCCCTGGTTGCGCAGTGGTAAAGAACCCAGCTGCTAACCAAAGGACTGGGAGTTTGAATCCATCAGCCACTCCTTGGAAACACTATGAGGCAGTTCTACTCTGTCCTATAGGGTCACAATGACTCAGATTCGACTTGATGGCAATGGGTTTGTTTTTTTTTGTTGTTGTTGTTGTATATATATACACATATATATCATTTTTCACACCGACAGTTTGGTGATTTTAATTACTTCCATCATGCTGTGCAACTATAACCACTACCCGTTTCCAAATTTTTCCATCAGCATTAACAGAAGCTCAGTGCCCCCCAAGCAGTGACTCCCTTATCCCCCTCCCTCCTACAATAACAAATTATGGATAACATTGAGAAGACTGGGAATTCCAGAACACATAATTGTGCTCATGAGAAACCTGTACATAGATCAAGAGGCAGTTATTAGAACAGAACAAGGGGATACTGTGTGGTTTAAAGTCAGGAAAGGTGTGCATCAGGGTTGTATTCTTTCACCATACCTATTCAATCTGTATGCTGAGCAAATAATCTGAGAAGCTGGACTATATGAAAAAGACACAGGGCATCAGGATTGGAGGAAGACTCACTAAGACTGCGTTGTACAGATGACACAACCTCGTTTGCTGAAAGTGAAGAGAACTTGAACCGCTTACTGATGAAGATCAAAGACCACAGCCTTCAGTATGGATTATACCTCAACATAAAGAAAACAAAAATCCTCACAACTGGACCAATGAGCAACATCATGATAAATGGAGAAAAGATTGAAGTTGTCAAGGATTCCATTTTACTTGGATCCACAATCAACACCCATGGGAGCAACAGTGAAGAAATCAAAAGACACATTGTATTGGACAAATGTGCTGCAAAAGGCCTCTTTAAAGTGTTAAAAAGCAAAGATGTCGCCTTGAAGACTAAGGTGCTCCTGACCCAAGCCATGATATTTTCAATTGCCTCATATGCATTCAAAAGCTGGACAATAAATAAGGAAGACCGAAGAAGAATTGATGCCTTTGAATTGTGGCGTTGATGAAGAATATTGAATACATTATGGACTGCCAAAAGAACTAACAAATCCTTCTTGGAAGAAGCACAACCAGAATGCTCCTTAGAGGCAAGGAGAGAGAAACTATGTCTCACATACTTTGGACATGTTAAAAAGCAAAGATTGAGGACTAAGGTAGGCCTGACTCAAGCCATAGTATTTTCGAAGGCCTCATATGCATATAAAAACTGGACAATGAACAAGGAAGACCAAAGAAGAATGGATGCTTTTGAATTATGGTGTTGGCAAAGAACATTGAATATGCCATGGACTGCCAGAAGAATGAACAAATCTGTCTTGGACGAAGTACAGTCAGAGTGCTCCTTAGAAGGGAGGATGGCAAGATTTCGTCTCACATAATTTGGACATATTATCAGGAGGCACCAGTCTCTGAAAGACATCATGGTTTTTAAAGTAGAGGATCAGCAAACGGAAGACCCTCAACAAGATGGATTGACACAATGGCTGCACCAATGGGCTCAAGTATAACAATAGTGAGTGTAAAGCAGGGCAATGTTTTGCTCTATTGTGCAGAGGGTGACTATGAGTTGGAACCAACTTGACAGCACCTGACAGCAGTAACAACCTAACCCTAGTAACCAGTAATAGATATAGGTCTCTATGCATTTGCCTATTCTGGATATTTCATGTACGTGGGATCATATTTGTCCTTTTGTGGCTGACTTATTACACTTGGCATAATGTTTTTAAGACTCATTCTTGTTGTGGCATATAGCAGGATTTCATTTCTTTTTATGGCAGAGTAATATTCATTATATGTATGTACCACTTTTTTTAAAAAACAAGTAATTTTTAAATGGCAGGGGTTGTAATAAATAAAATACACCCCCTCCTCAATTATTGACAAAGATAGGTTCCAAAGACCAGGTCATTACGCAGAAATCAGCATTATGCAAAAATCAGTGTTATGTGAAAATGGAGGATGATCACTTGAGATCCCCAAATGGAAGATGACTACATCATTACAAAACTGCCAAATTACATCATTATACAACTGCCAAACCACCGAGAATCATGGCCCAGCCAAGTTGACACATACCTTAACTATCAGTCAGCATTACTCTCGCCTTGCACTTCAGCATGCACGTCTTTAATGCACAAAATTGTGGAAGAGTAGATTTTTGACTGTAGTCCTAAAGTTGAATAACAAGATAGTCAGTAAGGGGAGTAGGTGTAATATGTGCAAAAAAAAAATTTTTTTTTGTAAGTGACAGGAAGCCACTTCAGAGATTAGGCTATAAAAGACTGTGACTTCTCTCTCTCTCTCACTGATGAAGCTAGCTGTCACGTCATGAGCTACCCTATGGAGAGGTCTCCAGACAACAGCTGTGAGGAAGTGAGCTCTTCCAAAAATCAGGGAATGAGTTTGGGAGCAATTCTCTGCTATCAATCCTTGAGATGATCAGGACCCCAGCCTCATGAGAGACCCTGGGTTGGAGGACCCAGCTAAGCTGCACCTGGATTCCTGAGCCACAAAAACTATGAGGTAATCAATCTGTGCTTTAAGCTGCTAAATTTGGGGGTAACTTGGAGAACTAAAACAACCGGTGACCTCCAGTGTTTTGGGGTGTACCCTTCACCTATGTCTTAACCTACCTGCTGTGTAAACACCACCAACCCCAGATTCACCAGATGAAAGGAGTCTACTAAACACTCACCAGAGGTCATTTAATGGCTTTACTTGGATACATTAGGGCAGGGCCAAGGACAATTAAATCGCCAGTCTGGGGGAAATGGCTATACCCTTTCACAAAATACATTCTTGACCAAGGCACTGTCGCCTCCAAAGGGCAAAAATTGGTTCTTGAGAGATGGAAACAATCTCACTCTTTTTTATGCTTAAAGCACAGTTATACATACAACACCTAAACGGATATGCGACACGCCTGTGGTGCGAAAATTTCATGGGGGCATGACTAGGAAAACACTGTCTAAAACGGTGCCTTAAGAGGATGATAATGAAAAAATGGTTGAGAAAACACTGTTTTAGGATGACAAATCTGGCTGCCACATGTAGGCTGGAGTGCTGTAGGGGGAGGCTGAGACAGCAGAAGCTCTGGAAAGCTATGACAAGAGATCGTGACTGTTGTCGGGTCGGTTCTGACTCAGAGCAACCCCACATACGGCAGAAGGAAACGCCGCCCAGTCCTGCGCCATCTTTATGATCGTTGTTATGCTTGAGCCCATTGTTGCAGCCATTGCGTCAATCCATCTTGTTGAGGGTCTTCCTTTTTTTTTCACTGATCCTCTGCTTTACCAAGCATGATGTCCTTCTCCAAGGACCGATCCCTCCTGATAACATGTCCAAATTACTTGAGACGAAATCTTGCCACCCTCCCTTCTAAGGAGCACTCTGACTGTACTTCTTCCAAGACAGATTTGTTCATTCTTCTGGCAGTCCATGCCATATTCAATGTTCTTTGCCAACATCATGATTCAGAAAGCATCCATTCTTCTTTGGTCTTCCTTATGTATTGTCCAGCTTGCATATGCTTATGAGGTAACTGAAAATACCATGGCTTGGGTCAGGCTCACCTTAATCCTCAAGGTGACATGTTTGCTTTTTAACACTTTAAAGAGGTCTTTTGCAGCGCATTTGCCCAGTGCAATATGTCATTTGATTTCTTGACTGCTGCTTCCATGGCATTGATTGTGGATCCAAGTAAAATGAAATTCTTGACAACATCAGTATTTTCTCCATTTATCATGATGTTACTCACTGGTCCAGTTGTGAGGATTTTTGTTTTCTTTATGTTGAGTTATAATTTTTAGAAGAGATTAGACGTGAGCTAAGAAGAGTCTGAAGTAGGGTGGCAGCCGTACGAATGGGTAGAGCGGCAGATTGGACAGACATTCAAAAAATCACTTGTTGCTTGGGGCTCACCTCCTCCGGAAAGCCTGCCCTCCTGGGGGCTCTCATGGCACCCTGCTCTTCCTCCATCGTGGACCTTCATCTTCTTAGCCTCCATAAAGTTGATCCCCGGCTCATGGCAACCCCACGCACAACAGAACGGAACTGCCTAGTCGTGTACTATCCCCGTGACGGGTGCTGGTCGGAACGTTGTGATCCACAGGGTTTCCACTGGCTGATTTTCAGAGGTACATCACCAGGCCTTTCTTCCTAGTCTATTTCAGTCTGAAAGCCCCACTGAAACCTGTTCAGCAACATGGCAAGATGCAAGCCTTCACTGACAGATGGGTGCTGGCTGCACATGAGGTGGGTTGGCCAGAATCTAACCAGTCTCCTGCATGGAAGGCGGGAACTCTACCACTGTACCACCACCGGCTCATCACGACACTCAGCACGTGGCTTCTTGTTTCCTTTTCACTTGTCCATAAATCTCTAGAGGACACGGACTTGCCAGCACAGTACTGGGAAGCCAGTAGAGCTCAAAGGCCTTTGTCCTCAGCTGCTGTGTGCCTTGGGCTGTTTTTCCCTAGGAGCCGCCCCATCAGCCCCTGCTCAGCTTAAGGCACCACCTCATACGTGTGCCCTGCTCTGCCCTGGAATTCTGGGGTGCCACTCTTCTCCAGAGCAGTTTGAGTAAGAGCTCCTTCACCTCAGTATTGGGCTCCTTGGCCCTGGGGTCATGCAGAGTTAGACACCCTTCTTTAAAGTGAACACACACCTTTCTTCCTAGAGGACAGGCTTAGGTAACTGCCACCACACTGCCGCCAGAACCTGCGGGCCCTGGGCAGAAGCCCAGTCCTCATGCCAGGCTCAAATTCTCTCTGAAGCACCCCGTGGTTTGTTTTTAAAGTGCTTTCCTTCACTGGTCCCCCGGCCAATTCATGAAGCACATCTGTGCGTATCTAAACCCCACTTGTGACCACAGATTACCATTCCCTGTGATAATCTCTCAGCTCCCATATAAATAACCAAACCATTGCCATTGAGTTTCATGGCAACCCCAATGTGCCAATGTGCTTCAGAGGAGAACTGTGCTCCACAGGGTTTTCAATTGCTGCTTTTATTTTTGTTTGGGGAGGGCATAAATTGCCAGGACTTTCTTCCAAGACATCTCTACGTGGACTCCAACCTCCAACCTCTCAGAAAGCACCCAAGCACAGTAGCCATTTGCACCATCCAGGGACTCCCCCCTGTAAATAGAGAGGTACAAATAAATTCTGGGTTGGTGCAAAGTCACTGACCTCACAGTCCTTCTGGTGGATCTGCCTGTGAGCCCCACTCCCATCACGATTTGAGCGTATAAGTTCTGCAACAACTTAGATCTCATTATTTATAGCAATGCTTCATAAACAAATTCATCGCTGAGGTAGATAGATAAACAACTGCAAGACAAGTAAAGCCAACTTTAACTTGAGGTAAGAATCAGAACAAGCATGACCTTAGAGGTGAGAATGAACACTCACTTCTGTCCTAGTTCAAAGACTCAACTTCGATTCAAATATCTTGGTCCCAACACTCACTGGCTGTGTAGCCTTGGGTAAGTTCATTAACTTCTCTCTGCCCCAATTCCCCACCTATAAACAAGGATAGTAAAGTACCTTCCTCATAAGGTTGCTGAGAGGATGAAATGAAGCAATGCATGTAAAGCACTTAGAGCAACACTGGGCACACAGTTAACTCATTGCCATTGAGTCAATTCCAACTCATAGTGACCCCATAAGACAGAGTAGAACTGCCCCATAGGGTTTCCAAGGGGGATTCAAACTGCCAACCTTTTGGTTAGCAACCAAGCTCTTCACCACTGCCCCACCAAGCCTCCATAAATGCTACCTCTACTGAGTAATGGGTTCCCATCATTGTAGGCAGTCTCACGTACATTACACATGGTGGCAGACCCAGTGTGTTTCCTACCCCAAAGCAACTCTTCTCTCCCTTGCCCTTACTGGTAGAGGTTGCCTTGCATGGTAACTTTTGGAAATGCTGGATTTTCGTATCCCAAGGCTCCCACACAGTAAATGATAGCTATGACCCAGTTTCAGCCAATGAGATGTAAAGGGAAATCTGTAGGAGACTTCTGAGAAATGTTTCCTCATTGATAAAAAGATGTGAGAAATGGCTCCTTCTCTCCTTTCCTGCTCTAGGGGCCCTGATGTGAAGATGTGATGGTTGGAGCTAAAGCAATCATCCTGTCACCATGAGGGAAGAGCCACATGGATTGCAGAGGCTTGGACTCAATGTCTTGGTAACATTGAGCCATGGAGCCTTCTCTGGAACCACCTGTTTCCTTCTTTCTCATTAACTGGGACAATCCAGTACCTTTACTTTCAAAGCTACTATTAGTTTTACTTTCTGTTACGTGAAACCCAAAGGATCTTAAGTAATACCATTACCTAAGGAATCCTTACCACATAACTTTCTGACAGAAATATTGCTCCCATTTCACAGGTAAAGAAGCTGAAGATGATGTGGCAGGAGTTTTGAACATATATCACCTAACGTAATCCTCTCAAAAACTCTGAGATGTGGATTATATCCCCAATTACAGACTTCTTCACAAGTTTAGAAAGGTAAGTAATGTCCAATTTACACAATTATTAAGTGGAAGAGCCAGGACTTGAACCCTGGTCTCCCAACTCTGAATACAACATTCTTTCCTATGTTCTTTGGTACTGTTGCTAAGCATCAAAATTCTCTTGGACATTTTACTCCACTGCCAATGTTGAATAAGCCAAAAGTCAAAAACCAGTTCAAACAATGTCAACCTGAACAAAATTGTGTTCATTGTTTAGAAAGGGTATTTGCTAAGTATTAAAAAAAAAAAACAAAAATTAGTCAAAATAAAAAGGAATCATGATTACAGCTGGGTGAAATCCATGGTCCCAAGGCCCAGGTGTCAATGTGTATTTCTATCTTTAGGCTCTCAGAAAATTTATATTCCCCATTCACACTTCAATCAGTAATTGCCCAGCGTCTGTTCTTTTTAAATCTTTATTATTTCTTATTCTCTCCCAGATGTTGTGCTGAGCTGCAATGATCCAGGATTTCAGAGAGGGGGTCCAGCTGCTGGGCTTGGGACGTTTCCACGTTTTGTGTCTTTTCAGTCCTTTAGCTGGAATTTATGATGAAGCTTTGATGACTAGTATCCTTCTCCCACCTCTGCCCCCTTTTGAGTGTGTCTGAGTCTGTGGTTTCTTTGGTCTAATTATGTGGATGCGTCTCTTGCTTGAAAATTAACACGATGTCTGTTGCCAAGAACCAGCAGCCAGAACTGCATACTGTATGATTCCAACTATTATGGATTGAATTGTGTCCCTCCTCCCCTCTCCCTTCCCAAAATGCGTACTGGAATCATATCCCCTATACCTGCGGATGTAATCTTATTTGGAAATAGAGTTTCTTTGTTATGTTAACAAGGTCTTATCGGGTAGGTTGTGCCCTAAATCTAATCACTTCTGAGTCATAAAGAGCAGTACAAATGCTGTCATAAACTGAACTGTGTCCCCCCAAAATACGTCAAATTAGCTGGGCCCTGAGTCCCAGTATTATGTGGTTGTCCACCATTTTATGTGATTTCCCAATGTGTTGTAAATCCTATCGCTACGATGTAATAAGACAGATTAGCGGCAGTTATATTGATGAGGTCTGCAAGATTAGACAGTGTCTTAAGCCAATCTCTTTTGAGATATAAAAGAGAGAAGTGAGCAGAGAGACATGGGAACTTCATACCACCCAGAAAGCAGCGCCAGGAGCAGAGTGCATCCTTTGGACCTGAGGTTCCTGCACTGAGATGCTCTCAGACCAGGGGAAGACTGATGACAAGGTCCTTCCTCCAGAGCTGACAGAGAGAAAGCCTTCGCCTGGAGCCAGCACCCCGAATTCAGACTTCTAGGCTACTGGACTGTAGAGAATAATCTTCTCTTTGTTAAAGCCATCCACATGTGATATTTCTGTTATAGCAGCACTCGATGACTAAGACAGCTGCAGAGACAAGCTAGCACAAACAGGAAAGTTAGATGCCATGTGGAGATCACCAAGGAACCCAGAAATGCTGGGGCTACAGAAACTGAACCAAGGATTTTCCCCTAGAGTGGACAGAGGGAGCCTTCCTTTAGAGCCAGACTTCCAGCTTCCTAAACTGTAAGAAAATAAATTTTTGTTCTTGAAAGCCACCCACTTGTATTTCTGTTACAGCAGCACTAAGACGCCAACTATATGACATTCTGGAAAAAGCAAACTACAGAGATACCAAATGTTGTCAGGGGGTTGGAGGAGGGATGACTAGGAGGAGCACCAGTCGTTTTTAGGGCAGTGAAGCTATTTTGCATGTGTAAGGTGGACGCCTGACATGATGCCATTTCTCAAAACCCATAGAACAATAAACACAAAGAGTGAAGTCGAATGTAGTTTAGTTCATAACAATGTATCAATATCTGTTCACCGACTGTAACGAATATGCCACATGTATGCAAGATGTTACAATAGGAGACACTGTGTGCGAGGAGAAGAGGTCTATGGGAACGCTCTATATTTTCTGTGCAATTTTTCTGTAAACCGAAAACTGCTCTAAAAAATGAAGCCTGTTTTAAAAAATCAAGAGGGGCTAAGTGGGCAGTGAGACCATGGGCCGCTTTTATTTTCTGTTTATGCTTTTCTATACTGAAAAACTTAACATGTAAATAATATTAAAAGAAAATATGAAAGCAGTAGGAAAAAAAAATGTTTATTAGAGAGAAATGGAGACCTGAAGTGTGAGGATCCCATCAATGCTCTTAGCAGCTGGCGGCACCAAAGTGGATGAGCTTAGGAAGGTAACTCGGGTGTGGTGAAGGTTGCTGCTAGGGTGTGACGGCTTCTCCTGCTTTTCTAGCTTCCAGATGTCATGCCAGTGCCTGCCATTGGCACAGTCTCGCCCAGAACCACACCAGCAAGGAATTCTGGGACATGAAATCCCAGCCTGATGGCCCCCAGCTTGGTATCCCCGCATGTCTTAGGCCATAGCCAGGGTCAGGTCTAGAATGAGGTGAATGAGGCGCTGTCTTAGCCTCCTGGGGCTGCCATAACAAAATACCATAAAGTGGGTGGATTTTAAGAACAGAAATTTACTGTCTCACAGCTCTGGAGGCTAGAAGTTCACATTTGGGATGTTGGAGGGCTATGCGCTCTCTCTATCGGTTCTGAGGGAAGACCTTTCCTTGTCTCCTCCAAATTCTGGAGCCCCAAGCATTTCTTAGCTTTCCTTGGCTTGTAGAGGGATCATAGCATTCTGTCTTTCTCCCATGGGTGACTCTGTCTCTTTGTCTGTCCCCATTTTTATAAAACACCATCACTTAGGATTAGCGCCCACCCTACTCAGGTCAGTCTGCCATACTGTGGTGGCCTGAGTGTTGCTATGATGCTGGAAGCTTTGCTACCGGTATTTCAAATACTAGCAGGGTCACCCATGGTGGACAGGCTTCAGCAGAGCTTCCAGACTAAGACAGACTAGGAAGAAAGGCCTGGAGATCTACTTCTGAAAATGAGTCAACGAAAACGCTATGGATCACAACAAATTATTTTCCTGGCCGATCATCTCCCTAGGTTGCAGGGCACTCAAAATGCACAGGGGCTGCAACAATATACTCAAGCATAGCAATGATCATGGAGATGGCGCAGGACCCAGCAACACTTCGCTCTGTTTTACATGGGGTCGACATATACAACAACCATTCAGGTGTGACTTTGTTAATTTACCTAATAACATTGGCAAAGAGACGCTCTATTTCTCCAAACAAAGTCATGTTCACCAGTCTGGGGATTAGGACTTCAACATATCTTTTGGGGGGACAATTCAATCCATAGCAGGCACCTCAGGTGAAGAGGTAAGGAGGCATTCTCAGGCTGCCCCTGTTCTCAGGACCCTGACAGCAAGGACTGCTTACATGTTGCACCTAGTCCCTATCCTGGGTGAAATTCGGAGCTACTCCCTAATTGGGAGAGGCACCACCCTGCACGGCATCTGAGTCAAGGAAGCCTCTCTGGGAGAGCAAAGCCTATGCTGGGAACAGGGCTGCTGGCTGGAGGGAAGATATGCTCTAAGGACAGAGCATACCACGTAGAGAGGCCTGGAGACTGAGAGAGCCTGGCGCGGTAGCAGGCGTGATGGTTAGTTTTATGTGTCAACTTGGCTAGGCTGTGGCGCCCAGTGTTTTGGTCAAACACTAGTCTAGAGGCTACTATGAATTAGCTTTAAAAAAAAAAAAAAAAAAACCTGTTACATCGATTCCGACTCACAGCAACCCTATAGGACAGAGTAGAACTGCCCCATAGGGTTTCCAAGGAGCAGCTGGTGGATTCAAACTGCTGACCTTTTGGTTAGCACCCAAACGCTTAACCACTATACCACCAGGGCCCCCATGAAGTAGTTACAAGTGATTAAATCAGTCAGTCTTAATTAAAGCAGATGCCCTCCATGATGTGGGTGGACCTCATCCAATCAGCTGAAGGCCTGAAGAGCAAAAATCCAGTTTTCCCTAGGATATATTCTCCCTCCAGACTATAGATAGACATCTTGCCGGAACTCCCTCACTCTTCCTTCTTCCTGTTGCCTGGCCTATAGATCTTGGGACACAAGACTCAGGAATCTCCAGTCTGTCACCTGATATCAGACTTGCCAGTCCCCCACAATCCTGTGAGCCAATTTCTTAAAATCTCTCTCTCTCTCTCTCTCACTCCATGTAAATATCTTCCTGGTTCTGTTTCTCTAGAGAGCCCTGGCTAAGGCAGCAGGACTGGAGGGAAGTCGCTGTAACAGGATCATTAGCCTGACAGAGCCGATGTTCTTCTGGGTCCCGGTGAGTAACCCCCTGGCATTGTGGAGACACGGGCTAACCATGCAGATCTGCTGAAGGTGACCTTCGTGTGGAGAAGTTGAGGGAGGGAGGTCAGTTCTACTGAGCAGTGACTCACTGGAGTAACCAGCTACCCTCTGCCTGGCTCGGAGCCTAAGGCGGAGGAAATGGGAGAGGGGAGGTGCTCTCATACCTACTCAGGGATTTTTAATTCTTTCTGGTACCAACCACAACTCATCACCTCTGCTAACACACCCTAGTTAAGTACCATCATCTCTCACCTGAATTATAACAACAGCCCCCCAGCTGGCCCCCTTGCTTCTGCCCTTGTCCCCTCCACAGCAGCCAGAATGACCTAGTCAAACGTAAATAAGATCATGTCCTTTTTTTTCCAGTTGCCATTGGGTCAGTGCTGACTCAGCAATCCCATGTGTGTCAGGGTAGAACTGTGCTCTGCAGGGTTTTCAATGGCTGATTTTTCAGAATTAGCTTGCCAGGCCTTTCTTCAAGTTGCCTCTGGGTGGACTCAAACCTCCAGCTTTTTGGTTAATAGCCAAGGGTGTTTTAACTGCACCACCCAGGGACCCTACCCTACTCAAAACCCTCCAGTAGCTTCTCTTGTGACTCAGAGTAAAAGCCAGTGTCCTTTAAGTGGCCTGTAAGACCCTACATGATCTGACCTCCCTACATGATCTGACTTCTCCCTGTCCCTACAAGCATCATAATTTACGTTAATAAGCAGCTGTTTCCCCCACCTCCCCCACGGGACTGCCAGCTCCAGGAGGGCAGGGATTTCTCTCATCTTGTAAACTGCTCTAGCCAACTGCTGCCATGCAGGAACCCAAGTTCAGTACTCCCAGAGCTTCTCTCATTTTTCAAGAGAAACCACACATCTGGATTTGTACGTGAAATTTGATTTTTAAGTGTTGGCAAGTAATACATCTTTTTCTTGAACACTGTGCTGGATGAATAAATTAGAGGTCACAGATCTCTAATAACCTCTGGCCTTGTATGAAGGAGCAACAGCAAAGTTTGGAAAGCTCAGAAAGGCCAAGACCCTGTGAACCCTGAGTGGAGTCAAGAGCAACACCCCTACTAACCAGCATCAGTTCCCATCAAGTCGACTTCTCTCATGGCGACCCCATGTGTGTCAGAGGAGACCTGTGCTCCATAGGGTTTTCAATGGCTGATTTTTCAGAAGTGGATTGCCAGTCTTTTCTTTCAAGGCACTTCTGGATGGATTAGAACCTCCAGCCTTTCTGTTAGCAGCCCACCACTTAACAATTTGTGTGCACCCAAGGAGTCCATAGCCCCTTGTTTACACGCTTGGAAATAACCACTAGGGGGAGCTCAAGGCATCCTTCCCCATGACACACCCTGTTATACCCCACCCAGGGGAGGAGAACATACCAATGGGGCCAAAACCAGAAACTGTAGGTCAGAGGTGCCAAGGGGAGGTGCATTTAGTATGACAAGCAAAGTGGCTCAAGGCTCTCAAGTCCATGTGGCAAGGCCATTTCAAGCTTCTGGGGCTTCTCTTGGGACCCAGCTGTATGAAGCGTTTTCTGGCTCCTCCAGTTGGATTCCTGCCTCACAAACCCTTGTTGCTTAGATGGACCTGGACAGTGTCCTCCTGCAAAGGCCAAACAGGAACCAGGGTGAGGCCAGGGATGGAAGGAAAGAGCAGAAGCCCAAGGCCAGATTGTGACCAGAAGCTTCAGTGCACAGATGTGGAAGTACGAGATGGGACCTGAGTATTTTCTTCATGAACCAACCGCTGGGTCAGGCAGCTTGTCAATAGGGATCCTTCCATCTGGTAATTACTAACAAGCTCATGAGGGAAGTGATACTGCCATTTTGCAAATGAGGATAACAACTCAGGGAAGTTAAGTGAGAAAGCCAAGGTCATACAGCTATAAGTGGTAGAATCTGATTCAAACCCAGGGCTGTCTGATGCCAGAGTCCATGTTCTATCCACTGCACTTCTCTGCCCATGATGAATGCGTGATTGAGTCATAAAAGTACAGAATCAGACTCATGGACCTGGTAGAGCCTGTTATGGATAGAATTATGTCCCCCCAAAATATGTTATAAATCCTAACCTCTCTGCCTGTGGTTATAACCTGATTTGGGAATGGGTTGTCTTTGTTATGTTAATGAGGCAGGATTAGTATACAGGGTGTATCTTGAGTCAATCTAGGAAGCAAAGATGGGGGAAGAGAGACACCAAGCCCATCAAGTTTGCCAGGAGTAGAAGCTCAGGAGAGACAGGGATTTTCCTCCAGAGCCAACAGAGAGAGAAAGCTTTCGCCCACAGCCAGTGCCCTGAATTCGAACTTCTAGCCTCCTAAACTCTGAGAAGACAGAGTTCTGTTTTTTAAAGCCATTCACTCTTGGTATTTTTGTTATAGCAGCACTCCCAGCGATGACTAAGAATTTGGTACCGCAAGAATGGGGTGCTGCTGTAACAGATCGCTAAATCGTGAAAACAGTTTTCGAATTGGGTAATGGGCAGAGGCTAGAAGAGTTTTGGGGTGCCTAGATTGCCTTGAAGAGAATTTTGGTAGAATTATAGACATCAAAGGCAACTCTGGTGAGGGCTCAGAAGGAAGTGAGGAGGGCTATAGAGAAAGTCTTACTCATCTTGGAGAAGACATATGGCGCCAGCCACAGAAGGAAGCTAGAAACGTGAACGTTAGATGTGTTTCTGGTGAGTCTTTAGAAGACAATAATGAACGTGTGACTGGACAGTGGAGGAAAGGCCATGATTGTTACGTCGTGGCAAAGAACTTGTCTGAATTATGTTCAAATGTTTGATGGAAGGCAGAGCTTGTAAGAAACGAACTTGGATATCTGGCTGGTGAGATTTTGAGGCAAGATATTAAAGGGGCCACATTATGATAAAATGTGAGAGGAAAGACATGAACTTAAAAATGAACTGTGCAAGATGAAAACAAAACTTAAAGATCTGGAAAATTCTGCCGTACAAAGTAAGAACACGTGTCCTAGAATTTTCACCAAGGACATGGCTACACAATCTTTTGCTAAAGAGATGAAGCCTGTGACTGATGGATCTAACCAACTACCACAGCAGAAAACCCATCAGCTTAGATTGAAGGGGCCAGAGACAGGCGGAAAGGAAGGAAAGCTGTCTGCCTCGTGGAATTCCACAGGCAGGAAACAGGCCAAGGGAGCTACATCTGTTGTCCTCCAGGAAAAGAAAAGGACCATCCCTGAAGCAGCTCAGAGATAAGTAGAACTGTAATGAGGTACATGGGAGCAGGGCCTTCTCACTTTCAAAGAATGGGGCCATGGTCTTCTGGGTCTCAAAGGATGGCACCACAGCCTCTTAGGTTTCAAAGAGTTGAGTCTTCACCATATTGGTTTTGGAGTGTGGGGCTGCTGTTAAGATGTGCCAGCGGGTGGAGCCACCACCCAAAGATGAAGGTACGGGGCTGCCATGCCCAAGAGGCACAAGAATGGGGCCTACCGGGGCTGAGGGTGTATGGTTGCCACTCAGATGGCCTAGGAGAATAAAAAATAGGGCTACCTAAATCCAAGAGAGAGCAATTGCCATTGGAGAGGGCCTGGAAGGCAGATTTGAAGCCCGGGGCCCACAAGCCTCCACCCAGAATCCAGAGAGCATGGCCAACATCCAGATTTTGCCTAGAAGGTCCCAAGGAACAGAGGATTATTTTTAAACCTCGAGAGTTAATGAAAATTGTTCTGCTAGGTTTTGGACTCACTTGGTAGCCATTATTCCTTTTTTTCCTCTAATTTTTCCCATTTGTAATGGAAATATCTACCTGGTAGCTGTTCTACCATTGTTCCTTGGAATCAGATAACTTTTACTGTATATTTCACAGGTTCACAAATGAAAAGGAATTTTGCTCCAAAACGGGATAAGCCTAAAGTCTTGCTCCATATTTGATTTCTATGATTCAGAAGATGAGATTTGGGACTTGGAGTTGATTTAAGACTTTTGGGGTGATGTGATGGGGTGAATGTGTTTTGCATGTGTCAAGGACATGAATTTTGGGGGGCCAAAGGGTGGAATGTTATGTATTGATTTATTTCCCAAATGATATGTGCTGTAAATCCTAACCTCAGCCTGTGCTTATAATCTCATTTGGGAATCGGTTGTCTTTGTTATGTTAATGAAGCAGGATTGGTGTAGGGTATATCTTGAGCCAATCTCTTTTTAGCTATAAAAGAGATTAAACAAGCAAGCCTAAGAAGTAGAGATGGAAGAAGAGAGATGCCAAGTCACATGTAGATTGTCCAGGAGCAGACACTCAGAAGGGACAAGGACATTCCTGCAGACCAACAGAGAGAAAAAGCCTTCCCCTAGAGCCGGCATCCTGAATTCAGACTTCTAGCCCCCTAAACTGTGAGAAAATTAATTTCTGTTTGTTAAAGCCATCCACTTGTGGCATTTCTGTTATAGCAGCACTGGGTAACTAAGACAGGGCTGTTAAAGTCACTGAGTCCAATCCCTCACTGTAGTTGAGGGCTTCTTGATTGCTTCCAAACCAGCATGATCTCCCTCCCTATGTCTCTGATCAGCTCTGTTTAGAACCTCTCTGTCTCCCCAAGCTCTGGGCCTGGCCTTTATGTAGCTTTTTCCTCTTGTCCTTGAGGAGGCCCGTGTTTGACTAAAGACCTCACCACAGGATGAAGCATTCCTATCTTCTCCAACTATGCATCTTTTATTTAAAAGCACTCCATTGAGAGAAAGGACAATATGCTGGGATTTGAGCCCAGGATCAGTAGGAAGCAGGAGCCCACAGCAGAAATGATGAGATTGGTCCTGTGATGTGGAGCACAGCCAGGATCCCTCACTCACCCAGAGGTCCAGGAAGAGCAGTGTCAAAGCAGTGTTGTCAGGCCACACCTCTGGGGACCCTTGAGGAACCTTCCCTGCTAATGTATGAAGATCACAGCTGTGCAAAGAGCTAACTGCTCCCCTGGCTTCCTCTCCCAGCCAGCTGCAGACTGTCATGCCTCTCCCCCTAAGCTTTTTGGCTCCTTTGGGCTGTGCTTGTCTGCTTGGCCAAAGGCGACATCCCTCACTGGTGCCACTGGAGTCAGGGCCACAGACTCGTGCAGATGTGCTGTGGGGGCTCCGGAGGGCAGAGGGGAGCGGGGGTGGGGAGCAGCCTGGCTGTGGTCTGATTGCGATAGAGTCCCTCTCTCCGCCTCCGTCTCCCTTGCGCACTTGAACACCGCTTGCTGAGTTACCGGAGTGCAGTTGATGAGTCCTCCTTCCAGAAACCAGGCGCTCGCTGTGAATGCACTAATCAGATCCAGTGAGAAGCTGTCACAGCCCCTCTCCCTGAAATTCGATAATCCCTTTCTAATTTACAGGTTATGCAGTAAGAAAATGTCTTCATTAATTTCATAAGAAAAGCACGTTCACCTACTTAGAGATCGCCTGCTTGCTTGTGAAACCATGAATAATATCAGTTCCCTTTAATAAACACAACCCATAAAGAAAACCAAGAATAATTACCTTGTTTATTAACATGAGGTGATTAACATTTCAAAAGCAATTTAAATAAATACAGTGGAAATCTGAGATGGGTCTCAAGGTACGGATCTGTATGGGCCAGAACAGCGTTCATTTGAACCTGTGCAATTTTAAATTTGTTTTACAAGGTAGCTGTCTATCACCTATTTACCCAAAAACCAAACCCTCTGCCATAGAGTCAATTCTGACTCATAGCGATCCTACAGGACAAAGTAGAACTGCCCTGAAAGGCTTCCAAGGAGTGGCTGGTGGATTTGAACTGCTGACCTTTCGGTTTGCAGTCGAGCTCTTAACCAATGCGCCACCAGGGCTCTATCACCTATTTTATGTACCAGTAAATCAAACCATATCCAAAAATTCTAGTTCTGATGAATGGGCCCGGGGTCACTCTCAAAAGCATTTCTTCTCCAAAAGCAGCAGTAGCCTGGAGACCACCGTCTCTCCACCTCTGCCTCCCCCTCCTCTGGAGTCTTCAGCGGGCTGTGGGCGGAAGCAGAGCACACAAACCTTCCGCAGCCACCAGCGGAGACCCTTGAGTACGTGGATTCTGCCAGGACAAAGGCTTATTTCTTAGCCTTCCCGGTGCTTTCCACACTTCGTGCGCCACGGGGGTGGGCTAAGCGATGGCTCCTCGTGACTGAACTGTGCTCCAGAGGTTTTCAACGGCTGAGTTTTTACAAGTAGATTACTCGGACTTGCGTCCAAGGTGCCTATGGGTGGGCTCGAAGCACCAACATTTCGCTTAGCAGCCAAGGGTGGTAACCGTTTGTGCTGCCCAGAGACTCTTTCCCCAAAGACATGTACATCTCAATCCTTGTAATTTGTGATGTTACCGTATATGGAGAAACAAGGATTTTGCAGCTGTGATAAGTTAAGGGTCCTGAGATAGGAGAGTATCCTGGATTGTCCCAGCGGGCCCTCTGTGCGAACACATGTATCTTTGTTAAGAGGGAGGCAAAGGGAGATTTGCCACACAGAGAAGAGGAGAGGTTATGCCTTGGTCATCTAGTGCTGCCATAACAGGAATACCACAAGTGGGTGGCTTTAACAAAGAGAAATTTATTTCCTCACAGTAAAGTAGGCTAAAAGTCCAAATTCAGGGTGTCAGCTCCAGGGGAAGGCTTTCTCTCTCTGTCGGCTCTGGAGGAAGATTCCTTGTCCTCAGTCTTCCCCTGGTGGAGGAGCTTCTCAGGCACAAGGACCCCGTGTCCAAAGGACACGCTCTGTTCCTGGTGCTGCTTTCTTGGTGGTATGGGGTCCCCCTGCCTCTCCGTTTGCTTCTTCCTTTTTTTTTTTTTTTAATAATTTTTATTGTGCTTTAAGTGAAAGTTTACAAATCAACTCAGTCTCTCAAATATAAACTTATATTCACCTTACTACATACTCCCATTTACTCTCCCCCTAATAAGTCAGCCCACTCCCGCCTTCTAGTCTCTCATTTTGTGACCATTTTGCCAGTTTCTAACCCCCTCTACCCTCCCACCTCCCCTCCAGACGAAAGATGCCAACACAGTCTCAAGTGTCTACCTGTTGCAAGTAGCTCACTCCTCATCAGCATCTCTCACCAACCCATTGTCCAGTCCAATCCATGTCTGACAAGTTGGCTTCGGGAATGGTTCCTGTCCTGGGCCAACAGAAGGTATGGGGACCATGACCACCAGGGTTCTTCTAGTCTCAGTCAGACCATTAAGTCTGCTCTTTTTATGAGAATTTGGGGCCTGCATCCCACTGTTCTCCTGTTCCCTCAGGGGTTCTCTGTTGTGTTCCCTGTCAGGGCAGTCATCGGTTGTGGCCGGGCTCACTTCTTTCTTTTATATCTCAAGAGATTGCCTCAAGACACAATCCAATATTGTAGGTTGAGTCCTACCTCGCTAACACAACTGTCACCCATTCTCCCTCATTAACATCATAGAGGCAGGATTTATAACATATAGGAAAATTACACAATACCAGGAATCATGGCCCAGCCCAACTGATACATTTTTTTTTAATTTTTTACTGTGCTTGAAGTGAAAGTTTACAAATCAAGTCAGTCTCTCATACAAAAATTTATATATACACCTTGCTATATACTCCTAATTGTTCTCCCCCTAATGAGACAGCACACTCCTTCCCTCCACTCTATTTTCTTAAGCATTCTGCCAGCTTCTGACCCCCTCTGCCTTCTCATCTCCCCTCCAAATAGGAGATACCAACATAGTCTCATGTGTCTACTTGATCCAAAAAGCTCATTCTTCACCAGTATCATTTTCTATCCCATTATCCAGTCCAATCCCTGTCTGAAGAGTTGGATTTGGGAATGGTTCCTGTCTTGGGTTAACAGAACGTCTGGGGACCATGACCACTGGGGTCATTCTAGTCTCAGTCAGACCATTAAGTTTGGTCTTTTTATGAAAGTTTGGGGTCTGCATCCCATTGCTCTCCTGCTCCCTCAGGGGTTCTCTATTCTGTTCCCTGTCAGGGCAGTCATTGGTTGTAGCCAGGTACCATCTAGTTCTTCTGGTCTCAGGCTGATGTAGTCTCAGGTTTATGTGGTCCCTTCTGTCTCTTGGGCTCATAATTACCTTGTGTCCTTGGTGTTCTTCATTCTCCTTTGTTCTAGGTGGGTTGAGACCAATTGATGCATCTTAGATGGCCACTTCCTGGCATTTAAGACCCCAGACGCCACTCTCCAAAGTGGGATGCAGAATGTTTTCTTAATAGGTTTTATTATGCCAATTGACTTAGATGTCCCCTGAAACCATGGTCCCCAAATCCCCACCCCTGTTGCGCTGGCCTTCAAAGCATTCAGTTTATTCAGGAAACTTCTTTGCTTTTGGTTTAGTCCAGTTGTACTGACCTCCCCTGTATTGTGTGTTGTCTTTCTCTTCACCTAAAACAGTTCTTGTCTATTATCTAATTAGTGAACACCCCTCTCCCTCTCTCCCTCCCTCCCCCGTCTCTTAACTATCAAAGAATATTTTCTTTCCTGTTTAAACTATTTCTCGAGTTCTTATAATAGTGGTCTTATACAATATTTGTCCTATTACAACTGACTGATTTCACTTAGCGTAATGCCTTCCAGATTCCTCCACGTTATGAAACGTTTCACAGATTCATCACTTTTCTTTATTGATGTGTAGCATTCCATTGTATGAATATACCGTAATTTATTTATCCATTCATCTGTTGATGGGCACCTTGGTTACTTCCATCTTTTTGCTGTTGTAAATAGTGCTGCAATGAACGTGGGTATGCATGTATCTGTTCCTGTAAAGGCTCTCATTTCTCTAGGATATATTCCAAGGAGTGGGATTGCTGGATGGTATGGTAGTTCTATTTCTATTTCTAGCTTTTTAAGGAAGTGCCAGATCAATTTCCAAAGTGGTTGTACCATATTACATTCCCACCAGCAGCGTATAAGTGTTCCAGTGTCTCCACAACCTCTCCTACATTTATTTTTTTGTGTTGTTTTGGATTAATGCCAGCCTTGTTGGAATGAGATGAGCTATCATTGTGGTTTTGATTTGCATTTCTCTAATGGCTAATAGGAAACCCTGGTGGCGTAGTGGTTAAGTGCTATAGCTGCTAACCAAGGGTTGGCAGTTCGAATCTGCCAGGCGCTCCTTGGAAACTCTATGGGACAGTTCTACTCTGCCCTATAGGGTAGCTGTGAGTCGGAATCGACTCAATGGCACTGGGTTTGGTTTTGGTTAATGGCTAATGATCGTGAGCATTTCCTCGTGTATCTGTTAGCTACCTGAATGTCTTCTTTAGTGAAGTGCCTGTTCATATCTTTTGCCCATTTTTTAATTGGTTCATCTTTTTGTGGTTCAGTTTTTATAGTATCATTTCGATTTTAGAGATAAGGCTCTGATCGGAAATGTCATAGCTAAAAGCTTTTTCCCAGTCAGTAGGTAATCTTTTTACTCTTTTGGTGAAGTCTTTGGATGAGCATAGGTGTTTGATTTTTAGGAGCTCCCAGTTATCTAGTCTTTCTTCTGCATTGTTAGTAATGTTTTGTATACTGTTTATGCCATGTATTAGGGCTCCTAGGGTTGTCCCTATTTTTTCTTCCATGATCTTCATCGTTTTAGATTTTATATTTAGGTCTTTGATCCATTTTGAGTTAGTTTTTGTGCATGGTGTGAGGTATGGGTCTTGTTTCATTTTTTTGGAGATGGATATCCAGTTATGCCAGCACCATTTGTTGAAAAGACTGTCTTTTCCCCCATTCAACTGACTTTGGGCCTTTGTCAAATATCAACTACTCATATGTGGATGGATTTATGTCTGGATTCTCAACTATGGTCTGTTGGTCCATGTATCTGTTGTTGTACCAGTACCAGGCTGTTTTGACTACTGTGGCAGTATAATAGGTTCTAAAATCAAGTAGAATGTGGCCTCCCATTTTGTTCTTCTTTTTCAGTAATGCTTTACCTATCCAGGGTCTCTTTCCCTTCCGTATGAAGTTGGTGATTTGTTTCTCCATCTCATTAAAAAATGTCTTTAGGATTTGAATCAGAATTGCATTGTATCTATACATCGCTTTTGGTAGAATAGACATTTTTATAATGTTAGGTCTTCCTATCCACGAGCAAGGTATATTTTTCCACTTGTGTAGGTCTCTTTCGATTTCTTGCAGTAGTTTTTTGTACTTTTCTTTGTATAAGTCTTTTACACCTCTGGTAAGATTTATTCCTAAATATTTCATCTTCTTGGGGGCTACTGTAAATGGTATTGATTTGGTGATTTCCTTTTCAATGTTCTTTTTGTTGGTGTAGAGGAATCCAACTGATTTTTGTATGTTTACCTTGTATCCTGATACTCTGCTCAACTCTTCTATTAGATTCAGTAGTTTTCTTGAGTATTCCTTAGAGTTTTCTGTGTATAAGATCATGTTATCTGCAAATAGAGATACTTTTACTTCTTCCTTGCCAATCTGGATGCCCTTTATTTCTTTATCTAGCCTAATTGCTCTGGCTAGGACCTCCAGCACAATGTTGAAAAAGAATGAAGCACACATTTTTGGGGGGACATAATTCAATCCCTAACAGGCTGTATGATCAGGGAGGCAGAGACAAGAGTGATGGGGTTACAAACCAAGGAAGGCTGGCAGCCACCAGAGATGCTGCAAGAGGCAGGGAATGGCTTCTCCCCTAGAGCTTCTTGAGCTAGTATTGTCTGCCAGTGGTTTTTGACTCATTGAAACTGATTTCGGACTTCTGGCCTCCGGAACTGGGAATAAATGTGTTTGTGGTAACTCGTTGCAGCAGCCGTGGGAGAGATGGTTTTTGTTCTGTCTGTGTGCTGATAGCATTATTATTGACTAGGATTTTCTTTAAATCAGTTCTGAGCTAACATTATTATCTACTTTCACTTTGTCCTAGCAGTACCAAAAAACCAAAGCCATTACTGTCGAGTTGATTCCGACTCATAGCAACCCTATAGGACGGAGTAGAACAGCCCACAGGGTTTCCAAGGAGTGGCTGGTGGATTTGAACTGCTAACCTTTTGATTAACAGCCAAATTCTCAACCACTGTGCCATAATCTTCATGAAATCACAAATGGGAGACACATAAGATAAATACGCAACTCTTAACATCATTTTCAGCATTCATCCCTGTGTCTCCTGCAATGATCTCATGGCCCACTGGGCCACCAGTGAGAAGTGACCCACCCCGTGTGAAACACTGACCCAGATCCACACAACTTGGGAAGAACCCAGAGTGCAGCTGGGCTTTCAAAACTGATGTGTTAGGTTCAAATTTCCTTTGAAAATGATCAGAAGAAAGAAAGAATCAGCCCCTTTAAAAATAGAAGCCATTTATCCTGCAGAGTTTTGCAGAGCCAGATTTTAAAATGCAGAATTTAGCAGAATCTTAAATCATTCTTGGAAGACTTGCTAACTTGTAGATAAGGACCCTTAAAGGGGAAGGAGGGAGCAATAGCATGCTATAGCAGGGGGTGTGTCTGGAGGCAGAACCTAGCTAACAAGAGTCTTGTCTTCCCATTCTGAACCTGACTGCACATGTTTATCTCTTTACGTTTTTCTCACTTCTCTGCTTTGGGACAGAAGGGATATGTCTTAGGGTTCTCTACAGAAACAAAACCAGTGATACATAGATATAGATACAATCAGAGATGATAGATATCTCTCTCTTTCTATATATATATATATATATATTTTTTTTTTTTTTTTTTAGAGATAGAGATTCCTTTCAAGGAATTGGCTCAAGTGATTATGGGGGACTGGCAAGTTTGAAATCTGTAGGTCAGGTGACAGGATAGAGACATCTGTAGGTTTGTGTCTCAGAATTCATAGGTCAGGTGACAGAAAGAGCACAGAGCGAAGCGAGAGTTTTGCCAGAACATCTATTTATATTCTGGAGGCAGAACATACACTATGGAAGCTCTTTTTTCAACTGGTTGATTGGTTACATTACGTTAGATTATGTTATGGAATGTCATTACATTACATTACGGGACAGCAACCAGATTATTGTCTGGCCAAACCACTGGGAACCATAGCCTAGCTAAGGTGACACAAAGAATTAACCATCACAAAGTAGGAATTGCTGGGCAAAGAAAGGTGCAAGGATTTTTTATCCTGAGGAATGGCGAGATAGTAGAATTAATAAGGCCAAACTGGAAAAGAGTATGCAAATCATTCGAAAGTTTCCCGTGACTCAAGTAGGGGAATAGGCAGCAAGCTTGCATTCCAGGAATTAGAACTGCCAAAAATGGGCGTAGCTGGGGAGACATCGAGTTTCAGAAAAAGATTCAGGTTAGTCCTGCTTATGCCTGACAGGAGATAGAGAGAAGCAATGGTAACTGACAGTAAATTCTAAAAAGAGCCAAGCCTTGATTTGCACCAACATTTCCTCATTTCTTCAAGGACCGTTCCATCACAAAGTGTGGCACACGTAGGAAGTGCTTCAAAAATATTTGACGGAAAAACAAAAATCTACTTTTTAAGCCTGTAGTTTGGCTCAAAAGCCTATGATCTGAGGTTCCACCAGCCAAGACTGGGGAAAACCAAGGTCTCTGACATCACCAAGTCAGCAGGCACTTGAACTCTCTTTTACCCCTGCACCCAGTGTTATGCGTTGAATTGTGTCCTCAAAAAATATGGTTGAATTCTTGGCCCTACTTGGAATGTGATCTTGTTTGGAAATAGGGTTTTTCTTTTGCTCTGTTAATGAGGTCATACTAGTATGGGCTAGATCCTAAGCCTAATCACTTCTGAGTTATAAAAAGACCAGAATAGACACAGAGACACAGAGAGGAAAGACAGACACCAAGGAATGCCAAGGATCCCAGCAGACACCAAAAACTGACAGAGAAGCTCACAGAAGGAATAGACACAGCCGAGTCTCTGTTTTAGACTTTTAGCCTTCAGAACTATAAGAAAATTAATTTCTGTTCTTTAAAGCCACCTACTTGTCCTATTCCTATTATGGCAGCACCGAGAAACTAAGACACCAAGGGACCGATCTGGCCCATCTTCTGATTGCCAGTGTCCATTCCAAGGCTCTAGAAAGGAACCTTCTCCCCTCGAAGTCAGTGGCATGCTGACTCGGGGCTGTGCGGGCCGCTGTGATTTTGCCTTCCCAGCAACCATTCTGGCACCAGCATCCAGGATCTTCTTTTGGGACAGCTTCTTCAGTCTTGTTGGGTGGAACTGAGTCCCATTTTCTAGAGGTATGCCAGACTAAGACAATAGCCAATCAGCATACTCCATCTCCATGGCCACAGCAATGAACACAAGGAAATGGTGAATGAGGGTCAGGCTCAGACCTTTTATTCCAAATGCTGAAAGATAGAGTCTCCAGACCTGGGCTGAATCGGGGAGTCAATAGTAGTGGAGCTGCTTGGGGGTGCGGCACTGAGGGAGCCTGATAAGAGTGAAGTGGACCTAGAGTTACACCAAGTGAGAGGAGAGCAGAGATAAGGTGCAGACAGGGCCACAGCATTGTTCGAGGCCCTGGATCCAGGAATACCTGAAGCTTCATACCCCTAGACTATTCATTTATATGACTCAATACATTATTACTATTATTATTATTATTATTATTTAACTGGGTTTTCTTTTACTTACATTTGGAAGTATCCCGATAGATTAGGGATAAGGCACAGATTGAACCTTTGTAGGAACAGTGAACCACTTCTAGACAGGCACATTACAAAAACGGGCCTCTGTCTGCCTTGGCTGGGGGCACGGCCAGACTATCAGAGCTCAGCCTGGACTTGTCCCCTGTGTGGGTTTCCTATGTAGGGTATAACCTGCACAGCCCCCTTAGCAGTTTTGTGACTAAGAAGCGGTTTTTTCCTTGTGGCAGCTAGCCTCCAAGATAACCTTCGCTGATTCATGCCCTCATGTAGCCCCTCCCATCCTGAATAAGGCTGACTTATGTGACTAACAAGATACCGTGGAAATAAGATGTAGATGTATAACTTGTAAGACTGGGTCATAGAAAGATTGCAGCTTCTGTCTTGGTGGCTCTTGGTTCATTCACTCCGGGGGCAGCTAGCCAACCTGTTATGAGGACACTCAAGCATATCTATGGAGAGGTTCGCATGTGAGGAACAGAGGCCTCCAGCCAACAGCCATGAGAGTGAGCTCTCTTGGAAGCAGACCCTCCAGCCCCAGCCAAGCCTTCAGATGTTTGTAGCTACACTCACATCTTGGCCGTATGAGACCCCAGGCCAGAAGAATCCTGCTTAGCTGCTCCTGAATTCCTGACCCACAAAAACTATATGAGATAATATTTATTGTTGTTTTAAGCCACTGTATTTTAGATAATTTGTTAAACTGGAATAGATAACTAATGCATTCTTCTTCATTGGTCTTCTCCACCTCAAGCCCATTTCTTCCTCCTGCCTACTTCCCTGCCAGGGCTGCTTCCTGATGTCTTGCCTTTTTATGGTTCCCCACCCTGCTCCACACAGCCCTGCAGTCTCACCTTCTTTCCTCGATGGAAGTTTTCTCTCTAAAAATCACTGTTTGATACTGCCCCCTACTTCTCCTTTCTCCCTGTCCCTGTCTTTCCCTCCACCTGAAGTAACGCCTCTTCCCCCTCATATGTCTTCCGCCATTGCCCTCCTGAAAGGCATCATGCTGACAACTACAGCTGAGAACCTGCACTGTAAGAGAGCAGGTTTCTTCATGTACCCCAATACGCTGGGGAAAATTTTGTTTTTGTGTTGAGGCGGTTGTTTCCTTCTTTGCCCCTGACTACAAAGCACAAAGGGGGAAAACCTCCCCTCTTCCCCTTCCTGTGGAGAAGGCCAGCAGCCAAGAAGACTACCCAGGCAGTCAGAGAAGCTCAGTGAATTCTGTTTTCTCAGCGGGCTCTTGTAAGGCAGAAGGGGGCTGGGGAGCAGCCCTCCACAATCGTCATGGCAACACGCTCCCTGGTGGGTCCTGGGCTGCACTCCCAGGCAGGGTAAGCGGCTCCTGAGTGCGTAGCCCTCAGAGAGTGGGCATCAGAAGGCGGGCTGGGCAGGAAACAGGAGGGGCCGAGGCAGCAAGTCTTGGCAAGTGTCATATGCAGAGACAAGTGAGCAAAGCCAGCAAGCCCAACACTAGAGAACAGGTGAGCCTGACCCAGGGCCCACCGAGAGCCACTTACAGGCACAAATTTCTATCCTCCCCATGCCCTGATGGTGGGGCCAGTTCTAGGCTGCCAGTGAATCCTGCTTCTGGAAACAGAGGGAAGCAAACCCCATCATTCCCTCGGACAGTGATTCCTGGTCTTGACTGCACACTGGAATCCCCTGGGGGTCTTTAAAAAATGCTCCTGCTGGGATCCCACCCCGAGACATTCTGCTTAAACACAGCGTGCAACCTAGCCACTGGGACATTTTAAACCTCCAGGTGATTCTAAGAGGAAATAAAGTATAGGAAGCACTGCACTGCCCAAGGGTCTCGGCTTGGTCTGTGCATGGACCACCCGGGGAACCTGAGAACACAATGTGGACTCCCCGAGCTCCACAGGGAGTATCTCCTGGATGTGTCCTAGGCATCAGAATTTTTAACAAGCTCTCATGATTCTGGAGAGTCTCTGGGGTCACATATCATAATCTAGCAGAAAGTAGGAGCCCCGGTGGCACAATGGCTAAGCACTTGGATGCTAACTGAAAGGCTGACGATTCAAACCCACCCCGCGTGACTCTGCGGGAAAAAAGACCTGGAGATCTGGAAAACCTTATGGGGCAACTCTACTCTGTCACACTGAGTCGCTGTGAGTTGGAATTGACTGGATGGCACCTAACAGCACAGTATAAGGTAAGGCAAAGCCGGTAGAGTGGGCGATTATTAGGATATAGAGGGACTGGGTGGATTTGAGACTCCTGCAGCCTCACTTGACCTCTTGGGGTTGGGTCTGGATGGGAATGATGCATTAACACTGTAAAGTTAAAATTGCTACTTGTATAGAGCAAAAATGATCTCGAATCATTATTTTTGAAGGATTCAATCCAATATCAGCTCACTGGGAGACAGTTCTACCCCCTGCCTGTCAGTGTGCTGTTCTGTGGTGGCTTTCGTATTGCCATGATGCTGGAAGCTATGGAGCCAGTATTTCAAATACCTGTGCGGTCACTCGTGGTGGGCAGGTTTCAACATAGCTTTCAAACTAAGACGGACCATGAAGAAAGGTCTGGAGATCTACTTCCAAGACCAGCTTATGAGAGCCCTATGGATCACAACAGAACATTGTCCCATTGCTGTGTACTGAACTGTGTCCCAAAAATTATGTATGATAAATCCTAACCACTGTACTTATGCATATAATTCCATTTGGGTATAGTGTTTTCTTCATTGTGTTAATGAGGCCATGTCAGCGTAGGGTGTGCCTTAAACCAATCACCTTCAAGATATAAAATGAGGAGATTAGGCACAGAGAAGCAAGCAGAAATGGAGGGAGATAGATGCCAGCCCACATGAAGATGGCCAAGGAACTGGGGAACAGAAGCCAAAAAGAGATAAGGACCTTCCCCCAAAGCTGACAGAGAAAAAGCTTTCCCCTAAAGCCGGTGCCTTGAGTTTGGACTTTGTCATGGATTGAATTACGTTCCCCCAAAAATGTGTGTATCAACTTGGTTAGGCCATGATTCCCAGTATGGTGTGGTGGTCCTCCATTTTGTGATTGTAATTTTATGTTGAGAGGATTAGGGTGGAATTGTAACACCACCCTTACTCAGGTCACCTCTCTTACCCAATGTAAAGGGAGTTTCCCTGGGGTGTGGCCTGCACTACCTTTTATCTTTTAAGACATAAAAGGAAAGAAAAGCAAGTAGAGAGTTGGGGACCTCATATCACCAAGAAAACAGCACCAGGAGCAGAGCATGTTCTTTGGACCCAGGGTCCCTGCACCTGAGAAGCTCCTCGACCAGGGAAGATAGAGGACAAGGACCTTCCTCCAGAGTCGACAGAGAGAGGAAGCCTTCACCTGGAGCCAGTGCCCTGAATTTGGACATGTAACCTACTAGACTGTGAGAAAATAAATTTCTCTTTGTTAAAGCCACCCACTTGCGGTAATTTCTATTATAGCAGCGCTGGATGACTTAGACTTCTAGACACAACCTTGCTTGTTCCAAGTGAAGAGGACTTAAAGCACTTACTGATGAAGATCAAAGACGGCAGCCTTGGTATGGATTACACCTCAATGTAAAGAGAACAAAAATCCTTATAACTGGACCAATAAGCAACAGCGTGATAAATGGAGAAAAGATTGACGTTGTCAAGGATTTCATTTTACTTGGATCCACAATCAACATCCACGGAAGCAGCAGTCAGGAAATCAATGTATTGCATTGGGCAAATCTGCTGCCAAAGACCTCTTTAAAGTGTTAAAAAAAAAAAACAAAGATGTCACTTTGAGGACTAAGGTACACCTGACCCAAGCCAAGATATTTCCAATCACCTCATATGCATGAGAAAGCTGGACAGAGAATAAGGAAGACTGAAGAAATGATGCCCTTGAATTATGGTGTTGGCAAAGGGTATTGAATATACCATGGGCTGCCAGAAGAATGAACAAGTCTGTCTTGAAAGAAATACAGCCAGAGGGCTCCTTGGAAGCAAGTATGGTGAGGCTTCCTCTCACGTACTTTGGACATGTTATCAGGAGGGACCAGTCCCTGGAGAAAGGACATCGCGCTTGGTAAAGTAGAGGGTCAGTGAAAAAGAGGAAGACCCTCAATAAGATTGATTGGCACAGTGGCTGCAACAATGGTCTCATGCATAGCAACGATCATGAGGATGGAGCAGGACAGGGCAGTGTTTTGTTCTATTGTGCATAGGGTTGCTGTGAGTTGGAAACAACTCAACGGCACCTAAAAACAACAACAATAGCCTCCTAAACTGTGAGAAAATAAACTTCCGTTTGTTAAAGCCACCCGCTTGTGGTATTTCTATAACAGCAGCACTAGATAACTCAGACACCTATATAACGCTAGAAGATGAGTCCCCTAGGTTGGAAGGCAACAACGGACTCAAGCAGGTCAGTAATGATGAAGATGGGGCAGGACCGGGCAGCATTTCGTTCTGTTGTATATGGGATCGCCAGGAGTTGGATGTAATTTCATGTTAACTAACAACTGGAGACAATTATTCCAAAAGGCTCTTGTAAAACTTTCACCAAGTTCAGGGATCAGAGTACACGATCCTGAGAAGTCCCAAGGGGATACCTGCATTTGATTTACATGAAATTATAAAAGCGTTGCTAGTGTTATCTGCGGGAAGTTAATTCTTGATCCTAAATAAACCTGGATACCCACCTCAGCAAGTGCAGCCTTTTGCTCGGAGCCTCAACTGCGGGCTCAAGAAGCTAGTGGGCACAGCTCCTCCAGTGAGTGTTGGTGGAAGGACGAAGTCACCAGGGGCTAAAATATCTCCACCACCAGCTAATCTGGGGAAGGACCACGGGTACAGAATCTATCTTACCTTATGAATGTTTAATTTTATTTATTAGTGATCTTTTGGATTACAAAAGTAATATGAGCTCCTCCTGTCTGATAGGCCAACAGTAAGTTTTACAAAGAAAAGTTAATAATCTCCTCCCATGCTTCCCCTCCATTTTTAACGTCTTCCCCCGGGTGACCAATGTTAACAACCTCCTCATTTAATTTTGCTTAGGAAGTGAGTTATTCCACATAAATGAAGTTGCCCAATAACCAAAACTGTTCCTTTTGATTGCAAGCACTTGAAATAGTTTAACTACCTTGAGTGAAAATTGTTCAACGAAGTATGACACACTGCCCTGACTTTTAAAATTGAATGACGCAAGCTCTTTGTCATTCTCATGATACTTTATATTTGAGTATTGTTTTATAGTTCACGAACCACCTTTAAATGCATTGCCTACTTTGTTTTTTGTTTTGTTTTCTGATGGTCTGTGAGACAAGTAGAGCAAGTACCATGATCCTATCGTATGGATGAGGAAACTGGGGCTCAAACTAGTAAGCACAGAGCTAAGTTGGCATTTACATCACTAGTGGAGGCCTGGTGGCTCAGTGGTTAAAGAGCTTGGCTGCTAGCCAAAAAGTCAGCAGTTCAAATTGACCAGCCACTCCACAGAAGAAAGATGTGGCAGTCTGCTTCTCTAAAGATTTACAGCCTTAGAAACCCCATGGGGCAGTTCCACTCTGTCTTATAGGGTCGCCATGAGTTGGAATCAAACAGGATTTTAAGTTTAGTTTGGGTTTGCATTAATCAATTCTGCCTCTGTTGTCCATATCACTCTATATGCTAATGAATGTCCTTTAGGAACAGTTTAAGGGACTCCTGGTGTTAGCTGCTGTCCAGTCATCCTGACACATAGCTACCTTACGTACAGCGAGATCAGACCATTGTAATTCACAGGGTTTTCATTGGCTGATTTTTTTGCATTTTTGTTGTGCTTTAAGTGAAAGTTTACAAATCATGTCAGTCTCTCATACAAAAATTTATATACACCTTGCTATATACTCCTAGTTGCTCTCCCCCTAATGAGACAGCACACTCCTTCTCTCTATTCAGCCAGCTTCTGTCCCCCTCTGTCTTCTCATCTCCCCTCCAGACAGGAGCTGCCCTCGTAGTCTCATGTGTCTACTAGAGCCAAGAAGCTCACTCCTCACCAGTATCATTTTATATCCTATAGTCCAGTCCAATCCCTCTCTGAAGAGTTGGCTTTGGGAATGGTTCCTGTCTTGGGCTAACTGAAGGCCTGGGGACCATGACCTCCACGGGGTCCTTCTAGTCTCAATCAGACCATTAAGTCTGGCCTTTTTACGAGAATTTGAGGTCTGCATCCCACTGCTCTCCTCCCTCAGGGGTTCTCTGTTGTGTTCCCTGTCAGGGCAGTCATCGGTTGTAGCTGGGCACCATCTAATTCTTCTGGTCTCAGGCTGATGTAGTCTCTGATTTATATGGCCTTTTCTGTCTCTTGGGCTCATAATTACTTTGTGTCCTTGGTGTTCTTCATTCTCCTTTGCTCCAGGTGGGTTGAGACTAATTCATGCATCTTAGATGGCTGCTTGCTAGCGTTTAAGACCCCAGACCATTGGGTGATTTTTTAAAGTAGATTACGAGGACTTCCTTCCTAGTCTGCCTTAGTCTGGAAGCTTCTCTGAAACCTGTTCAGCAACATGCCAGCTTCCACTGATAGAGGGCTGGTGGCTGTATGTGAGGCGCATTGGCCAGGAATTGAACCCTGGTCTCCCACATGAAGGGAGAGCATCCTACCACTGAACCACATGAAGAGCTCTCGATGCCTCTTATTTTCTTGAGTCTTTTTTAGTGATTCTCCCTGATTCTCTTTCTCTCTCCTAGTTTTAAGCCATCAGCTTGTACTTCTTCCTGCTGTCAACTTACCTTGTTCCATATACTGTAGAGTGAAAAACTAGATAAAAAATTGGTTTGTTGGAATTGTTTGGAAACTGTGAGTGAATAGACCCCGAGATTCTGAAGATCTTTATAAGGGTTAGGTGTATGGGGTAGACTCGGGTACACACACTTATTTTATTATGGAAAATTCAGAGCCTTTGGAAAAGTAGAGAGAATAGTATAATGAACCTCTGTGAAGCCACTGACCAACTTTAACAATTACCAAGACTGCACTTGTTCCTTGCCTTACTTGCTCAGAATTCCTTTTGCTTAGTTCTCACTGAATTCTGGATTCCTACCTTATCTGGGAGGGTGTTGATGGTTCAGTGTAGAGGTCTCCCCTTCCATGTGGGAAACCCATGTTCAATTGCCAGCTACTACAACCTACACGTGGCTACCACTTGTCTGTCAGGGGAGGCTCGTGTGTTGCTATGATGCTGAACAGACTTCAGGAGATGAAAACCCTATGGATCACAACGGATCAATTTGCAAATGAGCATGGGGGATGGCGCAGGACTGGGCAGTGTTTTATTCAGTTGTGCACAGCATGACCATGAGTCAGGGCAAACTCATCCGCAGCCAATAGCAACTACAACAACGTATCTGGAATTGGCCTCTGGGAGAGCCAGGCTTTTCCGTATCATTTATCATTGGATCCCCCTGTGATGCGGTCATTAGTTGTCCAGAGGTCTAGATATGTGCTGGCACAGACAGCCTTGAAGGGCAGCTTGCTGCAAGGTTCTTATGAAGTCCTTTCCACCTAGTTCCCAGGCTGCCCCACAGCCTTTTGGGGAGTAGCTCGTGGTTCTGAGGGGCTGATTTTCATGCGACCTTAGAAAGGGCTTGGGAATCCCAAGCTATTTGTCTGACAGAAAGGTCCCGCTAGGGAAGGCAGCAGGAATGTAAACCTCATTCTGTTTCCTCATGGAAGTTATACCTGACCCCTCTGGAAAGAATTTTTGTTGTTCTAAGGAGTAAATAAACATTAGTCTACCTCCTTTGATACAAAGTCTGGAGGTTTTCACAGACAACTCTTTTCAAATCCAGGGGATGAAGTCTCTTCCCATCTGAATCCCTCTCTGTGTACAGGGAACCCTGGACACCCTACAGTGCTTGACCCAAGGCCAAGAGTATTCCTCAGACTCCCTCCTACAATCCTGCCCAGGGTCTTATGAAACAGGCATCCCAGCCCCTATTATGCAGATGAGAAAACTGAGGTGTTGAGAAGTTAAGCCACTTGTCCTATGCATATGCGATTAGTAAGCAAAAAGCTGGGACTTGAATGAGGCTAGTAGTTTCAGGCTTCATTAATAAACGGAGAGCTAATTATAGCCATTGAAGAAACTTTCTTTTCTGTTGTGATTAATTCCAAATTTATTTTTAGTCTTCAGAAGAACAGAAACTTGTGGTGGGGTTTTGTTCTGAAAAAGAAATGTGCTATTCTTGACAGTCTGCCTCTGCCAATCCCTTTTCCCATGAGAAAGCCAAGAACTAGCCGTCAGGTCATTTGTGTGCATTTTCCCTGGGTTCAAGATTCCCCCGGGATTTTTATCAACCTGAGCTACTTATAATGAACACTGGGGAACTAGTTTCACACCTTAATAGAGGGACATCACCTACAAATGAAAAACTCCAGCTTCAGCCCCTCTGCAGGGAAAGAAATTAGGATCTGGCTTGTCTTTTGGGCGGAGGAAGCAGGCTAGGCTTAACCCTGTGTTGCTGTTCGGTGCTGTTGGCTCCGACTCGTAGCGAACATATGCATAACAGAACCAAACAGTGCCTGGTGCTGCGCCAACCTCACAATCCTTGCTATGTTTGAGTCCATCGTTGCAGCCACTGTGTCAGTACATCTCATTGCGGATCTCCCTCTTTTCTGCTGACCCGTGACTTTACCAAACATGATGTTCTTCTCCAGCTACTGGTCCCTCCAGAGTAAGCGAGCTGAAGTTTGTACCCTTCTCACTTCTTTGGAGCATTCTGTCTGTATTTCCTCCAAGACTGATTTGTTCATTCTTCTGGCAGCCCACGGTATATTGAATATTCCTCACCAACACCACAATTTAAATGTGTCAGTTTTTGGTCTTCCTTTTTTCCTCGTGCAGCTTTTGAATGCATAGGAAGCAATTGAAAACACTATGGCTTGGGTCAAGTGCACCATAGTCATCAAAGTGACATCTTTGCTTTTTAAGATTTTAAAGAGGTCTTTTGTCACAAATTTGCTCAATGCAAAAAAAAAAAAATGGCCCTTAGGCTAAGGACCAAGAGGGATGAGACTGAGAGGCTGGGCCCAGGTAGGGCAGCATCTCTCAGGAACATCTTAAAAAAAAAAAAAAATTGTCAATTCCAACTCACAGTTGGACTCACAGCAAACCTAAAGGACAGAGTAGAACTGCCCCATAGAGTTTCCAAGGAGTGCCTGGTGGGTTTGAACTGCCGACCTCTGGTTAGCAGTCATAGCTCTTAAGCACTATGCCACCAGGATTTTCAGGGACCTCTTAGACTCTTCTTTATGCCTCCAGAGAGCGCAGCCCACCATGAATGGATTTTTCCATCTTTTAGACATTTTAATAGAGGCCATCAAGTTGGTCTTGGCTCTAGGGACATTCTGTGCCTTTGCATATCTTTCTTGGCTCCTGTATGGATACTTTTTTTACATTTGTTATTTTCCAGGTTTTTTGTCGTCCTTGTTCTTAGCCATCCTAGTGGGAGTGAACGGGCATTTCACTGTGGTTTTGATTTGCATCTCCTTAGTGCTATGGCAAGGAGTATCTTTTTGTGTGCTTGTTGACCCTTTGCGTATCTTCTTTTTTTTTTCCTAGATTTTATTTATTTTGTTCTTATTGAGAATATGCACAGGAAAACATAGACTAATTGAACAGTTTCTACAGGTACAATTTAATGACATCGATTACATTCTTCAAGTTGTGCAACCATTCTCACCCTCCTTTTCTGAGTTGTTCCTCCTCCATTAACAAACTCACTGCTCCCTAAGGTTCCATCTAATCTTTCGAGTTGCTGTTGTCAGTTTGATCCCACATAGACAGATCTTAAAAGAGCATAATGCTCAAGGCAGGCATTTTTTACTAGTTGAGCTAAACTATTGTTTGGTTTTAAGATGATTTCAGGGAATATTTTTAGTTTAAAGATTATCTGAGGGCAATAGTTCCAGCGTGGATACTTTGTTTTTATTTTCTCCCAAAGGGGAATCCCATTTCCATACTTCCAAGACGGGGCAGAATGGGGGTGGGGCCAAGCTCCTTTCACCACCCCATGGGGCCAGAATTGGGACAAGGCAGACTTCAAGTTCTAATCGTTATTTTTGATCCCACAATATATGTAATTTTTCTGAGGCCCTTCTTTTCTTCTTTCACGCATCTTCTGCAGATAGAATATTTAGCTTTCATTAGGGAAGCAGGGGATTACCGGGTAGTGCAAACAGCTAAGCAGTCCACTACTAACAGAAAAGTGCTGGTTCTAAACCCACCCAGAGGCATCTTGGAAAGAGTGTCGGTTGATCTGCTTCTCAAAGGTCACAGCCTGCTCTGACAAACGTGGGGTCACCATGATTTGGACTTGATGTAACTAGTTTGGTTTTTAGGGAAGCAGGGTTGGACCGGAGTTTCCTGTGCCTGGTATGGGTGTGTGAAGGGAAGGGATCTTGAAAGATGCCTGAGGCTCTTCCCTCTCTCATTTCTCCCTCTCATCCCTTTCTCCTCTCCCCATTCCCTTTTTCTTTTTCTGTATCCTCTGTGTCTCCCATTCCCTACAGTTTTTTTCTTTTCCTCATTTATCTGTTACTTCCTTTGCACTCCTACTCTCTACTTGCTGTCACTTTTCTTCCTCTCCCCTTCCCCATTTTTTCTTTTTTTTTTGATGGTAAAATATATATCACAACCATTTTGCCATTTTAACCACTCTTAAGTGTACAATTTAGTGACATTAATGATATTCCCCATCTTAGTTAATGGATATGCCTGGCCAAACGAGATGCAACGCCAGCCCGTCTTACTTATAAATGTTGATGTTCTCCGAAGGTACAAAGAGTACCTGAGAATGCCATGACAACCTGGTACTTAGGATGGTGTACTCTAGAGTGGTGTTCCTCAAAGTGCAGAACGAGAATAACGGATTTTTTGGGGTGAAAAACACAGATTCCTGGGTCCTACATCGGAGCCACTAAATTGGAATCTCTGGGAGTGAGGCCCACGAACAGGCATCATTTTTAACTGGTTCCTTTGCTGAGTCTCACACACACTGTAGTTTCAGAATCTTTGGCTAGACGTTCTGGCTCAATTAGACTCCAGATGGAAGAGTTTGGGACAGGGTTATAGGGCTCTTGACACTCTCTCTTCCATGTAGGATCAATGCCAGGTTTCTCCTGAACTCCAGGGAGGGAACTGGACCCATTTATTTTCTTCAGAATCATAATTCCAAAATGCTTATTTTCAGGAAATCACTTTCTTTTCCTTCCCACTGTCATCTTGAAGGTGATTCTCAGGATCATGAGTTCCCAAGAAGCGCACAAAACACCCACTGGGATGATGGAAGACAATGTTAGAATCTCTGCATGTATGCAATTTTAATACAATCCTTTTAATTTTTATTTCCTGTATTGTAATATACTTATGTTTAGTGGTTCATGTATTCAATTTATAAATAATAAAAGTACGTATATCAAATATGGACACCCATGTTCATTGCAGCATTGTTTACAATAGCAAAAAGATGGAAACAATCTAGGTGTCCATCAACGGATGAATGGATAAACAAATTATGGTACAGTCACACAATGGAATACAACGCAATAATAAAGAACAATGATGAATCCGTGGAACATCTCATAACATGGAGGAATCTGGAAGGCATTATGCTGAGTGAAATTAGTCAGTCACAAAATGACAAATATTGTACGAGACCACTATTATAAGAACTGAAGAAAAGGCTTAAACACAGAAGGCAACATTCTTTGATGCTTACAAGATTGGGAAGGGAGGAAGAGGGGTATTCACTAACTAGATAGTAGACAAGAATTACCTTAGGTGAAGGGGAAGGACAGCACACAACACAGGGGAAGTCAGCACAACTGGACTAAACCAAAAGTAAGTTTCTTGAATACAATCGAACACTTCAAGGGACAGAGTTTCAGGGGCCGGGGGCTGGAGACCATGGTTTCAGGGGACATCTAGGTCAATTGGCGTAACAAAGTTTATTAAGAAAATGTTCTGCGTCCCACTTTGGTGAGTGGTGTCTGGGGTCTTAAAAGCTAGCAAGTGGCCATCTAAGATGCATCAATTGGTCCCAAACCACCTGGAGCAAAGGAGACTGAAGAACACCAAAGGCACAAGGAAAATACGAGTCCAAGAGACTGACAGAGCCACATAAACCGGAGACTCCATCAGCCTGAGACCAGAAGAACTAGATGGTGCCTGGCTACAACCAATGACTGTCCTGACACGGGACACAACAGAGAGTCCCTGATGGAACAGGAGAAAAGTGGGGGGCAGAACTCAAATTCTAGTAAAAAGACCAGACTTAATGGTCTGACTGAGACTGGAGGGACCCCAGAGGACATGGCCCCCAAACTCTCTGTTAGCCAAAGCTAAAACCATTCCTGAAGCCAACTCTTCAGACAAAGATTAGACTGGATTATCAGACATAAAATGATACTGGTGAGGAGCGTGCTTCTTAGCTTAAGTAAACACATGAGACTAAGTGGACAGTTCCTGTCTGGAGGCACGATGAGAAGGCAGAGGGGGACAGAAGCTTGTTGAATGGACACGGAAAATACAGGGTGGAGAGGAGGAGCGTGCTGTCATACTACAGGGAAAGCATCTAGGGTCACATAAACATGTGTACAAATTTTGGTATGAGAAACTGACCCGAATTGTAAACTTTCACTTAAAGGGCAATATAAATTAAAAGTACGTGTATCGAGGAGTTTTACTGATTAGAGAGAATAGTCAAAAAAGTTTGGAGATCATTGCTCGAGAATCTAGATTATAAATTCTTTGAATTCAGGGATCAAATTATTTTTAATAAATTGTACATTGAAATACAGCATGTTTCATAGAAAAGATCACACATCCTAAGAATACATCTCAGAGAATAGCTCTGTTTCAATAGCACCCAGATCAAGAAGTAGATTATTACCAGAATCCCAGAATACCCCTTCACATCCTCACTGCCCCTCTCCTGACATAAGCACTATCCTAGCTTCTAGAAATTTCACATAATGGAATCATGCCCTCTGTACCTTAGAGTTTGGCTTCTTCTGTACAACATTACATCTGTGAAATTCATGTATTGTTGTAAGTAGCAACAGTTTCTTCATTCCCAAAGTGTAGAATCTTCGATTAACTGAATGGGGATTCATCCATTGTAAGAATATGTCACAATTTGTCCATTTGACTGTTGAAGGACATTGGGCTGTTTGGGGCCATTATTATGAATAGTGCTGTTATGAACATTGTTTTATGTGTCTTCTTAAAATTCAAAAAAGTTTGTAAAGATGTATGTAACAACATTTTTCAACATTTTGTACGTGTACAATTTAATGATATCAATTACATTAGTTATGTCGTTGTGCACCCAGCACCATCAATCGTTGCCAGATTTTTCATCGCCATAACAAACTCACTGCTTCCTGTGCAACGATTCCACCCCCTCCTGCCTCGCCCCTGCCCTTGGTAACCACTAATAAAACTTTGATCTCTATACCTTTGCTTATTCTAGATATTTCATATAAGTGAGATCATATAGTGAATGTATGAATGCATCTCTGTAGGGCATATACCTAGGACTGGATTGATGGGTCACAGAGCATGTTGTGTTCAGCTTTGCAAAATATAGCCAGTTTTCCAACGTGTTTACACAGCTCCCACCAGCAGAGAGTGAGAGTCCCAGTTGTACCACATCCTCATTAATACATGGCATTGCCTACCTTTTTTATTTTCACCATCTGGTATGTACTGGCAGCTCATTAAGATTTTAATTTGCTTTTCTTGATGATTAGTGAAGTTGAACATCTTTGAATGTGTTTATTAGTCATTTGGGTATCTTCTTTTGTGAAATGCCTGTTCAAGTCTTTTGCCCTTTTCTCTATTGAGTCATCTCTCTTTTTCTTATTGATCTAAAGGAATTCTTTACATATACTATCGTATTTATCTCTGTCTTAATTATCTAGTGCTACTATAACAGAAATACCACAAGTGGATGGCTTTAACAAAGAGAAATTTATTTCTTCACAGTAAAGTAGGCTAAAAGTTCAAACTCGGTGGAGAAGACTCCAGGGGAAGGCTTTGTCTTTCTATGTTCTCATCAATCTTCCCCTGGACTAGGAGCTTCTCTGCACAGGGATGCTGGGTCGGAAGGATTTGCTCTGCTCCTGGCACTACTTTCCTGGTGTTATGAAGTCCCCCCTCTCTGCTAGCTTCCCTTCCCTTTTATCTCTTGAGAGATAAAAGCTGGCGCAGGCCACACCCCAGGGAAACTCCCTTTACATTGTAATTGTATCAGGGATGTGACCTGGTAAGGGTGTTACAATCCCACTCTAATCCTCTTTAACATAAAATTATAATCACAAAGCAGGCCACACCCCAGGAAAACTCCCTTTACATTGTATCAGGGATGTGACCTGGTAAGGGTGTTACAATCCCAGTCTAATCCTCTTTAACATAAAATTACAGTCACAAAATGGAGGACAACCACAGGACACTGGGAATCATGGCCTCACCAAGTTGACACACACATTTTTGTGGGGACACAATTCAATCCATTACAGTCTCTATTCCCAAGCCCAGCACATTGTTCGTTTTATAGCATGCGGGTTGTTGTTCAACTAGCGAATATTGTTGAATGGATGGGGCCTTTCTATATTCATTGTTTTTGGTTTTATTTTAATAGTTTTATTGAGGTGTAATTTTGCATATCACAAAATTCACTTGTTTTAAAGTGTATGTGTACCATGCAATGACTTTTAGTAGATTTACAGATTTGTGCAGCCATCACCACAATCCAATTTTAGAACATTTAAAAGAAAACTCATGCTTGTTTGCTTACTCCTTGTTCCCACCCCAGCCCTAGGCAACTACTAATCTATTTAGTGACTCTACAGATTCACCTTATCTGGACATTTCATTAAAAATGGCATCATGTGATATGTGGTCTTCTGCATATGGCTTCTTTCACTGCATGTTTTTTTGATGTTCATCCGTGTTGTAGCATGTATGACTATGCTGCACCTTTTCATTGCCTAATAGCATTTCCTTGTATGGATATACCGCATCTTGTCTATCTATTCATCAGCTGATGGGCATTTGGGTTGTTTCCACTTTTTGGCTATTACAAATACTGCTGCTGTGAACATTCACTACCTGCCTTTGAGTGGACAATTGTTTTTATTTCCCTTGAAGTGGAATTGCTGGGTAATATGGTAAATTTATGGAAACCCTGGTGGCGTAGTGGTTAAGAGCTATGGCTGCTAATCAGAAGGTTGGCAGTTCAGATCCACCAGGTACTCCTTGGAAACCCTATGGGGCAGTTCTACTCTGTCCTATAGGGTCACTATGAGTCGGAATAGGCTCGATGGCAGCAGGGTTTTTTGTGTTGTTTTTTTTTATGGTAAATTTATATTTAATTTTTTAGGTAACCAAAACTCAAATTTTTCTGCCCTCCATAGGCTGATGGAAAGGCATGTAAGGCTGCTGTAGGTAAAAGAGTCTGCCAGCACATAATTACCAAATGCACGATGTCAAGAGAAAGCTAAGAAAGAGAGGCTAAAGTCTACTCTCAGGGTACAGTCTAATCCAAACGTTTTAGCACTTGGCAACGTGGTGGAAAATCTGAGTATGAACAGGGCTCCAAATTGAACCTACCTCTGTGTGTGAAATGAATTAGTTAAGTATTTGCCCAATGCATACTTTTTGTAAGACCCAATGCTAGATTTCAAGAGGGATAGGTGGAAATTTAGAACAAAGATGGCATCATTTCCGGCGTTAAAGACACTAACTGATAAGAATTAATTATCAAAAAAGTTAAATAACAAAGATTCAAATAAAGGTTCAATATAACAAGGAGAATCAGGGGTGGGGGAAGGCAAGGGGAAAAGTAGAGAAGGGAGAAACTCATCTTTCCTTCAGGATCCTGGAAGAAAACAGAGAAGGCAGACTGTATTCCTTTGAAATTTTTGGCATTCCAAAGATGCAAGAACTGTTTCCACTTTTATTATTGTCCTGGAAATCTTGGTTCAAAAAGAATTGTCAGATAATAAATTGTCAGGACCACTGAACT
Organism: Loxodonta africana; assembly: GCF_030014295.1. Lineage (NCBI taxonomy): Eukaryota > Metazoa > Chordata > Mammalia > Proboscidea > Elephantidae > Loxodonta > Loxodonta africana. Next base: position 73,022,375 of record NC_087359.1, on the reverse strand, counting down.
AGAGAGATAATAATACTTGCTAATATTTGGTTACTTAATGTTCCTGGCTTTGCTCTAAACAGTTTACATGGTTAGTCACTGAATCCTTTCAATAACTTTATAACATAAATACTACTATCATCTTCTTTTACTAATGAAGAAAATGAGGCTCAAAGAGGTTAAATTAATTGCCTGAGGGTACACAGCTAGAAAGTAGCAGAACCGAGATTTCAGTAAGGCAGTCCAGAGCCTACACATTTAACCACTAATTACCTTTAACCATCTCAAGCCTCATATTCCAGTCATTGGATTAAATCATTAATTACAGATGGGGAAACAGACCCAAAGGGGTTGAGGACGTGCCTGAGGCTACTTGGTTGATAAGAGCTCCCGGACACGAGTTCTCCTGTTAGTCCAGTCTTTCTTTTATCAGGACTGACATTGGGTGTCAGCAGAGAACCCTTTCTTAAAACGCATTTGTGAATGAGCCACAGGGATGCACATTTTTTCACTCTAATGGGGTGAACAGGAGCCCTGGTGGCACAGTGCTTAAAGTGCTCGGCTGCTAACTGAAAGGTCAGCAGTTCTAACTCACCAGCCACTCTGTGGTAGAAAGATGTGCTAGTCTGCCTCTAAAAAGATTACAGTCTTGGAAACCCTGTGAGGCAGTTCTACTCTATTGCATCGGGTTGCTGCCACGGATTGAATTGTATCCCCCCCAAAATGTCTGTCAACTTGCTAGGCCATGATTCCCAGTGCGGTGTGATTGTCCACCATTTTGTCATCTGATGTGATTTTCCTATGTGTTGTAAGTCCTATGTCTATGATGTTAATGAGGTGGGATTAGTGGCAGTTATGTTAATGAGGCAGGACTCAGTCCCCAAGACCAGGTTGTATTTTAAGTCAATCTGTTTGGAGATATAAAAGAGAGAAGTGAGCAGAGAGACACAGGGACCTCATATCGCCAAGAAAGCAGCGCCAGGAGCACAGCACTTCCTTTGGGCCTGAGGTTTCCGTGCAGAGAACCTCCTAGGCCAAGGGAAGACCGATGACAAGGACCTTCCTCCAGAACGGACAGAGAGAGAAAGCCTTCCCCTGGAGCTGGCACCCTGAATTAGGACTTGCAGCCTATTAGTTTATGAGAGAATAAACTTGTGTTTGTTAAAGCCATCTACTTGTGGTATTTCTGTTATAGCAGCACTAGATAACCAAGACAGTTGCTATAAGTCAGAATCGACTTAATGGCAATGAGTTATTTATTTATTTATTTATAATGGGGTGGGCAAATGGAAGTGGCTTGGATGTACACTAAGCCAGGCCTGAGTTCAAAGCCTGACTCTGTCACTGACTGGCTGTTTTAATGATGGAAAAGTCACACCCTCTGAGCCTAGTTTCTTTACCTGTAAATGGGCAGCAATAATCAAGGTTAGTGTTTCAAGTCCATCCAGAGGCATCTTGGAAGAAAGGCCTGGCGATCTGCTTCTGAAAAATCAGCCATTGAAAACCCTACGGAGCACAGTTCTACCCTGGACACACACACGTGGGGTTGCCATGTGTTGGAGTTGACCTGATGGCAACTGGTTTGATCAGCTCTCAGGATTACAGAAAAGAAGTGAAAAAAATTGAAGAAATTGACAGCCACAACCCATTCCGGCCCTGCAGAACTGCTTTGGGTGGGTCATTTGGAGCTAAAGTGTATGGTCATTCGGCTGTCTCTGTAGGCTGAGATTTCTCAAGTCCAAACCAGATCACAGGTCACTCACAAGCATCCCAGAGGATTCTGGGTTGCAGGGAGGCTCCGTACCAGTTGTCCTATCTTGGGCTGGGCCATATACACACTAGAAGTCTGAGGACAAGCAGTCTAAAGCCACTTACTCCCATGATACAAGGAGTTTTGTCCCTTTTACATCTTTATGCTTTCAGTGGCTGCTAGTCTTGGTGGTGCAGTGGTTAAGACCTCGGCTGCTAACCAAAAGTTCGGCACTTTGAATTCACCAGCTGCTCCCTGGAAACCGATGGGGCAGTTCCACTCTCTCCTATAGGGTGGTATGAGTCAGAAACCACTTGACGGCAATGAGTTTTTTTTTTTTTTTTTAACAGATTAGATATCAGAGTTTGCAGCTCCTCTTTAAGGGACTCTTCGCGGTGACAGTGGTTCAGAGTTTACTTCTCCGTGTTTCTGGCCAAGCAAGGGTTTGTAAATTTGCAATCACCAGAGTCACCTGTATTTGTCATCTTGCCTGAGACCAGAGGCTAGGCCAGGCTGCTCAGGTGAGGCACCTTAAATGCCAAATACTGCTCAACAGTGATTCCCAAAGCTAGGGTGGGCCTGGGCATCAGTATTTTTCAAAAGGTCGTCAGCTGATTCCGGGGTGCAGCCAGGATTGAGAACCACGGAACTCGGTGAAAAATCCTGTGTCTGGGTCTGATTCAAGGCACAGAAAGGTGTGCAAGATCTTAGGCTGTTGTACCCAGTCTGACTGACTTTGTAAAGGGTATCTAGGTGGGCATGGTGACAGAGAAGGCTAGAGGAGGGGTTTCCGAGGGTCCAGAATGCACAGGCTGAGAGGTGTGTACTTAATTTAATAGGCAGTAGAGAGCCATGGAAGGTTACTGAGTAGGAAGGTGAGTAGGGAGCTAGAAGTATACGGAGAGATATAAAAGGGTCCAGCTATTTACAGTTTACGGGACTCTGAGATTCCCTGTAGAGTAGGCTAACAAACCTTGCTTTCTTTCACTTCTCTATCCTCAGTTCAAGGTCAACTTCCTTCACCGTCCGGGTGCACTAGTTTCCCAAGGGACTTGTCCAAACCATCTTCGTAGGTACCTGGCACATCACATGGAACATGGCAGCCTCTCACTGATGTTCGTTGATCGACTGAGTGAGTGTAGATTTTTCTGCCCCTCTCATCTCGATTTCAGGAGGGCTGGTACCCTGAGCTGGACTCCCGTTTGCGAGGATGGTGGTGGGGCCGTTCGTCTCATCTTTCCCCTCTCCTCTATTTATCGCCATCCGCCGGCTTCCAATTCTCCCAACACCGACTCCGGCGCCTCCTGGCTCTGTCCCTCAGTGTAACACGCTGCCACCAGGCTTCCTTGCTCAGGCGCCAGGCTTCAAACCTGTCGTTCAGCCATCGTTCAGCTTCCAGGGAGTCAAGTTCAATCAGTATAATGACAGCCACAAGCATTCTTTCACAAGCACCTCGGTGGAGGCGTCCTCCCGCCACGGGCCACTAAGCCTACAAAAGAGGCACACGGGGGCGTTTTCATCCCAGCAGTCCTCGGCGGTGGGGGTGTGAGCGGGAGCCCCCTCCCCGGGGACCTGCCCGCTCCGCGACGGAGCGCCCCACCCTCGGCGGGCGTGGTCGCCCTGGCCCCGCCCCGCCCCGCCCCCCGGCGCCGAGAGGGCCCCCGCCCGGCCGCCAGCCCCTCTCCACGTACGCCCGGCCCCTCCCTCGCCGCCGAGTCGGGCGGTGGGTGATGCTCGGGGTCCCACCTACCCCGGGAGCTGCGCGTCTCCGCGCACCGGGGCAGCCCCGGCTCCGGCCGGCCCTCGCGGCGGCGGCCTGCGCTCCGCGTCCCCGGGAAGTTGCCTCCGGAGCCCGCGGCGCCTCGGTCTCCTCCCCCTGAGCCCCGCCCCCCCGCCCAGCGCTGGGAGCTCGAGGCGCCCGGCCCGGGGGCGTCGCCGCTCGCTCTCCGAAACCAGCGAGTCTCCGCTTCCCTCCGCCGAGCGCGCGTCCCCCGCCTGTCCGGGGACCCCGCGCACCCCCGAGACGGCGCGCGCCCAGAGCGCGGGAGCCCGGAGCGCCGGGCGCCTGGGACCCCGCGGAGCCGCTGTCCACCCCGCGGGGCTCGGCAAGGATGCAGGCTGCGCTTTGAGCCCCGGCGTCAAGGCCATGTCCGGTGCCCGCTGCCGGACCCTCTACCCCTTCTCCGGGGAGCGGCACGGCCAGGGGCTGCGCTTCGCCGCGGGCGAGCTGCTCACGCTGCTGCAGGTCCCGGACGGCGGCTGGTGGGAAGGCGAGAAGGAGGATGGGCTCCGCGGCTGGTTCCCGGCGAGCTATGTGCAGTTGCTGGAGGTAAGGGGCGAGGGCCGGCCTGGGAGACCGGGGCTCCGTCCTCTGCGCGCTCGCAGACCTGTTGCCCGCCCCGGGACGCCGGCGCCGCCGCTCTCCGAGGGGCGCCGGGGGGCCTGGCCGCCGCTCGTTCGACTCGTCCGTCCGCGTTCCTGGGGCCGCCGAAGGCAGCGGGCTCCCCTCGGGGCGCGAGCGGCAGTGCGAGCCTGGAGCGTCCCCTTGGCGCCCCCCGCGCGGGGCCTCCGAACACATCGTGGCCGCGCTGAGGCAGCGCGAACTTGTTGCCTGTGTGAGTTCTGGAGCGGGCTGGCGCGCTCCCCGCAGTTGCAGGGGCCGGTGAAGGGCTGTCCGAGGCAGGCGGTCCTGGGAAGACGCACGGGGCCCGCACCTCTCCAACCTGGAGCCTGCTGACGGTGGACGGGTGTGCTGCCCCGGTCCAGGCTGCCTGATCGCCTCAGGGTCGCACACTTGTTGGTCAGCTGAGCCTGGCTGGCCTCCAAGTCCAGCCCTGTCATCAGGCTAGATACAGGGGTTACCGCAGCCCCCAGCCAGTGCCCCCTCCCCCGGACAGCTCCCCCCTGGTTCTGGGGTTCCTGGCCTGACCCCACGGCTGCACAGGACCTGCTGAGCCAGGTCTGCTGGCTCTTTATTGTCTGGGTGACAGTTGGGAGGCCACACTGTCCTCTAATCACTGAACTTCATGGTCACAGCATGAGTGGGACCCGAAGTTTCCAAAGTCCTTGGGGACGGGCGACCTTACAGGAGATCCACCTTAGTAAAAAGCTGCTTGACCCCAGGATTGTTGTACAGATTTAGGTAATGGTAGGAATTGTATACAGAAGTGTTCTGGTAAAACTGCCCAAATTAGGGAGACTGAATCTATAATCTCAGCCCTACTTCAAGGAACAAAGTAGCAAATTTTGACCCAAAAAAAAAAAAAAATGTTCTGCATCTCATGGGGAGGAGGAGAAAGAAAGAAAAAAGAAAGATAGGGGTGAGATGGTTATAGTGTGAGTTCTCTGGCAAGGATCCTGTGGAAACATGAAAAACAGGCTGGCCTCGTAGACGTACAGGACGTTTCTTTAAGGTCCAGAGGAGAACAACAAAGTTCGTCTAAAATGGATTGGTGGCACCTGAGCAAAGTTTAGGGGGTGTTACATAAAGGCTATAGAACGAGCTTTGTCCTGGCAGTGGGCACAGTGTGTTCCAGGAACCCTCTTGGTTCTATATGTTGAGGACAGGCACATTTAGTGGGACCTGTAGGTGTAGGAGAGGCTCAGCTGTGTTCTCCTGTTTTCTTAGTTCCTTCTCTGTGGAAATGCCGGTGGCGTAGTGGTTAAGTGCTACAGCTGCTAACCAGAAGGTCGGCAGTTCAGATCTACCAGGTGCTCCTTGGAAGCTCTATGGGGCAGTTCTACTCTGTCCTATATGATCACTATGAGTTGGAATTGACTTGATGGCAATGGGTTTTTGGATTCCTGTGATTAAGATGTTAAAAAAAGCAAGTGTATAGCTTCTTATGGGAATACCTGGCCTATAAGGATTCTCCTTGTTTCCAGCTAAAAAGCCCTGGAAAGGACATATTTTGGGAGCTTCTGTGGTAGCCACACTTCTGCAGGAAATATTGATGTGGCATTTTGGCTGGTGGTTGTCTTTCCGTGAGGAGCCCGCCTGGCTGGACTCAGCCAGGGCCAGGTTGGTGGGCTTGCAGGCTGTGTTAGCAAGTAGGATGACTCTGCTTTGTCCTGGGGAAGGGGAGGGGGAAAAGGAGCAAGGCCAGGCCCAGGGGACTAGCAGGATTATCAGCTGAGATAATCTTGGGTGTGTCATTCCCATCTGATAGCATGGTGCCTGGGGGCTTTCAGACAACTCCCAACTAGTAAGTAGCAAGCAACACAAGTGCCCTCAGTGATATGGAGAGTGGCTTCTATTTGTTGAGTACCTACTAAGTGCTAGGTGTGGTACATACCTTATCACCAGTTTGCAAGGCAGCTCTGTGAAGAGCACAAGGAACATGTTTGCATATCTCTTTGTGGCTCAGATGGCTTTGTTTGTGCCTCTTTTAAAGATGATAGCCTGGTCTCAACTGTGCTTCAGAGCAGGTGATGGGAGGGTCTGGGCCCCTGTTGGACAAAGCAGGCACAGTCTGTTGGTGACAGCTTCCCTAAGGGGGGTGGGGGTGAAAGGCTGGGGCTAAAGTAAGAGCAACTGCACCTTCCAGCTTGGAAAGTCTCTCAGCTGTCCCTGAAGTTTCATTCTACTAAGAGCCAGCAGGTTTTCCCAAGGTGCAGGCAGGGGTGGGCCTGTGCCCTTTGGTCCCAGTACTGAATGGGGCTCTTTTTAGAGTTAGAGCATGCGCAGTTTCAACAGAGAAGATTGTGGCTCAGGCACTTTGGTCTGGGAGTCACCTATATGAGTAGGCTAGACTTGGCTGAGTGCTGATGGGGATGGAGGCTAGGCAAGTGGAGTCCCATGGGGATGGGGGTGAGTCTTCAAAGACAGACTCAGTTAGTGGAGAATGCAGAAGTCCCAGCGAGTAGCTGGTAGGTAGACTGGCCAGCATGAGACTGGAGGAGCCACCAGCATGGTGTTCATCAAGACAGGGAGTTGTTGCAGAAGCCGAGAGACCGGAGAAGAGTCCATAGATGCTGGAGGTGGTAAACATTATGGGATGTCAGCCAGTCAGATGCCTGGCACCCAACTTGCTGGTGGTGTGGTGCTCAGAAGCCCAGGGAAACTGTTGAGAAACAAGTACAGACAGAACGGACTGCCCCAGCCTCCTGGGGGAAGGATGAGATGGTGGGTAGTTGGTGGGATTCAGTCTTTATTTGAGCCTGAGGTTGTTGTTGCTAGCTGCCGTTGAGGTGGCTCCCAACTCGTGAGGACCCCATGCACAGTGGGATGGAACTGTTGTGATCTGTAGGGTTTTTATCGGCTGATTTTTTGGAAGTAGATCACCAAGCCTTTCTTCCTAGTCTGTCTTAGTGTAGAAGCTCCACAGAACAGTCAATTGGGAAGAGTACCTTCAAAGTAACCCGAATCCCAGTGTAACCTTTGCCCTCCGGTGGAAAAAGTGACACTGGGAAACCCCATCCTGTTGGGAGGTTGTGAGGGGTGGGGAGCAGTGCATGCAAAACAGATACTCCCTGAGGAAATCTCTTCCTTCACAGAAGGGAGAGGAACTGAGAGGCCCCAGTTTTGCAGGAAGCATACCCGGTGGAGGGGTGCTGGGAACTAACTCTGTAAGGCCTAGTAATCTGCCCTGGTGGCCAGCTAGCCCCAAGGTCAGCTTAGTGGAGGTCCTGGGCCTGGTTACTGGGGAAGTCCCTTTGGTCACAACTCCGCAGAAATGGTGAAACAGTGCTAACCAGGCCTTGTTACCAGAGGATTACCTTCAGAACGACCTCAGTCCCAGCAGAGAGATGTGAAGGGCACTGGTGGGCCCGAGGAGCCTGCCGTAAGAGTCTTGGCCACTTGGGGGGATGGTGCAGCCCTCCAGAGGATGCCAGGAGGAGGGAACCAGCTCAAAACCGTCTGAAATCTGTTGTTGATTTTGCCTCATGATTACCCCATGTGTTACAGAGTTGGACTACTTACTCCATAGGGTGTTCATGGCTGTAACTTTTACGAAAGCAGGACCCTGGTGGTGTAGCTATTAAGAGCTATGGCTGCTAACCAAAAGGTCATCAGTTCAAATCCACCAGGCACTTCTTAGAAACCGTCTGGGGCAGTTCCCCTCTGTCCTGTAGGTTCACTATAAGTCACAATTGACTTAACGACAATGGGTTTTTTGGTTTTCTTCCTTGGTGCCGTTGGGTGGGTTTGAACTGTGATCTTGAGGTTAGTAGACAAGTGCAAACTGTTTGTGCCACCCAGGGGTCTTGGGAATCAGCTGCTCCCCCAAAAAGGGATGAGGCCAAATAGCTAAGACCTGCAGCTGGCTATGAGAAATAAAGGCCTTAGGTAAGAGCAGCTAGACATGTCTTAGCTAGCTGGGTGATGCAAACAGTTATGCACTCAGCTACTAGCTGAAAGGTTGGCAGGAGCAGCTGGTGGATTTGAACTGCTGACCTTCTGGTTAGCAACCTGAGCTCTTAACCACTGTGCCACTAGAGCTCTGTGTGTACCTTGCTTACTGGTTAATTTACCCCTGGCCAGAGGCCTATTGGAGTTCAGGCCTGGTGATCTGCTTCTGAAAGGCCACAGCCTTGAAACCCTATGGAGCAGTTCTGCTCTGCACACGTGGGGTTGCCGTGAGTTGGAATTGACTTCAGCAACAATGGGCTTGTCTTACCTGAGAATCCTCTTCAGCTGTGAAGGGGGAGAGGCTCTGAAAACCCCTCTAAGATCATTTCAGAGACACAGTTGAGGAGGAACAGAGGTAACGAAAGAGACGTGGACCAAATGGGAGAGGGGACTGTGGGCTGAGGGAGCACATTGAATTACCCCCAGGTCAGGCTTGGGGTCACCTCCGGGGAGATTGCTACCAGCAGCCTTCTGGGTGCGTGGGGCGTCCTGGGGAAGGTAGATGAAGGAGGGAGCCCGTATCTGCACCCCTGGGACAGATCTGGAGAGTCAGGTGTAGGTACCAGCACGATTCCAGTGGCTGGAGGGCCCAACTTTGGCCCAGGAATCCCTTGTAGCTGGCACTTATGTTGAATGGAGAGAAGAAATTAAGGACGTGATGATGATGTAAGAGATATGGAAAAACTCTTAGAGCTTTTGGGAAATAATTTTGAGGAGTAATAAGATTGGAAATACAAATAAAACAGAGCTTTCCTGAAGGTCGTCATAGAGTCGCTATGAGTCAAAATCATCTTGATGGCAACGGGTTTTCCTTGAACTAGGTGCAGTTCATAGACTCTACTATCTGGCTGGAAGGCCCAGGCCCCAGAGCTACTAACAGAATATGGTACTGTTTGCCAGGGGGACTAGACAGCTGCAGAGAGTCACCCCTGGACTTGATCTTCAAGTACCCCTCTCCGTCTCTCCACCCTGTATTCTCCCCGTTTCTGGTTAGCGTGGTTGAGTTTATAAGAAGCATCAGTGAAAGATACAGAGCTGGGGAGTGGGTGATGCTGTGAGTAATTAAGGAATGTTGCTTTATCTGTTGCTAAGTGACAAACCCAAAAACCAAAGCTGTCGCTGTCGATTCCAGCTCTTGGCGACCTCATGTGCTGCAGAGTAGAACTGCTCCACAGCGCTTTCTTGGCTGTAGTCTTTACAGAAGCAGATCGCCAGGTCTTTCCTCCATGGTGCCGCTGGGTGGGTTTGAACTGCCAACCTTTCGGTTAGTAGTCAAGGGTAAACTATTTGTGCCACCCAGGGATCTCTGCTGTGTAACAACCCATTCCATTGCCGTTGAGTCAAATTCTGACTCATAGCGACCCTCTAGGACAGAGTAGAACCGCCCTGTAGGGTTTCCAAGGCTGTAATCTTTACAGAAGCAGACTGCCCCATCTTTCTTCTATGGAGCAGCTGACAGGTTCAAGCTGCCAACCTTTCAGTTAGCAGCTGAGCGCTTAACCACTGCACTACCAGGGATCATTCTGCTGTGTAACAAGCAACACCAAAACTTATGTCTCAAAGCAGCAATTATCTCAGTTATGGTTTTGTGAATTGACTGGGCTCAGCTGGGTGGTTCTTCAGCTGGTCTGTCATGGTATCTCTCATGTAGTTGGAGTTAGGTGGCAACTGGGACTGGAGTTCTGGAGGCTTATCTGGGCCGGAACCACCCAAATGGCTTTTTCACTCACATGTCTGGCACCTTGGTGTGCCTCCACGTGGTGTCTCTCTCTATGCCGCCCCATCCTCCAGGGCCTTACCACATGGCCTTTCTCTTGAGCAGGGTAGCTGGGGTTTGTACATGGCAGCTGCCTTCCAAGAGCATAAATGGACAAGCTGCCAGCCCTTCTTAAGGCTTAGGGCTAAAACTGGCACGTCACTTCTACCACCTTGGTTAAAGTGGGTCACAGGATGAGTCTGGATTCAGTGTGGGAGAGAAGTGCACAGGCATGTGGACACAGGGAGGCATGGCTCATTGAGGGCCATCTTTGTGGAGTAGCCACCTCAGAAAGGTGGGGAGAGCACACGCAGGGCGGATGATCCCTCAGAGGGAAAGCCCTGCCAGGCTAGACTGATGAGTGAGAGCCCCATGAGGGACATGAAATGCAGGAGACTTGGTCATCCTGCTATGAGAGTCTCCATCACCGTCCTTGATGGATCGTTTTTTAAAAGACACTGGAGGTTCCTTTACACAGGACCGCATGATAATTGGGAATTTGAACCCAGATTTGTTTGGCCCTCTGGCTGTGCCTGTCGATAGGGCCCTTGACATACCAGTCCGGCTGTTCAGGCCTGGGTACCTTGGAGCTGGTGGTTAATAGAAATGGTACCTGAGTGCCTGACATCTAGTAGATATTCCATATGCTGTATAGATTTTCTTTTCCAATTATTGTGCTAAAAACATACATAGCAAAACCAAACATCTAGTAGATACTCCATATGCTGTATAGATTTTCTTTTCCAATTATTGCGGTAAAAACATACACAGCAAAGCATAGGTCATCTCAGCAGTTTCTTCGTGTACAATTTAGTGATGTTGATGACATTCTTCAAGTTGTGCAGCCATTCTCCTTATCCTTTTCCAGGTCATTCCACCACCCTTAGCATAAACTCACTGCCCTCTAAGCACAAACTCCCCCATTCCCCTTCTTCCCACCCCTGGTACCCGTTGCTATGGAGTCGATTCCAACTCCTAGTGACCCTACAGGACAGAGTAGAACTGCCCCATAGGGCTTCCAAGGAGTGGCTGGTGGATTCAAACGGCCTGCCTTTTGGTTAGCAGCTGAGTTCTTTACCACTCTGGTTTCTGTGTATTTACTTATTTCCTATAAGTGAAGCTGTACAGTATTTGTCCTTTCGTGACTGACTTATTTTGCTCAGTGTAATAGGTTCGAGCTTCTGCCATGTAGTGGCATGCATGAGGACTTCATTTATCTTTACGGCTGGTAGTATTCCGTTGTGCGTATAGACCACATTTTGGTGTCCAGTCACCTGTTGATGGACATTTTGGTTGTTTCCACCTTTTGGCCATTGTGAAAAGTACTGTAATGAACATTGGTATACAGGTTTCTGTTTGTACCCCTGCTTTGGCATATTCTGGGTATATACCTAGGATTGGGATTGCTGGGTCATATGATAGTTGCATTTTTTGAGGAACTGCCAAACAGTTTTCCTCAATGGCTGTATCACAAGTTGGCTTTAATACAGTGCTTTTCTTTCTATACCATGAAAAGCATCTAAGAGCGTTTGTCTTTAAGGCCAGTATTTCCTTAAGGCAGCTGTGGCACTGGGTTAAACGTTCAGCTGCTAACGAAAAGGTCGGCAGTTTGCATCCACCAGCTGCTGCTTAGAAACCCTAAGGGGAAGTTCTGCTCTGTCCTGTAGGGTTGCTATGTATCAGAACCGACTTGACTGGCACATAGGTTTTTGTTGTTTTCGTTGTTAGGGATTGAGTTGTGTCCCTCAAAAGTATAAGTTATAAATCCTAACCCCTATACCTGTGCTTATAATCCCATTTGGGAATGGATTTTCTTTGTTACTTTAATGAGGCAGTATTAGTATAGGGTGTATCTTAAATCAGTCTCTTTTGAGACATAAAAGAGCAGATTAAGCAAGCAAGCACAGACTGAGGGGAAGATAGATGCCACGTGATCACCAAGGAACCTTGGAATAGAAGCTGAAAAGAGACAAGGACCTTCCCCCAGTAAGGACAGAGAGAGAAAGCCTTCCCCCTGGAGCTGGTGCCCTGAATTCAGAATTCTGTCTCTCTGTTCGTGAGTAACCGCCCCCTTCTTCCCTGTCCTGCACTGGACTGGTTAAGTGACCACCCCACTGGACCTGAAAGCAGTGGGCAGGGTGTGTGGATTTGGGGCATCTTTACAGAAAAAAAAGGTCACTTAGCAACAAGCCAGCATGAATCCCTGACATCCATTACCGACTGGAAACGAGAATGAAATGCTGGTCTTCTCGTACGCTTCTCAGCCCGAAACAGCCATGCTCTCATCACCTCTGAACACGGGTGCTGGTCCCACTTCACTGGTGGAAGAAAACGTTTGGTAGATCAGGAAGCTGTGTGTATGTGTAAGGTGTCTGACTCTTACTAGGCCACTCCGGGGACATTGTTCTTGCTGCTTTACTCCCTTAGTGCTAACAGTGGTAAGGCAACACAGGACCAGCTTTCCAACAAAAGGTCAGAACAGACCCGCCTGTACTTAATGGCAAAATTAGTAGATTCCTCTCCCACTGCAGTGGTGAGGTTTCTGGGGTGATATTTATACCCATGGAGAGAAGCAGAAATCACAGCTGTCTGCCTTTTCTGTGGAAGACCAGAGTTTTGGGAGACACTGTAAGGGGTTACTTGCAATAGGGGTATGAATTGTGAGAAGTCTTCGTGGGGTCATATGAGCACCCAGCTGCCTCTCCTTTCCTGTTTGGTATCTCCCTGTCTAATCCTGCCGACTACGAAGTGCTTTGGAAACCCTGGTGGCGTAGTGGTTAAGAGCTACGGCTGCTAGCCAAAAGGTTGGCAGTTCAAATCCACCAAGTGCTCCTTCGAAACTATGGGGCAGTGCTACTCTGAGTTCGGATCGACTCGACGGCAACAGGTTTGGTTTTTTTGTTTTTCCTTTTTTGTCTAACCCTAAGCCACCCAGTTGCCATCAGCCAGTTCTGACTCAAGGAGACCCTGTGTGTGTCAGAGTACAATTGTGCCCCATAGGGTTTTCAGTGGCTGATTTTTGGGAGGTAGATTACCAGGCATTTCTTTTGAGGTGCCTGTACGTGGATTCGAACCACCAACCCTGCAGTTAGCAGCAGAGTGTTAATCATTGCACCATCCAGGGACTCCCTCCCCTGTCTACCATGTGATAAAGATTGGATTTATTAGTTTAATTTCCTGATTTGTTTTATTAGGCTTTCTTCTTTTTATTTAAAAAAAAATTTTTTTTATTGTACTTTAGATGAAGGTTTACAGAGCAAACTAGTTTCTTATGAAACAATTAGTACACATTTTTTTTGTAACATTGGTTGCCAACCCCACTACATGTCAACATCCACCCGTCTCAACCTTCCGTTCCCTATTACCAGCTTTTCTGTCACCTCCTGCCTTCTCATCCTTGCCCCTAGGCTGGTGTGCCCCTTTAGTCTCATTTTGTTTTATGGGCCTTCTACTCTTTGGCTGAAAGGTGAACCTCAGAAGTTACTTCATTACTGAGCAAAAGGGGTGTCCGGAGGCCGTACTCTCAGGGTTTTTCCAGTCTCTGTCAGACCAGTAAGTCTGGTTCTTTTTATGAGTTAGAATTTTGTTCTACATGTTTCTCCAGCCCTGTCTGGGACCCTCTGTTGTGATCCCTGTTAGCAGTCAGTGGTAGTAGCCTGCACCATCTAGTTGTGCTGGACTCAGTCTGGTGGAGGCTGTGGTAGTTGTGGTCCATTAGTCCTTTGGACTAATCTTTCCCTTGTGTCTTTGGTTTTCTTCATTCTCCCTTGCTCCAGGTGGGATGGGATCAGTGGAGTATCCTAGATGGCCTCAGCCCCCCTTGAGCTACAAACTGGTATCCATATTTAACCTCCAGGTTAAATTCACAAGTCAAAACTAAACTCGTAATTTCTCTCCTCTCTTCCCTGCTTTCTTACCCCGACCCTGCAAACCTTAGCGAATGTCACCAACATCTAGCCACCAAGTCACCGGACACTGTCCCCCTTCACTTACCCTTACCCCACCTTTCCTATTTGTTAGGTTAGCAAGCCTTGTCCATTCTGCCTTAGAAACATTTCTGCAAGCCTTCTCCTTCTTAACTTCCCCAGTGCCATGCATCCAGCATTGGCCAGCTTTTTCTGTAAAGGGCCAGGAAATGTTTTAGGCTTTGTGGGCCAAGAGACAAAATGGAGTTATCACTGCATCACTGTGACTTGTAGTGTGCCAGAGGGAGCGTGAAGCGACGGAAGTGTCACATATGGTCCCTGTCACAACTACTCAGCTCTGCTATTGTCGTGTGAAAGCAGCCATGTGTGGTTGTGTTACAATAAAACTTTATTTAGCAGAATCAACTTGATGGCAGTGGGTTTGGTTTTTTGGGTTTATGGACATTGATACACGAATGTCATATTTTTCATGTGTCATGGGGTATTATTTTTCTTTTAGTTTGTTTTGGAAAAATAATTCTAAGCTGTCAGACTCTACATAGTTTGCTGATCTCTGATCAAAGCGTTGGTTCTTCATGCATTCAGCAATCCCTGATTGAGTCCTAATGATGGTTGTGAGCACTGTTGTAAAGGTGCTAAAGGTAAGGTACGGAAGAAGATAGAAATGTCGCTTACCTTCTAGTGATGGGGTGGTAAAACTAGCAAAAATAAGATAGTTTTTTCAGATGGCGGTAAGTGTTAAGGGGTCAATAAAGCAGGATACTGTGGTAGAGTGGGGGTGTGGTGGAGGGCTTCTAATAGGTGGTTGGAAAAGGCTTCTTTGATATTGTTAGTTGCTGTCAAATTGGTTCCTACTCATGGTGACCCCGTGTACAACGGAATGGAACGTTGCTCAGTCCCGAATCACCTTCGTGATCATTGGTGTGGTTGAGTCTCCGGGGTTGTGGCTGTTGTGGCAGTCCATCCCATTGAGGTTTTCCCTCGTTACGCTGGCCCTCCACTTTACCAAACATGTTGTCTTTTTCTAGCGATTGCTGTTTCCTGATGATGTGTCCAAAGTAAGCAAGCCAAAGTCTCACCATCCTTCCCTCTAAGGAGCATTCTGGTTGTATTTCTTTTAAGACTGATGTGTTCATTCTTTTGGCCATCCACAGTAGAGTCAATATTCAGTAAGATTTCTCCAAGGAGGTGATATTTAAGCAGAGACGTGAATGGTGCAGCAGAGTCAGCTATGTATCAGGAGGAAAATAATTTGAAGCAGACAACTGCATATGAAAATCACCCTGAGGAGGGATTGTATTTGATATATTTGGAAGAAGTAAACTATTCCAGGATGGTTAGCAAGCGGTGAGCAAGGGCAGAAGAGGCCGGAGACATGATGGAGAGGGAAGGAGGTAACAGGTGCTGTGGGGCCTTGTACCCAACCTGAGGGTTGGATTTCTCCCAATGGTAGTGGAAAGCCTTTGGTTTTATCTATGGGTGTGGCACATTCTGATTGTTTCAGAAAGCTCATGGATTGTAGGAGGAAGCCAGAGAGGAAAACAAGGACTCTACTTAGAAGCGGAAATCATTCAGGCTCAGACCCTGGTGGCAGAAGTGGAGATGGTGAGAATTCAATGGGCTCAGAATGTGTTTTGCAAGTTGGCCCAAGAGGACTTCCCCATGCTTTGAATTTGGGAAGTGAGGGGCCTCACCTCTTGCAGGTCAGTTGCAATGTACTCAGCTCCTGTATTTTCCCAGCTGTCAGTCCTTCATTCTGCCACCAGAGACATCGTCCTTAAAAAATTCATTAAAAGGCAAGTAAAATTGGGAAAAAGTTAATGTCCTTAATACAGAAAGTGCTTTTATAAATTATATTTAAAAAAAAAAAAAAGCAGATGCATCAGTGTAAGATTGGGCAAAGAATTTGGATAGATAATTTGTAATAAAAGATATATAAAGGCATCAACACACTCATTCTCACCAGTAATCAAAGAATTGCAAATTAAAAAAGATAGCTTTAAAGTGAAAATGCACACATGCACGTGTGCATACGCAAAGAATGAGTACTGGCAAAGGTGTAGGAGAATTTTCATTGGCTCCCTAAATAGAAATTTGGCAGCATATCCTAAAAGGCCTAACTGTGTACATGCTCTCTGACCCAGGAGTTCTCCTTCTGAAAGTTCAGCCTCAGAAAGCGTTGGATAGGCAGGCAGTAAGCCTCAGAACGCCCAGCACCACACTGTTTCTAATACTGGAAAATTGGCCACAACCTAAATGTGCACCAGGATGAACTGGTTAAAGTAAGGTTCACCTATGCTTAGTACAAGGTCGGACATGCAGAAGGAGCTCAATAACCATGTTAAAGCTGAATTTTAAAAAGAAAAAATTGTGGTCCATGATGCTAAATGTCTTATATAGTTGGTTGGCGTAATTTGGATTTCTCCTTACAGCGAGGCTAAAAGATATGGTGTGTCCAGGAATGAATTCATTCTAGATGCGGGAACTGCGTGCCCCACACATTCCATCAGTATCCTTTGTAGGAAGAACAGGTTGCGGAAAAACACACTGGCCCAGGCAGGCCTGGGCCACATTCTTTCGAAATCATCAGTAACAGCAAATTTTTTCCTTTGAAGAATGGATCTGATTTTTTGGAAACAGCCAAAATTCATTTGAAGCCAAGTCTGGTGTGTCTGTGCGTGTGACTATCTGTCTATCACCTTGTTGCAGAGAAGCTTTAAGGCAGCTTACCAGAAAGCATATGGTACAAAGAGATAAAAGAATAATAAGCATGTGAGGAAATCTGTGGAAAGGAGAAAATAAGGGAAAGGAAAAAAATAAGATGGGTGTTGGAATGAAGTTTGATGAGTGAAGAGGGTAATTGAGTTAAGTAGTACTGTTCAGCATTAAAAAGAAGTCCAATCACAAGTAACGAGCCTGACCAGTTCCCAATGAGGAGTAACGGAAATGTTCTGAAAATGGCGGCATTGGGAGTGTCTGTGCTGTATCAGTCAGTATGGGTTAGGATATGCTGCCATAACAAACAATCCCCAAATCTCAGTGGTTAAAACAACATAGTTTATCTTGCGCATGCTACAAGGCTGTTCCCAGTTGGCTTGGGGCTACAAAACACTCTAGGACCCAGGATGTCAGAGCAACCACTGTCTTGCCTGTCATGCTGCTCAGCAGATACAGCCAAGACATGGACCTGAGGTGAGCAGTTGGTGAGCTCTTGAAGAGACTTGATTTTTACACTTGTTCTGTTGAAATTTAGCCTGGTTGTTCTTTCTCAGATGCCTTACTTCATCCCCGCTTCTCTCTTGCCTGTCAACAGCATGGAGAACTCCAGGGTTAGGCAACGGAAGCTAAGTTTTAAAAATCCTTTAGAGACAATATTTTTAAAATTCTGCAGAAATGAGCTCTTTTCCTAATTTAATCATGAGAGAGGATCCTGCTTTAGCAGTTGCTCACGAAGAAAAGATTGAAGTTGTCAAGGATTTCATTTTACTTGGATCCACAATCAACACCCATGGGAGCAACAGTCAAGAAAACAGACAACACATTGCTTTGGGCCAGTCTGCTGCAAAAGACCTCTTTAAAGTGTTAAAAAACAAAGATGTCACTTTGAGGACTAAGGTGTGCCTGACCCAAGCCATGGTATTTTCAGTTGCCTCATTTGCATGTGAAAGCTGGACAATGAATAAATAAGGAAGACTGAAAAATTGAGACCTTTGAATTGTGTTGGTGAAGAACATTGAATATACCACAGACTGCCAGAAGAACGAACAAATTTGTCTTGGAAGCTGCTCTTTAGAAGTGAGGATGGTGAGACTTCGTCTCACATACTTTGGACATGTTATCAGAAGGGACCAGTCCCTGGAGAGGGACATCATTCTTGGTAAAGTAGAGGGTCAGCAAAAAAAGAGGAAGGCCCTTAATGGGATGGACTGACACAGTGGCTTCATCAGTGGGCTCAAACATAGCAACGATTGGGAGGATAGTGCAGGACCGGGTAGTGTTTCGTTCTGTTCATAGGGTCGCTATGAGTCAGAACTGGCTTCACTGCTCCTAACAACAACAACAACACGGAAGAGTGTCGCTGAGGCACTTGCCTTTGACTGGTAATGTAACTTAGAAATAAAAATAGGAAACCTGAACTTTGAATTTAGTGTCAGTCTACTATTCTAACTTTAGCATTGTTTTATTGATAAATAGTACAAGCCTTTGTTGTGCTTAGAGTGGAAAATACAACCAGTGTTGAGTATTGGATAACCAAGAACATGCTCAAGATAAAATCCAGTAATCTGGAGTCCCAGTGGCGCAGTGGGTAAGAACTCAGGCTACTAACCAAAAGGTCGGCAGTTCAAATCCACCAGCCACTCCTTGGAAACCCTATTAGGCAGTTTTACTCTGTCCTGTAGGGTTGCTATGAGTCGGAGCCTACCCGACAGCAATGTGTTTGGTTTTGGGGTTTGTTTTTTTTTTTTTTAAGCTTGGTACTCAGCCCAGTATTATTATATTACAAATAAGGCTCTGAATACCTGGGAACCTCTAGTGTAGGCACCTGACAACCTACGTGGACAACATTATTGTACGTGGTATTAGATCAGTGCTTCTCAAACATTAATGTGCGTGCAGATCACCTGGGGCTCTTGTTGTAATGTGGATTCTGATTCAGTGGTATGAGGTGGGGCCTAAGACTGCATTTTTAACTAGGGGATGCTGAGATTGCTGGTCTGTGGGCCACTATTTGAGAAGCAAGGCGATTGAGTATCCTAAGTGATTTTTAAGTTTGTTTGCAGGTCATAATTAGATACTAGACTTAGATTGAATTCAGTTTACTTTTTTCCCCCAGTGGAGTATGTGAGGCTCCTCGGAGTGAAGGAAAGCACACAGGCTTAGGACTCAGGTATATATATATATATATATATATATATATATATATATATATATATATATATTAATATGCGTACATACATATGCTGCTAGTGGCTGTTGAACGATCCCAACTCATAACGACCCTGCGTGTAACAGGACAAAATATTGCCTGGTCCTGCGCCATCTTCGTGATCGTTGTTATGTTTGAGTCCATTGTCGCAGCTCTTGTGTCAGTCCATCTCATTGAGGGTTTCCCTCCTTTTTGCTGACCCTTTACTTTCCCAAACATAATATCCTGTTTTAGCGATGGGTCTTTCCAGTGATATGTCCGGAGTAAGCGAGCTTCTGAAGTCTTGCCATCCTCATTTCTAAAGAGCATTCGAGATGTATTTCTTCTCAGACTGATATATACATATAAACATATGTATGTGTATTTATATGTATTTATTTCTGACAATCCTATGAACCTTTAACGTTCTTGTGTTGAAATATATGTATAACAAAGGTTGCCAATTTAACTGTGTTTAAGTGTGGGATTCAGTGACGTTAATTATAGTTGCCCTGCTGTGCTGCCATCACCACTGGCCATTTCCAGATGGTTTATATCACCCCAGACAGAAACTCAGTCCCCTTCCTTTAGCTGAAGCTCCCATTCGCCCCTCTTCCCAGCCCCTGGTAACCACTGAACTTTGGTCTGTATGCCTTTCCCTATTCAAGGTATTTCCTATAGGTGCAATCATCCGACATATGGCCTTTTGTGTCTCACTGACTCCACACTTTGAGTGTATGTGATCTGAAGATGGAGGTGGGGTGATGGTGAAAAGGTAGGGCAAGGAGGCTGGTGTTCCTGTCTGCCCAGGTAGGTCCTTCGATCACAAGCTGAGGGGTCTGGAAGGCTGTCCTGGGCAGGAGCCTGGCTCTGGAGGAAGGGCAGGCTTCAGTTGGTAGAAAGGCTGGGGTGGGGGTGCTGGGTTTGACATGAGCGTGACAGGCACATGGTTTGGGCTGCAGCATTAACCATGATGGATGGCAGATGCCAGCTGTGTCAGTAAAGACACCCAGTGGGTATGTGGCCTACATACCTTGAAACAATGTACTAGTTCCAAGGGCGTGCTGGCTCTGTGGCCTGGTTTGTAGCTGGAATGGGAGACTGAGCCTTGCTGCTGCCCTCAGCGTGGACTGCTCAAACCATTGCAGGCAGGGGCGAGCAGAACTTCCCTCCGTCTGGGTGGGCAGAGGGCAGTGGCAGGTCTGTGTTCAGATCCTGACTCAGCACTGCTGGCTCTGTGACACTAGGCAAGCTGCAGAATCGAGGTTTCACGGGGTGCCTGTGAGGATCGGGAGGACCTGGGCAGGGGAGAGCCTGGACTGTTGTTTATACTTTGTATTCAGCTGCCCGAGTCAGCACCCAACCTATGGCAACCCTGTGCGTGTCAGAGTAGAGCTGTGCTCCGTAGAGTTTCCAGTGACTGATTTTTCAGAAGTAGATTTCCAGGCCTTTCTTCCGAAGCATCTCTGGGTGGACTTGAACCTCCAACCTTTCAGTTAGCAGCCAAGGATCTTAACTGTTCGCACCACCCAGGAACTCCACACTGTAAACGGGGCTTTTCACTTCCTCGGGCTGTGGTGATGGTATTTGAATGTGGAAAGTGCTTGTTAACTGGGGCTCAGCTGAGGTTGCTGGGGTGGAAGAGAGCCTTGTCACGGGCCCCCCTCATCAAGATTGGCTGGCTGCAGCATGTGGCCAAAGCCTTCTGACTCCTGTGCACAAATCACTCAATCTTATCTGAATGCAGATTGTGACTGGGGCGGGGTCTGAGACTTCATTTCTAAAAACACCCTGGAGACGCTGATGCTGCTGGTCTTATGGCCACACCGGGTACAAGGCTTTGGAGCGCTTGTTTTCAGTTTTTTTTTTTTTTTCAGGACACAGGTCCCACTACATAAAGCAAGTGAAGCTGCAGCTGACCATTTCCAGTTTATTGGAGACAATAGCATAATGGTTGTTGCTGCCCAGGCCGGGCTGTTGTTGTTGTTAGGTGCCGTCGAGTCGATTCCAGTGTTGTATGTAGGAACCTCATGTGCACCAGAAGGAAACACCGCCTGGGCCTGCGCCGTTCTCACAATCCTTGTTAAGCTTGAGCCCATTGTTGCAGCCACTGTGTCGGTCTGTCTCGTTGAGGGTCTTCCTCTTTTTCACTGACCCTCTACCAAGGATGATGTCCTTCTCCAGGGACTAGTCCCTCCTGACAACATGTCCAAAGTATGTGGGACACAGTCTCTTCATCCTCCCTTCTAAGGAGCATCCTGGCTGTACTCCCTCCAAGACAGATTTGTTCGTTCTTCTGGCAGTCCATGGTATAGTCAATATTCTTCGCCAGCACCATAATTCAAGGCATAACTTCTTCAGTCTTCATTATTCCTTGTCCAGTTTTTACCACATATGAGACAATTGAAAATACTATGGCTTGGGTCAGGAGCACCTTAGTCCTCAATGTGACAGCTTTGTTTTTTTTTGTTTTTAACACTTTAAAGATGTCTTTTGCAGCAGATTTGTGTCATTTGATTTCTTGACCACTGCTTCCATGGGCATTCATTGTGGATCCAAGTAAGATGAAATCCTTGACAACTTCAATATTTTCTCCATTTATCATGATTGTTACTTACTGGTCCAGTTGTGAGGACTTTTGTTTTCTTTATGTTGAGGTGTAATCCATACTGAAGGCTGTAGTCTTTGATCTTCATCAGTAAGTGCTTCAAGTCCTCTTCACTTTCAGCAAGCAGGGTTGTGTCATCTGCATGACAGGTTGTTAATGAGTCTTTCTCAAATCCTGATGCCCCTGTTCTTCTTCATATAGTCCAGCTTCTCAGATTATTTGCTCAGCATACAAACTGAATAAGGATGGTGAAAAGATACAACCC
Organism: Loxodonta africana; assembly: GCF_030014295.1. NCBI lineage: Eukaryota > Metazoa > Chordata > Mammalia > Proboscidea > Elephantidae > Loxodonta > Loxodonta africana. The sequence goes on along the minus strand of NC_087359.1, from coordinate 73,000,833 downwards.
TGAAGCACACCTTTCCTGACTTTAAACTGCACAGTATCCCCTTGTTCTGTTCAAATGACTGCCTGTTGGTCTATGTACAGGTTCCTCATGAGCACAATTAAGTGTTCTGGAATTCCCATTCTTCACAATGTTATCCATAATTTGTTATGATCACGCAGTTGAGTGCCTTTGCATAGTCAGTAAAACACAGGTAAACAGCTTTCTGGTGTTCTCTGCTTTCAGACAAATCCATCGGACATCAGTAATGGTATCTCTTGGTCCGTGTCCTCTTATGAACCTGGCTTGAATTTCTGGCTGGGCTAATTAGTGTTAATTGCTTCTTACTTGGGCCTGATTGGCCTCTGGCTGCCAGGTCACTCCTGAAGAACCTCTTCTTGTGATGCGGAAAAGGGAGGGGTGAACTGCAAGAGAATGCTAAATGACTGAAGCATTTCTTTTTGTCTTTGCTTATTCCTGGAGCAAAGGAAAGATTTGTTTCAAGGAGCTGGATGGAAATTCCCGTCTTAGAGTGTTGCTATGGGGCCCAGAGTCTAATTCTGATTTGATGCTCTGGGGCCTGGAGATGGTAGAACCTGGAGATGGTGATCGAGTCACAGCTTGCATCTCCCACAGCTCCTCCTGGGACCCTCACGTCTGCCCTTCCCTGGAGTAAGCCTCTCTCTCCTCCTGCCTGGATTCCTGCTGCGAACCCCTGACAGAAGTGGCCTTGGGTCCTACCCCTCTGTGATGGCCCTTCCCCATAGTGGTGCTGCAGGGATTTTTCTAGCCAGTTTGATGAACTCTTCTGCTTAAAACTTTCCTAGGTTTCTCACTGCCATTACCGTATAATGTGCCATAGCTTTTTTTACAGGGTCCTCTGTGACCTGGCCTCTGCCTGCCTCCTCACCTGCGTTTTTGGCCATTTCCTCACATGGATGGATGACAGTATGGGAATCCCATTGAACTGCCTAATTCTTGGACACAGCTTTGCTTTCTCTTGCTTCTGTTGCCTTGCACTCGCTGCGTCTTCCCCCTGAAGTAACCTTTCTCCCCATCCTTTCTTTTAGCCCATCCACTTTTCTTTTTAACTGCTTTATTTTTGAGATATAATTCACAAACCATTTAAAGTGCGCGGTTTAGGAGATTTTATTATAGTCGCAGTTGTGCGACCATTATGAAAATTGTAGAACATTTTTATCAACCCATAACGAAACGCTACACTCACTGGCAGTCATCCCATTTCCCCCTAACCTCTCCAACCCTGGGCAACCACTAATCTACTTTCTGTTTTGTAGATTTCCTTATCCTGGACGTCTCATCTAAATGGCATGGGACGATGTGTGGCCTTCTGTGTCTGGCTTGTTTCACTTAGCATGTTTTCAGGATTCATTCATGTCATAGCATCTGTCAGTAGTCCATTCCTCTTTATGGCCGTATCTCACATTCCACCGTACGGCTGGACCACGTTTTGTGCATCCGTTCATCAGTTGATGGATATTTGGCTACTTTGTACTTTTTGGCTCTTACGAATAATGGCTTTATGAGTGTTCATGTACATTTTTTATGTGGGTGTATGTTTTCAGTCTTCTTGGGTGCGTTTATACATAGGAGTGAAATTGTTGGGCAACCTGGTAACTCTATTTAACAATTTGAGGAACTGAGAAATTGTTTTCCAGGGTGGCTGTACCATTGTACAATCTTACCAGCTATGTATGCAAGTTCCATTTTCTTTTCATCCTTGCCAGCAATTCTTACTGCCTGTCTTTGATTACAGCCACCCTAGGGGGTGTGAAATGGCATCCCACTGTGGTTTTGGTTTGCGTTTCCTTGATGGCTAAGGATTTTGACCATCTTGTGCTTTTCGGCTATTTGTATATTATTGGAGAAATGTCTGTTCAAATCCTCTGCCCATCTTTAAATTGGGTTGTTTGTCTTTTATTGTTGTCCCTTTTCTTTTCAGCCAGGTGAGCTTGTATTTGTTTCTTGGCCTTGGGTGTAATTTCCTGGCAAGGGTCTTCTGATACCACTCCCCTCTGCTCTTATTGTAGACTTCTCAGCATCACTCCACTGTATTGGACTTGTCTGTTGCCACCACTATGTTGTTGAGTCCTCAAGGTCAAGGGTAGGGTCCCTGATCTTTATAGATTCAGCCCTTAGCACATGACCAGCTATTTGTACTCAATAAAATAATGAAGGAACGGAGTTCAGCCGTTTAGATTATGGTGCCAACGAATATACAATTCTGGGTTTGTTACCCATGGTAGTTATTTGGCTTCACCTGGGGAAAAAATGGCAATAAAGAGCTTGTAGACTGGCCTGATAGAGACTGGAGAAACCCTGAGAGCATAGCCCCAGACACCCTTTCAGCTCAGTGATGAGTTCACTCCTGAGGTTCATCTTTCAGCCAAAAATTGAACAGGCCCAAGGACCAAAACAAGACTAAAGGGGCACAGCAGCCCTGGGGCAGGGACTAGAAAGTAGGAGGGAACAGGAAGGCTGGTAATAGGGAACCCAGGGTTGAGAAGGGAATGTAGACATGTTGTGAGGTTGTTAACCAATGTCCTACAACAATGTGTGTACTGTTTGATAAGAAACTAGTTTATTCTATAAACCTTCATCTAAAGGTGAGTAAGGAAGCCCTGGTGGCATAGTGGTTAAGTGCTACGGCTGCTAACCAAAGGGTCGGCAGTTCGAATCTACCAGATGCTCCTTGGAAACTCTATGGGGCAGTTCTACTCTGTCCTATAGGGTCGCTATCAGTCGGAATCGACTCGACGGCAATAGGTTTGGTTTCTTTTTAAAGGTCAGTAAAAATGAAGAGTTTGCAGAGTGACACTCTTACAGAGTCTCTGTTCTACCCTGCCTGCCATTTAATGAACATGGGGAGTGTGTGTGGCTCAGATCAGAACACCCCGCTGCAGGGCAAATAACTCGGATTCCTTCAAGTAGGGCTGTCACCTTGTATTAAAGGGCAGCAAACCATTATTATTGCCTGCTGGAGAGAAAAACAGGGACTGAGGAAACCAGTTTTCCATGGGACTGACTTGATGAGTAGGTTACTCCTTGCGTGGGAGCGTTTTAAGTTATGGCGGCTTTCCCCTCAGAGTTCAGTGGGAGGCAGTTGGGTGAAATGGTGAAGCACATGGGTGTTTAATGCTGGTCAGAATGCTGGCTGTAGGGAACTTTGGACTCATGGCTTAACTTAAGCAGACCTCTGTTTCTACATCTCTAAAACAGGGATAAAAACGCCCACATCAGAGGGTCCTTGTGAAAGCATCTTGTTTAAACGCTCAGCAGAGGGTGTACAAGCTTAGTAAGTGGTGGTGGTTGCCATTATTATTTCTTGTTTCTCATCACTTTGACGGTGACTTTGTTTTTCTCTTGGCCACTCTTACCTTAACTCAGTTTCCGTCTTGGTTCTTCCAGGTACCTTTTTGTCAGGTTTGGCCTTGTCAGGTGGTACCTGGGTGGTGTAAATGGTTAAGTGGTTGGCTACTAACTGAAAGGTTGGCGATTCGAATCCACCCAGAGGTGCCTTGGAAGAAAGGCCTGGCTATTCGCTTCCAAAAGGCAGCAGCCTTGAAAACCCCATGGAGTGCCATTCTGCTTTGTACACATGGGGGGCGGGGGTCCCTTGGAGTTGACACACGAGCAGCTGGTTTAGCATTGTCAGTGAAGATATGTTTTGCTCAAGGAAGATGTGGCCCTTGTCTGGATCTCAGGTTTGCCATGTTTTATTTGGGTTATAAACTTAAGCCAGAAATTCTTTTTTAAAAACCTCAAGGTCTGATTCTCTTTCCATCCCCACCCTCCTTGGCTTGTGATAAAATGTGACCAAGATTAGAATCTTGACCAGAGCTCAGTAATTAAGGTGAATCATATCCTAGAGCATATGACAGATAAACCAGCCTGTAAACACATATTTTCTGAAGAAGATTGTATCCAGGGGCTCTGAAGTATCTCCCTGCCCACGGGTAGATCGCTGGTCAGCATGCGCGTGAATGCTCTCCTGTCATCTGCAATCACAGGACCTATAGATATTTTCAAGTTGATATGTTTGTGACATGGCAGAGGGGAGCTAATTTATTCTTTCAGCCAACCAGTCTCAGCTTTTGAGCACCCATTATAGGGAGGAGCTATAGGTTCTCTGGGAGAAGGAGGGTACCACACGAGTAGGCTGGGGGCAGTGGTGGAAATCTTTTGCCTTCTGTGAAGACGAGGGTTTGATTCCCAGCCAGTGCACCTCATGCGCGGCCTCCACCTGTCTGTTGGTGGAGGCTTGAGTGTTGCTTTGATGCTGAATAGGACTCAGTGGAGCTTCCAGACTAAGACAGGCTAGGAAGAAAGGCCTGACTGTCCACTTCTGGAAAGCACCCGATGAAAACCCAGTGGATCATGGGGGAACAGGACTGGGTGGCATTTCATTCCGTGGTGCAAGGGGGTCACCGTGAGTCGGGGGCTGACTCAACGGCAGCTAACACCAGTAACAGCAGAAATGGGGAGCTCTCCCTGTGCCCTATGCCCTGCCTACCGTGACCTTTAGTCTAGTCCTTCAAGATAACACCTGTAAGGATCTCTGCTCATCCTTTGTGACAGCTCCGTTAGCCAGGGAACAGCCTGCCCAGAGAAGAGGGCAGAGAGGGTCTTCCCTGCTTTGAATAACAGGCATTAGAGATGCGACCCTTCCAAGGGGGGTTGCTTGCCCCTTGCCCCTCTAGCCAGAAAACTAATGCAAGATGATTACAGATTTGGGATCAGACATAGTGAGCTGGTGTTTATGGACCTTCTTGCAGAGAGCTATGTGGCAGGACCTATATACGCCCTTGAGGAGCCCTATCATGGGCGTGGCCGCCAGGAGAAAACAGCTGGAATGAAGAGATGGTCACGGCTCTTCCTCATCTTTGCAGAGCGAGGCCTCTGTGTGGAGCCATTCCCAGTATGTTTGGGGGTGGAGATCCTGCCAGGTCCCTGGGTGACTCAAACAGTTAAAAGCTCATCTACCAATCAAAAGGTTGGAGGTTCAAATTCACCCAGGGCACTTCAGAGGAAAGGCCTGGTTATCTACTTCTGAAAATCAACCACTGGAAACCTTATGGAGCACAGTTCTACTCTGGGATCACCGTGAGTCAAGGTCAGCTCCATGGCAATGAGTTTTTTTTTGGTTTGGGGGTCCTGCCAGCAGAAGAGATGTTGGGCAAGGGCTTGGCCAAGGCATTTCCAGGCCTCCAGGAGGGCTGCAGTGCCCGTGACTCTGCCACTGGCCCAGACAGACAGGGATGCTGGGGCATGAATGAGAGGAAAGGGAGGCAGGGCTTGTCTGAAATCTCCGGGTCTCCCAGACCTGCTCTCCTCTAGTGGACCCAGAGCAGTTCTTCCTGCCACTCTCACCCTGGCTGTGGCCAGGCCCTCGATCACTGCTTTTATTTTCTGAATGACTTCAGGGGACTTCTTCAGGAAAGCCTGTGGCTCTGTGGGGCAGCGTTGAAAAGCACAGTATTACATACATGATGCTCAGTTCTGCCGTCCTCTCTGCTGTCAGCCTTGCTCCTGGGCTGGTGCCACACACAAATCACGCCACCGTGGTGCGCTTCGGCACCGCTCGCCGGGGTGGCTGGGGTGCGCTATTACTCTGGGTGGCTGGTCTGCTTTATTATTAGTCTTGGGAAATGATTTCTGTGAGAAGAAGGTGTAAATTATGTTTCACTGCAAATCATCAGGACTATATATATATTCAGCCACAGCTGCAGGTCTCTTGCAAATGAGGACAGATGGGAGGTGCAGGCAAGATGGAAAGGGTTACAGTGCGGACCCACAGCTGGTGTGATTGGCGATCACAGCATCACCTCTGCCTGGGTTCCTCATCGTTCTTAGAGGCTGTACCCCAAGGAGAAGGCTGGAGGCCCACGGTTTGAAGGTAACAGACATCCCCCAGTGTCTTACTATCGCTGCTATGACAGGAACACCGCAAGTGGGTGATTTTAAAGAATAGAAATTTATTTTCTCATGGTTCAGGAGGCTAGAAGTCTGAATTCAGGGCATGAGCTATAGGGTAAGGTGCTCTCTCTGTTGGCTCTGGGAAGGTCCTGTAGCTCCAGCATTCCTTGGCGCCTTGGCTATCTTCACCGGTGCTCTTTCTTCCGCAGTTGGTACTCAGCTGTGAGTCTCCGCTCTCCTTATAACTCAGCAGTCAGTAGGATTAGGACACACCCTACACTGATAGGGCCTCATTAACATAACAAAGAAAACCCTTTTCACAAACAGGATTACATCCACAGGTATGAAAAAAAAAAAGTCGTCTGCCCTTGAGTTGATTCCGATTCATGGTGATGCCGTGTGCTACGGAGTAGAACTGCTCCATAGGATTGTCTTGGCTGTAATCTTTGTGGAAGCAGATCGCCAGGCCTTTCTTCGGTGGTGCCAGTGGATGGCTTTGAACCACCAACCTTTAGGCTAATAAAAAAGTAGTCCAGCGTAAACTCTGCAATCCCAGCAGCTATTTAGGAGGGACACGTTTCAGTCCATTAACACCCAAGAATGGATAAGTTCCCTGTTAACCTCATCCTTAGTAAATATCCCTAGTATCTCTCTTATTTCCACTGTTCCAGGAACCCCAGGCTTGGGCCTACACATGCCTACCGACAGTGACTTCCAAAAACTCCAGTCCAGCGAAGTCGTCTGCTTAAAATGTCCACTGGCTCTCCACTGCCCAAAGCATCCAGGCGCTCCTTATCTGGGCATACGAACAATCTCCCCTCCCTCTCTGGTCTCCTCGTGTTCCCATTTCCCATGTTCCACTCTCAGCCGGGCTTCTTGCCAGCGTCAGGACCACTGTGCCCTCTGGCACACACCTTTACACCTCTGTGCCTCTGTGCAGACTGCTGCCTTTGTCCAGGAGACCCTCTCCCCTCATTTCTGCCTGGGGAATGGTCACTCCATCCAGACCCAGCCCATGTGCACTTTATTCCAGGTGACCTTCGATCTCTCCCAAGTGGCAGAGTTGGGCATTTCTTCTTCTGGCATCTGCAGGACTTACCCTGTGCTCCTGTGATGGTACTTCCATGCTATACAGCAATTTCTTGTTTCTGTGACTGTTGCCCCCACACACCTGAGCTCCTTGGGGACAGGAAACCTGCTTTGTAAATCTTTGTAACTGCTTTGGCCTCACATAGTACTTGGCATCTGTGAAGTCTGGCTCAGTAAATATTTGATGGCTAGCTTACTGGGTGGATGGGTGAGTTAAAGAGGATAAAGAGAGAGTTTGCCTTAAAGAACTGGGCACATCTTGCTCTGGTTTTGGCTTGAATGGCCTTGGTAAAATTTGGGTCCTGGAAGGCCAAGGCTGGAAAGGGTGACACTGTGAAGGGCTACAGCCAGGTCAGCTCAGATCACAAACATCTTGAGTCAGGCCATTGGGTCTTTAGGAACAAAGCTCTTTGGGCTACAGGAAAGGACACTAGGGGTGGGAGGCTGAAAGATGATTAGGTATCCTTTGGAGTGGTCCTCTCTCCCCGCCGTTGCCTCCCTGGAGAGGGGCTGAGAGCTCCATGCACAGCCATCAGGAGCCCTGGGTTTAAGTGTAGGATATCACCCCCTGCCCCCACTCCTTGGCCCTTTGATCTTGCAAAATTCACTTTAAAATCTTTGACCTTCAGTTTCTTCAAAAGGGCTGGTAACACCCATTCTGCCTACCCCTCCTGGTGATAACAAGGATTTTCAAGGTGACAGTGGATGTGAACTTGGCTTTAAATCATGGGGGTGCTGAGGATGAATACGTGCTGTGATGAGAGGTATGCGGGAAGGAGAGAGGAGGGAGTCTGACTTGATGCTCCTGGTCGCAGCTGTTCTAGCCCTCCTGGGCGGCCTTGACCCAAGCTCTCACCCCTCTGCTGTGGTCAGCCTTCCCCACTGGACCCTTTAACCTTGCTTCGGAGGCCTCGTCCTGCGACCTGCACGTCTCCTTTTTTGTTGTTGTTTACTGCTCTTGAGTCAACCTCGTCTCATGACGACCCCACGCACAATAGAATGAAATGCCGCCCGGACCTGCACCATCTCCACAATGGGTTGCTGTTGAAATTCTTGGCCCAGCCAAGCTTTAAGTATGTGGAGTAAGAATCTCATCACTTTCACTGCCTCCTGTCCTACGCTGCCCCTCCGCTGAGCTGCTGCTAGGTGCCAGGCGTGTTCTAGGTCCTAGGGGTGCAGCCATGAAGGAGACTGAACAAGACTGAACAAGACTCATGGGCCCACCGGAACCAGGCGAGTGACAGGGAGTGTCTTAGTCATCTAGTGCTGCTATAACAGAAATACCACACATGGATGGGTGGCTTTAACGAACAGAAGTTCATTCTCTCACAGCCTAGGAGGCTAGAAGTCTGAATTTAAGGTGCCAGCTCCAGGGATAGACTTTCTCTTTCTGTTGGCTCTGGGGGAAGGTCCTTGTCATCAATCTTCCCTTGGGTCTCGGAGTTTCTCAGTGCAGGGATCCTGGGTCCAGAGGATGTGCTGTTCTCCTGGCTCTTCTTTCTTGGTGGTATGGGGTCTCTCTTTTATGTCTCAAAAGAGATTGAGTCAAGATACAGCCTAATCCTGTAGATTGTGTCCTGCCTCATTGACATAACTGCCTCTAATCCTGCCTCATTTATGTCATAGAGTTAGGATTTACAACACATCTGATCACAAGTTGGAGGACAACTGCACAGTACTGTGAGTCCATAGCCTAGTCAAGCTGACACACATTTTTGGTAAACATAATTCCACAACATTGTGCTTCATCCAGTGCAGTGGGGGGCCCCAAGGAGCCAGCCAGGGTGATGGGGCACTCAGGGCCCTTACCTGGTTTTGGCCTGGGGACTTCTTTACATAGTTCTACTTAGGGTTGAAACCTTGAGAAAACAGGGTCATTGTGCTTGTCCTTGTTTTTCTCCTTAACACTCACCCTAAACAACAGTTGTCTCTTTTGTTCACTGACCTTGCTCATTGTGTGTCTCCTTCATTAGAATGTAAAGCCCACCAGGGCAGAGCCCTGTGTCTGGTTTGTTTGCTGCAGGAGACCAGGGACCTGGCACAGCTGGTGGCACGCATAGGAACTGGGTACGTGTCTCTTGGATGAATTCTGCCTGAAACAATGGTGTGAAGTCAAATTCCTCATTCTGAGCCCCAATCCAGAATTTTTAATTAAAATACCTGGTCTTCCTCATCTGGGTCTCTCCTTAAAGCTCAGTCTATGAGGTGACTTACCGTTGGTTCTACACTCCTTGTCCCATCTCGACCTAGTCACCAAATGTGTTAGACATTAGAGAAGAAAGGTTCATCTGTTAGTTTTTGTTTACCGTGGGTGGACTGAGCTGCAGATTACATTAAACTAGTTCACACCGGCCAGTGAGTTTGAACATATTACCCTCCATAGGGTTAATGCAGTGAGGGCAAGGACTGGTGTCTTGGTCACTTGAGTGTCCCCATGCAGGTACCTATGGCAGTGCCTGGCCCAAAATTAGGACTTTAGTATTTGAGGAACGAATGATTCAGTCAATAAAACCAGTTGCCTCTGAGCCAACTCCCAACTCATGGCGACTGTCCTTGTGTGTCAGAGTAGAACTGTGCTCCATAGGGTTTTCAGAGACTGATTTTTTGGAAGCATGTTGCCAGGCCTTTCTTCTGAGGCACCTCAGGGTAGATTTGGACCTCCAACCTTCCGGTTAGCAGCCTAGCATTTGCACCACCTAGGGACTCCATCAGTAAAAAGGACAGATAAAGTCAGTGCTGAGCAGTTGGGACTATCCCAGTGGGATCAGCTGGTCTTTCTTGAGGCGTATCAGCTCCGTTGCAAACTTTCTGAACCCTGTTTCCTTTCTAGGCTACTGCTGGTGGTTCTTTCTTTGTTT